>NW_020173731.1:13128967-13266263 GCF_003031525.2 Neophocaena asiaeorientalis asiaeorientalis | reverse complement strand
GAGTTCAGCCATGGGGGAGGAGGCATGAGAGGGCAGAGGACAAGGGAGGGAAAGAGGGGGAGCACCTCCTGTCCAACCCCCAGGGTGGAGCAGGCATGAGGTCAGAGGTCCCAGGCTGACCTGAAAGGCTTAGGAAGCTGCAGGGTAAGTGGACATAATGAGAGAGAAGAGTGTTCCTTCTCTGGCCCTTCACCCTCTTCCCCCATCCTCAGCTGTCCTCTACCTAGCCCTAAATCCAAGGCATTTGAGCCGTTGCAGCAGCTGTGCCAGTCCTTTGGCTGGGTCAGGGCCTGGGCAGGTGTGGGGGGAGCAGCTGTCACCCCTCCCTTTGCAGACAAGGGTAGGAGCAAAAGGAGGTGACCAGGTTGGGGACATTTCAAGCACATGACAGGATGCGCCACAGTTTTCTGTCCAGAGCTCCTACCTGCCTACTGTACCCCTCATCCCACTCCTCTTTAGTTAAGTGATAGAGTAAGAAAGGTAAAAGAACTACGAAAATAATAATAATTATTAATAACATTGACTGAAGACGCTATATGCAGAGTGCTGTTGATTTTGTGATATATCACTGAATATTCCCAACAACCCGTTATGAAAGTTAAGCCCATTTTATAAGTGAGAAAAATGAGGTTTCTTGGTTATGTGCTCAAAGTCAGACACTAAGAAGGGACAGAAGTGAGATTAGATGCCAAATTTGTTTGACACTACAGACTAAACTCATAATCCTTGAGGAGGATTGAATTAACAAAAATCCAGCGGAAAGCCAGCAGACCCACATCTCCAGAAGGAACAAGAGGTGGGTGGGTCTAAGCTAGCCTTTCTCACTGTCAGAACTGAGAGCTGCTAGATGAGGTGTGGTGAAAAGTAAAGGAAGCTGGAAAATCCTCTTCTCTAGAGATTTCTCTAAATAGGAGCCATCCCATTGCTTTGGGCTGGTTTAGAAGGCTTTGCCTAGAAAAAGGGGGACAAAGTACTTTGGATTGGGTGTCAGGAGAGCTCATTCCCTCTGGGTGGGCTCTCCGGAGGAGATGGGCAAAGCCTAGAAAGGTTAGGGGGCATGAGCTCTGTCTGTCTCCCACGGGTCTTGTCCATTCTACCCGGGAGCATCCCACCTGAAGCCTTTCACAGTGCATCTGATGGTCCCCCTAGCCTTGAGCCTCCTCCCAGCCTCAGGAACCCAGCCCAGAGCCGGCCCAGGGAGGGTGCCTCTGCTGCTGGAGTGGAAGCCGGCCCTTCCAAGATCCTCACCCCATACCCAGGCTTCCGGCAGCCAGCAGGGGGACCCTGAGCCCCAGGCAACAGCCCTGAGCTGGGCGGCTTCTTCTGGCTCTGGATCCCTTCTCTGAGCATATCCACACACCTCCCTGCACCACAGTTTCCTGCTCTGGAAAAAGGGAAAGTAATTATACTTACTTCACCAGCAATGCTGTGAGTTAAATGAGTTCTAAATAAACAAGAGAGCATTGCTAGACCTCTTCTTGTTGTAGTCTTGTACTGTATTATTCTGAAAATTCAGCATTCAGTAAATGCTTCTTGAGCTCTACTGTGTGCCAGGAGTGATTTTAAGCCTTAGATGGAATCCCTCCAACCCTTGGGCCAGGGACAGTGGTTGAAATAGAAAAGTCCAGCACCTGGAGAGCTCTTCTGATCAGCTGGATGGAGTGGATGGCTCTTAGGTATAGATGGACACCTCTGGCAAGCTCCTGTTTGTTCTCATGGCCTGGAATTTGGGACTTTGGGATGGGCTCGCAGAGGGGCCGGGGAGCCCAGGGCACAGCCTACCTCTCCATCCATCCTGACTTCAGGAAAATATACTTAGCGCAGAGTCTTTTCACACTCCCAGTGCTCTTTGGTGAAAGGGTCTTAGGCTCAGGGCAGAGGGGAAAGGCAGATGTGAATGGAATATTAAGAGCTCTGCTTAAGATCAGGGAATTAGGGCCAGGACAAGACTGGAGCTGAGAGAATGAGCTGAAGCCAGAATAAAGGTCTCCTGTCCATTCTTTTCCCAGAGCTGTTTCCCAGGAATGTTGTCTCCTCAGTGTGATGGGATGAGTGCCTGGTGCTTTGACTCCTGGCTCCTGACTCCTGGCTCTAGCCTTGATTTTTCCTTCTGCCCACTGAGGGAAGGGGAAGCAGAGAATCCTTGCCTTGCACCCTTAGAGGTGATGTTTGAGGGGTCTAGGAAATTGGGCACGAATATTTTGGCCAGGATGGGGTGGGCTGTGCTGGGAGGTGTGAGCTCTCATGGTAGTCAACTCCAGGGCTTCCAGCCTGTGGTGGGGTGGCAGATGGATTGCCCAGTGGCGCCCTTTTGGCTGCCATCAAGGGCCAGAGAAGCCAAGAAATTCATAGCCAGTACCCTGTGGGCTGGGGTCAGGAGTGGGGGCTGGGCCAGGGGCCCAGATGAAGAGGAACCGATGCCGAGAGAAGGCTGGTTCTTTAACTGATGTGCAACATGGCAGGGCAGACTGCTGGCTTCAGGTCGGGTGTGGCTGGGGGCAGGGGAGTGGAGGGGCTTTTCGGAGAGACTAGGTTGGGGCAGGAGACCTGGGAGCCTCCCCTCGAGATTTTCTCTCTTCTCTCTGATTCATCTCTTCCTTGCCACTACGTCCCTCCCTCAGGCTGTGAGCATGCTCAGTTCTCCCCATCTAAAACCAACCTCTTTTTGACCCCACTCGCTTGCAGCTAATAGTCCATCTTTTATTCTCTCCCCTGCCAAACCCTTTCAAAGCCTCATCCGCACCCACACCCCCACCTTTTCCTGCCTGCTCCAGTGTTAACCTGTGAGATGGTACTTCTACCCCACTCTTCCCCCTTCTTGTCACAAAATCTTACCACTTCCCCCTCGTATCATTCACAGCTGCTCTCCAGCCCTGAACGCCCCCAGGACCCTTCTTCCTGAAATACCTGCTAGCCTGCTCCCCACTTTGGCTGCTCTCCCTCCCTGGTGCTATGGGCACAGCCCTGCTTCTTTCCAACTTCTCTTCTACATCTTCTCCCTGAGTGATCTCATCTCTCCCAGAACACACTTGAGATGACCCAGACATCAAGGGGAGTTCCAGTTGTCCCCTTGGCCATTTCCACAAGCCTGCTGGACCCTGTGCCTGGATGTCGCCATAGGCACATCCCACCAACCTGTCCAGGAGTGGACTTCCCATCCTTCTCCAGGCCCCACAACCAGCTTCTGCTGCTCCCTATCTCCCTTACAGGCCTCAACATTTGCCCAGGAGTTCAAGCTTGAAATCCAAGGGTGATCTTTGCCTGGCTGTTCTGCTTGACTGGCCAAGGAGCCCGGGAATCCTATGCGACATCTCTCTTGTTCATCTCCTCTGTTCCCACTGCTTCCTCTTATGTTTGGCTTTTAATCTTCTTTGACCAAGACTGCTGTTACCTCTGACAGGTCTCCCTGCTTTTACCCTCTCCCTCTTCCATCTCACTCTGCAGAGTCACAGAATGATCTTTCCAGAGCCTCTTTCAGATCCTTCAGTCTCCTGCTCAAAAATCTGCAAAGTCTTTCCATCCCCAATAGAATAGACCATGATATCTGCCTAGTGATTTACAACCTGAAAAACACTTTCAAATAAACAAAATAGGGAATGTGATTGTCCCTTCTTTATGGGTAAGAGAACTGAGGCTCAGAGAAATGTGGTGAATTGCGGGGGTTCCCTCAGGGCTGAAGTGTGGAGCGGGGACAGGCACCGAGGCCTTCCAGCTTTACTTGGGGGCACCGCCCACTGCAGTCTTCTCAGCCTCCCCTGGGAAGCTTTCAGAAACGTAACCCCTCACTATCACCCATCAGCCCAGCTGGAGGCCAGTGCTCTCGCCAAGCCCCTGGCCTTGCCCAAAACATACCTCTCTTGCTCAGGCTGTTTGCTCTTGCTGTCTGCCCAGAATACTTTCCTCCATGCCACCAGCCCCTCTGCATAAAAACAGAGCGTCTTCCCCATCTTCCAAGGTTGCTACTAACCCTTGCTGGCCCCATGTGCTCTCTCTTTTGTCTATGGCACTCAGAACACACCCCGGAGCAGACTTGACACTCCAGCCCCTGAGCTTTGAGCTCTTGGATGGCCCCTTAGAATAGTGTCACCTTCATAGGAGGTCCGTAATAAAAACCAGCTGAGCAAGTAAATGAATGGACGGGGCTGCTGGAGTTTCTCCTCCTCCAGAAACCCCTCGCAGACCAATTGGTTCAGTGGTTCTAATCACCCCCTGACCCTCACACACACCTCCCTGAGTAAAGCACATCACATCTGGGTCAGTCTCATCTCTGCTGCATGGCTCTCCTTTAACTACCCTCAGCCTTGGTTTCCTCATCTATGATTGGGCTCTAATAACATACCCTTTGCTAGTTCCCTGGTGTGTGGTGAGCATTAAATGAGATGTTGTTATGTGAGGCATAACGTGTGTTTGTGTGAACACTAAGGTGCTGTGCAACTGTGAGGGAGATTAATTATTGCAGAAATGTGTGTCCACCTGTGTATGTTCACAGCCCGCCTCCCTCCCATGTGAGATGGGGAGGGTGTGAAAGCCAAAACCCTCACTCAACCAAGTTCTGAGTTTGAAGCGCTGGTGCTTGAGGGATTCTCCGAGCATGGCTCACCTCCAGACATCTCCCCAGACACCAGGCTCTGCCTCCCAACTCATGGATGGGTTGGGACAAGTTTGTTGCCTTTCTGGGTCTCAGTTCTCTTATCTATACAATGGACAGGTTGAGTTGAAGCTCAGATTTTCAAATTTTTTTAAAGTTACATGGCTAATAAAATCTTTTACCAGCAACCCATATGTCATATAAGTCAAAACAGCTAAGACAGGAGCAGCTCTATGAACCCCTAAAACCTGACCCTCCTTCCCAGCCTTTGGAGGCTCCTTTGCCAAGCCCTGAGGGGATTCTCTGTTTATCGTATCACAGAGATCCTTCTAGCACTGGCGTGAGCTCTTTTCCATGCCTGCTGAAATTCAACGGGAGGAAGTACTCATCAGTGGGGGTAGAAAGACTGAGGTTCGAAGTAGAAAACATCTTCCCCAATCTTCACAGGAGGGACTGTGTTTTGGGGTCGTTTATGCCTTCTGTTCCCCACCTGACTGGGAGGTTTTCTTATCTCTATATCCCCAGTGCTCATCTCACTGTCTGATACAACAAAAGGGGTTCAATAAATGTCTGTTGAATAGAATAGGTGAATGGATTAATGAACAAACGAACAATGAGTTTAAGAAGAAATGAAGGTGACATCCTCAGGACTTAGGAACAGTTCCGTGACTGTCTGGAGGGACTTGGGCTAACTGGCCCTGACTTATCCCACACCCCCCTGACCTCACGAACACACCGATCCACAGGGAATACTCAGCCTGAGTCGACACTACTTCCTACGGACCCAGCATCTCCCCCCATAGGAGCCTCTGATCCTGGAGAAGGGAGAGAGGACGAGGGAGGGAGAAGGAGTCAGAGAGACTTAGATTCAAAATCTGAAGCGGGAAGGGTAGAGGAAAAAAGGAGAGGAAGGGAACTTCAGGGAAGCCGCTGCAGAGGCAGACTTGGCTTGGGGTGGGCCCCACTGGGGAAAGGCCAGGGGCTACCCTGCCATCCAGAAATCTTTTCCTTCCAAACTGCCTGTCGTTTCCCAGCCCTGCTCTTCTTCCTCCTTCTCCTCGTACACATGCTGCCCAGAACAATGCTGAAAAATAAGGCAAGGACCAAAATAACCTCCTGCTGTTGGGAAGGGGAGAATCCTAAAACCTCATTTACCCACCCGGAGCTGAGCCGAGCCTTGACACCCCCCTTCCCTGTTGGTGTCCTGAGGGGTGACTGAGAGAGCTTCAGCCTCCATGGGCAGGCCCCTTTCTGACTTGGGGTGTCTAGCCCAGTTTGGAGAACTCAAGGAAGGAAGACATGCAGGGCTGCCCCTCAGGAGTTGCTTCCACATCAGCCCTCCCTCTTCCCTATCCACCCTTTCCCCCAGTGCAGAGACTGTAGGTGTGAAGGGTCAGTGGAGAAACCCGGGACAGGGGCCTTGGGAGGAGAGAAGCAGGACAAAGAGGTAAGGGGGTAGAGGGGGTGAGGACCAGGCCCTGGGGGTCTTTAGACCCTCTGTGATGTTATCTTGCTCCCAGAACCACATGCCAAATAGGAGCTTTTCACTGGGTACCTTTAAGGACACCCAAACCTGGTACCTGTGGGACTTTAGCATGACTGGCTGCACGGAGCAGATTCCAGAATTTTTCACTCTTCTGCTCTTTCCACCCCCAGGACTCCACCTGCTTGGTGCTGCCTACTTGCCTTATTGATAAAATATCTGTGCTAGACACTCCATAAGTCAGCTCATTAAGCCCTCATAACCATGCTATGGGTTGGTTTTCCTACGTCAATTTTATGGATGAGGAAACCAAGGCTGTGCTGTTCAAGGTCACATGTCTCCAGAGCATAAGTGGACCCTGACCATGGAGAGGGTCATCTAGTCAGGGTGTCCTGGACATAGTGTGAAAGCCGGAGTTTTTGGCTCAGTGTAAATTCCAGACACCTTTGTTCCACCTGTTCTGCCTACACCTCTCCACATCGTCCTCTTGCCCACTATAGACCTCTGACCCCCTTCTCTACTTCCCCCACCACAAACCGCCCCTCCTCTCAGCCCTGGAATCTGTCCTAGATGCAGTGGCCTGGACTTAGAAGTTTCTAGATGGAAAAGTCAAGTGCCCAAGGGCTCCATCTTGGCATTTTTTCCACCTTGGAACAGACTTACCGGCTGTCAGAGCAGGACAGGATGATAGATGTCAATTGTCTGAGATGACTGACGGATAAACTGAAGCCAGGAGAGGAAAATTAACTTGTCTGGGGCCATGTAGCCAGTGAGTGGCAGAGTATGGTCCAGAAGCCAGCTTCTAGCTCTTCTGACTCTCAATCAAGTGGTCTTTTCACTGCACCAAAGGGACCTGATGCCCAGGAGCATTGTGTTTACCACTAACACCCCCACCCTCTCCCGCCCAGAAGACTCTGAGGAGATGGTGTGCTTTTCCCAGGGCAGCTCTCCAGGACAGACTCTGACTGAATCAGCTCTGTTCTCAAAGAGGCCAGTCCAATCCCCCAGAAGACCTGACCCTGGAAACAGGCAGGGGGTGGAGGGAGGGAGGGAAGGAGGGAGGGAGGAGAGAAGGGAAAACTGTTTTGGTTTATTTTACCCAGAACTGAGGAACAAACACATTACCTACAGGTATTATGCAAACGTATCTACTACATGTCAACAATCCATGGTGAGGTGAGAAGAATTGTGTGTGTGTGTGTGTGTGTGTGTGTGTGTGTGTGTCGCAGGAGATCTCTGTTGTCTCCAGAGCTGAATTTGCTGCTGAAGTTTAGATAGGGTGACCCAACCATACACCCCTTGCCCCAAGCCAGGCCTGCCTGGGTCTTTGCAGGTTTTTATGACAGCTAGATGAGTGAAAATTAGGAAGCTAAGTGAAAATTAAGAGAAAGCCTTGAACCAAAAAGAATTTGGGCCAAGTAAAGGGCTGAGAGGCAGGGGCATGGACACAAGCCTTGTATGTTCACGTGACATGGGGAATAAGCAGACCTTCAGGATGCCATTGGGAGTGTGGAGGAAATCTGTAGGGGAAGTAGAGGGGAAAGCGGGGAGGAGAGTTAACATGTCCCAGTTTCTCCAGCTAGGCTCTAGGGAAAGATTGCAATTTTGATATTTGAGGCATAGATTCTTTTCTCCCCCTGAAGGTAGAAATGGAAGTTAGCTTTCCCCATGCTGGGCTTCCTCCTCCCCGAGGAAGATTCAACCCACCCTTACCCTTTTCCTCCCAGCTACTCAGGTTCAAGCCCCACCCTAGGCCTCACTGTGACTCAGCACAGACTCCCAGCAGAAGTTGTGTGTTCACCCTTGTTGACTGAAAAAAATGCACAACGTGACAGTTGTGCGTTAAGTTTTACTTGGGGCAAAAGGAGGACCAGAGCCTGGAGACAGCTTCTCAGATAGCTCTGAGGAACTGCCCCAAAGAAGTGTGGGAGAGGTCAGTATATATGCGATTTGGGTAAAGGGAGATACGTGCAATCAAGCACACATCTTGGCAGAGGGTTGCTGCTGGTCATAAGGAGCAAATGTCTCCATAAATGATTTTAGTGCTTTTCTAGATATGAGAAAATATAAGAAATTGGGCTCATACAATATTCTCCTGAAAATAACTATCTGAAGACCTATTCTTCCAGTTTTTCCCAGAACACAGAGTTCCTCATTCCTGATCTCTGCCCTGAACTCCTGGGTGAAGGTCAGAGACTGCAGTGGCTAGTGACCTAATTTTTGTAGAGGCAGATGGCAAATGACAATTTTTAGCTAGCAGGAACCCCTCATGGTCCTAAACTCGACCATAGCTTGGGAGGCATTTTATGACCATTTTGTTCCATGGTGCTAGGAATGCTCATTCCTAGGTCAGGTGAGGATTTCGTTGATAGGCCACTCAATGGGCTATTTTTTTTTCTTTACATCTTTATTGGAGTATAATTGCTTTACAATGGTGTGTTAGTTTCTGCTTTATAACTAGGTGAATCAGCTATACATAAACATATATCTCCATATCTCTTCCCTCTTGAGTCTCCCTCCCTCCCACTTTCCCTATCCCACCCCTTTAGGTGGTCACAAAGCACCGAGCTGCTCTCCCTGTGCTATGTGGCTGCTTCCCACTAGCTATCGGTTTTACGTTTGGTAGTGTATATATGTCCATGCCACTCTCTCACTTTGTCACAGCTTACCCTTCCCCCTCCCCATGTCCTCAAGTCCATTCTCTAGTAGGTCTGCATCTTTATTCCTATCCTGCCCCTAGGTTCTTCATGACCATTATTATTTTTTTTTAGATTCCATATATATGTGTTAGCATACTGTATTTGTTTTTCTCTTTCTGACTTACTTCACTCTGTATGACAGACTCTAGGTCCATCCACCTCACTACAAATAACTCAATTTCCTTTCTTTTTATGGCTGAGTAATATTCCATTGTATATACGTGCCACATCTTCTTTACCCATTCATCTGTCGATGGACACTTAGGTTGCTTCCATTTCCTGGCTATTGTAAATAGAGCTGCAATGAACATTGTGGTACATGACTCTTTTTAGATTATGGTTTTTTCAGGGTATATGCCCAGTAGTGGGATTGCTGGGTCGTATGGTAGTTCTATTTTTAGATTTTTAAGGAACCTCCATACTGTTCTCCACAGTAGCTGTATCAATTTACATTCCCACCAACAGTGCAAGAGGGTTCCCTTTTCTCCACACCTCTCCAATGTTTATTGTTTGTGGACTTTTTGATGATGGCCATTCTGACTGGTGTGAGGTGATATCTCATTGTAGTTTTTTTTTTTTTTAATTTTATTTATTTATTTTGGCTGTGTCAGGTCTCCGTTTCTGTGCGAGGGCTTTCTCTAGTTGCGGCGAGCAGGGGCCACTCTTCATCGCGGTGCGCGGGCCTCTCACTGTCGCGGCCTCTCTTGTTGCGGAGCACAAGCTCCAGACGTGCAGGCTCAGTAGTTGTGGCTCACAGGCCTAGTTGCTCCACGGCATGTGGGATCTTCCCAGACCAGGGCTCGAACCCATGTCCCCTGCACTGGCAGGCAGACTCTCAACCACTGCGCCACCAGGGAAGCCCTCATTGTAGTTTTGATTTGCATTTTTCTACTGATTAATGATGTTGAGCATTCTTCCATGTGTTTGTTGGCAATCTGTATGTCTTCTATGGAGTATTGTCTATTTAGGTCTTCTGCCCATTTTTGAATTGGGGTATTTGTTTTTTTGATATTGAGCTGCATGAGCTGCTTGTAAATTTTGGAGGTTAATTCTTTGTCTGTTGCTTCATTTGCAAATATTTTCTCCCATTCTGAGGGTTGTCTTTTCATCTTGTTTATGGTTTCCTTTGCTGTGCAAAAGCTTTTAAGTTTCATTAGGTCCTATTTGTTTATTTTTGTTTTTATTTCCATTTCTCTAGGAGGTGGGTCAAAAAGGATCTTGCTGTGATTTATGTCATAGGGTGTTCTGCCTATGTTTTCCTCTAAGAGTTTTATAGTGTCTGATCTTACATTTAGGTCTTTAATCCATTTTGAGTTTATTTTTGTGTATGGTGTTAGGGAGTGTTCTAATTTCATTCTTTTACAAGTAGCTGTCCAGTTTCCCAGAACCACTTATTGAAGAGGCTGTCTTTTCTCCACTGTATATTCTTGCCTCCTTTATCAAAAGTAAGGTGACCATATGTGCTTGGGTTTATCTCTGGGCTTTCTATCCTGTTCCATTGATCTATATATCTGTTTTTGGCCAGTACCATACTGTCTTGATTACTGTAGCTTTGTAGTATAGTCTGAAGTCTGTCAAGGAGCTTGATTCCTCCAGCTCCATTTTTCATTCTCAAGATTGCTTTGGCTATTCGGGACCTTTTGTGTTTCCATACAAATTGTGAAATTTTTTGTTCTAGTTCTGTGAGAAATGCCAGTGATAGTTTGATAGGGATTGCATTGAATCTATAGATTGCTTTGGGTAGTAGAGTCATTTTCACATGTTGATTCTTCCAATCCAAGAACATAGTATATGTCCTCATCTGTTTATATCATCTTTAATTTCTTTCATCAGTGTTTTATAGTTTTCTGCATACAGGTCTTTTGTCTCCTTAGGTAGGTTTATTCCTAGGTACTTTTTCTCTTTGTTGCAATGGTAAATGGGAGTGTTTCCTTAATTTCTCTTTCAGATTTTTCATCATTAGTGTATAGGAATGCAAGAGATTTCTGTGCATTAATTTTGTATCCTGTTGCTTTCAATGTGCTATTACTGGACTAGACCTTATTAATGGTAGCCAAACGTCTCTGGACCACCTGTCTTACTAGTCTGTTACAGTCCAGGCAATGATTCCTTATTGTTGCTTTTTTCCATATTTAGAGTTACACTATTACAATCGTTCATATAGAACTATGTGATTGGTCAACTGCTTCAAGTCGCCTAGTCATCATTTTATCAGAGGCTCAGTCACACATTTGGTAATGCAAGAACAACAATTTTGTAAATCAGGCAAAATACAAATGCCAAGAACTTCCATTAGGTGCACCCCAGTATATCCCCAGTCATCTCAGTCAATTCTGTACCTATCCTTATCTTTAAGGGAAATTATATATTGGTTTTATTCAGAAGGCACCCAACCCAGTTTCCTAGTGTTATTATGCTGGTTATCCTTAATATGGTTCCCAACTTAAGGGGGACCTTAAACTTAAACGATTATAGCCTGGTGTTAGCCATATAAATCCATCCCACAACTGAGGGAGTTTATATTCCTTGGCTGAAATTTTAATTGTTGCTCTGACTGAGCTTGAGTAACTTTAGAAGAAAATTCATATTTATGGTCAGAGCCAGAGTAGGTATTATTAAGTGGCCAGGTGAGGGGATCCCACCTAGTAATACCAGATCAGTAATGACCTGAACAGAGCTATAATTTCTTTCTTCTAGAATAATTCTCTAAGGGCCTTCCAATTAGAGCCTTGGAGTGGAGAAATCCACCAATGTAACCCAGAAATACTGGATATAGGTAATTGGCCATAAACCTAACAATTGGATGAACTTTAACTCTGCATAAGATTGTGATATATAGTTGGTTCATAAGCAAAGGTGTGAGCAATTATCAAAGTAATTGGTATAGAGGCCTGGTCCAGCATCTTGGGTCAGCTCTCTACTTCAGATGTTGTCTTCCTCTTATCCTAGTCTGGTAGTTTCTTCTCTGCTTGAGCATTGTTTTAAGGTGATTTTAAGGTCTGAAGTCCTCTCTGTAGGCTGGTTCAGTGCAGGAGCCCTTTCTAAGAGGATATACTAATCCAAGAGTCAATTCTCTTCAGTTTTGCTGTGCACAAGCTACTTAAGAGTACTTGATAAGGGTCCTTCCATCTAGGTTGGAGATAGTCTTTTAAATTATGTCTTTTCCAGTATGTATACTCCCCTGGTTTCAGGTCATGGGGCATCTGATCTTCATCCAAAGATAGGTTACTGAGATAAGCTTCAGAAACAAACTTAGAGTGTTTTTTAATAATTCAATTAAACTTTACAATAATATAACACAACAGCAAAGAGCTATGTGTGAAGTCAGTCTTAGGCAGTGAATACAGACCTCAATTAACAAATTTAGAATTTAAAATCCACTGAAACGTAATCTTTTTCTCTCTAAAATTACCTTCATTTCTACCAGATACAGCCAAGTTGACTAATTTGTTTGCAAAATAAGTCTGGTTTCAATAAACTTGGTCTAATGACTCATATAATTGGTCATACAGGTTTTTTAACGTTTGGCTTTGCTGTAACTTGTCAGAAAGTTCTTACTATGAGTCTTCTTGAAGAGGAAGCATTTTTGCAGGTATAAGTGTAAAACAGTAACTGTCTATGAATGACAAAGACTTAAGAAGGCACAGTTAAAGACCTGATACGATGTCATTGACAAAAAACTTGGTTACTGCTGTGACATACAACATTTTAAGATAATAACTAGAATTATGACTGGTAACATTTTACCAGGACATACCATAGTTTTAGAAAGTCCATATAATTTCTAGAATATCTAGATTAAAAACATTTACCCATACAATATAACCTAAGAAGATTTATTACCCATTTGACAATGCTTCCCATGTAATTAACATACCAAACGAACCTAATTAGTTTAATATCTTTCTTTGGGATGTTTTAGGGCCCCTTAAAGCATCCCAAAGTTAGCTAGAGGTCAAAGAAACTTCATTAGAATTTGATTTGGGAAGTTTGTCAAAAAATAACAAAAAGGTTTTAAAACACTTGGTCAAATAGGATCATAGGTCATTGTGAAATAATACTTATTCACTTAACCAAAGTGACAATAAAAGATTTCAAAGACAAATACAGAACAAATCACTGAAAAGGTAAAGAAACTTAAAATCTGTTATCAAAAGCAGATCAACATTTTAAGAAAACTTTGTACTCTTTACAGAGAGAAAAACCAAATTCAAGTTTTGTACCGACTTACTTTTAAAATTTATTTACTGGATTAAAGTTATTCTAAATTTAGCCAATCCTGACCATGCACAAAACTCTTCTCAAGGTTCCTTTCCCACAAACCTTCCATCACTTTCTGTACCCATATTAGTTTGTCCCTTATTTTCCCCATCCAGAAACAACCAGCTCTAGGACAGAATTACTTTTCCCTTAGTGAAATGCAATTCCATTCCTTATACCTTCCTTTAATGAAAATACACACCCTACTTTCTTGCTGCATACTGAAATGTTTCCTTTACTATTTCAAGTAGCTTTAATGACATATTTAAATTAGAATCCTCAACTCTTAAACACCTTAATTTCTAGTGAGAACGAAAAAGTAAGCAATTGGGAACTGTCTTCTACATTAGCACTCTGTAGATTGAAAAACATAAATACCAATAATAACTTCTAAAAACAAATGTGCTTTTTAATAGAAAATTTCTCAGTGTGGCACCAAATACATTTATTAATAATCCTCAATACCTTTAGTTTCTCTGTAAAAGGAAGCCAATGTTCAGTAATTAATGTTTCAGTATCCTATTTTATTTGGGAATGACTTAGCTATTCAATAAACTTCTATCATTTAACTTAATTTAGCACAAGTCTAAACTTTTAAGTTACCAAATATCTGGAGAGTTTTTTTTTTGCGGTACGCGGGCCTCTCACTGCTGTGGCCTCTCCCGTTGCGGAGCACAGGCTCCAGATGCGCAGGCTCAGCGGCCATGGCTCACGGGCCCAGCCGCTCCGCAGCATGTGGGATTTTCCTGGACCGCGGCATGAACACGCATCCCCTGCATCGGCAGGCGGACTCTCAACCACTGCACCACCAGGGAAGCCCTGGAGAGATTATTTTTAAGTAGACATTCTTAAAATATAATTACTCCTAAAGAGTTCACCCAAAAGCTCTTATCTCACTTACACTTAATTTACTTATAAAATTACTGATAAAAATTTCATCATACCAAGTTATTTTTCTTGCTGACAAGTTTGCAACGGATGTAATAAGATCTTATTTGACTTCTATGAAATCTAGGTATTGATACAATAAAAATATTACACTTAATGTTGATGACTCTAAAGACATATCTATATTAATTAAATCTACAAACTTTAACTTTAATACCAGGTATTATTTAATACTGAATATTTCCCAGTTCACATGAACACAAAATTCATTCTGGCAAGTTTCCTTTCTGAGAAATTTATATAAGCACTTAATTTACTCTAAGCCAATTAAGTAGAGCTAATACCATCAAAGGTAAAGACATATATGCCAACATAGACATATAGACAGATACAACCAGAGATCTCATTTTAACACTTAGTCATGATTCAAGTATTACAATCTAAAACTCATTAGAGTGCCTCGTTCCTGATCTCTGCCCTGAGCTCCTGGGCTGAAGATCAGTGACTGCAGTGGCTAGTGACCTAACCCTTGTACAGGCAGATGACAAGTGGCAGTTTTAGTTGGCACCCTCCTCTCAGCAGAACTCCTCTCTTGACATCCTGAAACCCAACAAGAATGCAGTGACCTCAGTGACTGGGGTGTGGCCAGGTGGCATTGGGGTCTCCCAGCCTGACTCTCTTCGCCCTCATAGAGCTCTTTCCCCATATCCATGAACAAGGATTTCTCAAGTCGGAATCTTTGTAAGGCACCTGGTCTGAGTGAGCATCTGCCGTGGGGTGGTCCTTAGGCAATACCAGTGGCCCACCTAAACTGAAACTGTGGCAGGAGACAGCCAAGAGTGGGATCAGGATGGAGCACAGTGGTGGAGAGCCCTGTGCTGGGAGTCAGGAGCATGGTTTCTTACTCTAGTTCTGTTACGATTTGCTGTGGGAACTTATGAAAAGTCCCTTCCGTCCCTGGGTCTGCTTTTTCATCAATAACATGTGGAAATTGGACTGGATACCTATGGCTTAGGTACTGTGCTATGAAGAGGGAGAAGGAGGAAAGAAAAGAGGCACAAGAGGAGGTGACACTGATGTAGATGACCTTGTGAAGCTAGGTAACTTCTCTGAGCCTCAGTGCCCTCTTCCGTAAAAAGGAAATTACTAGATAGAGGAGAAAGGAACATAATTACTCAGGATAGAGCCTGCAAAGCAATGCGTGCTGGACTATGCAGAGGCTGATTTCATGGGAAAGCAGGGTTTCAGGACTGAGGGGTCCGGGAGCGTGCCAGGACTTCCAACTGACTGTTGGGGGAAATGGAGAAGGGGGGCATCCTGGAGTCTTGCAGGTGAGATGCCTTGCCGTGACCGGTGGAGGGATCGCTGACACCCCACATGTGAGAAGAGAGGGAGAGTGAACACGGGGAGGCTGTTCCGCTGTCCACTCTTGAGACAGGATTCACACATCAAACCCTACGACAAGCTCACATTTCCCAGCTTTTCTCACCCAGAATCACTGCCTTTGTTTAGAGGAGGGGATGGGGGAGGAGACAGAGGGCCAGGAGGGAGGGGCCCCGCGGTGCCGCCGCCGCCCCCACCCCCTCCGGTTGTGCGGAGCCCGACTGCCACTCAGCTCTGGCGCCGTGGGCGACGGAGGCGCCGGGTGCCCGAGTGGAGTCCCAGACAGCTGCCATCCCTCTGGACCTGACAGGCTGGCCCTGGATTCTTCAGGCATCCCTGGAGCAAGAGGCTGCCCAAGGCGTGGAGCTGGGAGGGCGCTTGGACGGAACCGTTCAGGTGGCTAGGAGCTCTGCCAGCTTTGGTCACCTTGGGTAAGTCTGTACCTCAGTTCGCCTCCGGGTCATCCCCAGTGGGGATGCAGGAAAGGGTTGAAAGAGGCGACTAGAATGCCCCCTTGGGGCAGGGTGTGTGCGAGGGTCCCTGGCAGAGCCAGACCGGGACCGGGGACTGCTAGGAAGCAGGAGCCAGCAGTGCCTCTGGTGGGTGGGCGCAGGGCATGTGTGCACTGCAAGCTGGGGAGAGGGGACAGCGCACCCTGGCTTGTTGCTCGGCTCAGTCCTCCAGACCCACGTCTGCCAGACCAGTCCCAGGTGCGAAATAGGGGCGCTACCTCTTTAAAATCGTCCGGGCTGAGCCTCTGCCGCACCATGTGATTGCCTGAAAGGCCCGGCTAGGAGCTCTGCGGCGGGAGCCTGGAGGACCGTGAGCTGCTACGCGCGGTGCTGAGAGCCCAGCCCTGCCTGGCGCGGCCTCGAGCCCTGAGTGGCACCAGGTGTCCGGAACTTTGGGCACAGCCTCTGGGACTCCCTGGCCACCAGCAGACAGGATGGTGAGCTCCCTGCATCCTGTTCTGTGGGCATGGGTAGGCAGAGCCAGGCACTGGGGACCCGTGTGGGGTGAGTGTGTGCTGGGAACTGCCTCACACCTGATAAAATAGCCGGTGGAGGAGTGAGTGCCGCTCTTTTATGTTGTCGAATGGATCCGCTGGGACTGATAAGGGGAGGGGACAAAGATCCGGCAGAGAAAGGGTTAGGGTACCCCACCAGCTTGGGCAGGCACTAGATGTGCCAAGTGGGGCACATCTCCAAAGGGCAGCTGGACTTCCAGAGCCGCCTGGGTTCCCCTCCCCTTCCCAGGCAGGCCTTCCCACCCCAGGCTTCCGTGACCACAGGTGCTTGCCTCCTGCCCCTTGGTGCCTGTCTGCTGATGTGCCCAGCCTGTGCCCACCATGCCGCCCTCCATCTCGGCCTTCCAGGCCGCGTATATTGGCATCGAGGTGCTCATCGCCCTGGTCTCCGTGCCTGGGAACGTGCTGGTGATCTGGGCAGTGAAGGTGAACCAGGCACTGCGGGATGCCACCTTCTGCTTCATCGTGTCACTGGCAGTGGCTGATGTGGCAGTGGGCGCTCTGGTCATCCCACTTGCCATCCTCATCAACATTGGGCCACAGACCTACTTCCACACCTGCCTCATGGTCGCCTGCCCTGTCCTCATCCTCACTCAGAGCTCCATCTTGGCCCTGCTGGCAATCGCTGTCGACCGCTACCTCCGTGTCAAGATCCCGCTCAGGTGAGTCCAGAGCAGCTGAAGGTACCTGCTGTGCCCCATGCTGGGTGGCTTGAGGGCCATCTAGAGAGGATAAAAGGTAGAGCATAAGACCCCAAGTAAGCTGGATATTCTCTGGGCCATTGTGCCCCAGCCCTCAGTCTGCCTTCCTCTCCTCTGCCCTGCAGTATCAGGCTGAACTCAAGTTGAAGCAGGAGGGGGCTGCTGGGTGGCTGGAGGAATGTGAACCTGGCAGTGCTCAGGACCCCAGAGCTGAAGCTCTGCTGTTCTCCTGACCCGGCCGGGGAACCTGAGGCTGCCTGTTCAGCCTGGCCTGGGGTGGGGCGGGATCGGGGGGTGCGGGGTAGACAGTGAGCCCTGGTTGGGAATGAGCTGATCTCCACCAGTTCGAGGGAAGTGGAAGGGGCAGAGCAGATTGCTAGGGTGGGCTTAGGGTGGTGCGCCACGGACAGCAGTGCTGCTTCTCTAACCAGAACTGGGAAAGCTTCCTGAGGATACTCTTGTTCTGCAGATACCCTTGTGCTAGGCAGCTCCCTGCCCCAGGGCTGTCCTGTTGAACACAGACAGTCCGATTACCTCTGCCCAACTCCCACTTATGGGATCGCTGTTGCAGGCAGGAGGAGGCAGGCTCTTAACGTTCCTGTTGTGTTGCAAAACCATGTTGTCTTTCCGGTCACAGCAGAGGTGCTTATGCTGTGTCCAGGCAGCACCAGGGTGGGTGACCTAATAGTGGCAGTCCTGTCATGCAAGTGTCCAGTCCACATTGGGGCTCTTTCCCTGGGCCTGCCAGGCCATAATCTTGTCACCAGGCAGTGCCTGGGCCACCAAGCGCCAGCAAATGCCTGGGCACACTGCCAGTGCTGGCCTCTCTGGGACATTCTTGTGAGGCGTGCTTGCCCCCTCGTTAAATCTTCTCACCAGTAGATTCCCTTTCTACTGCGGAGTTCTAGACGTCTTCAGCACCTGCTGTCCCTGGAGTAGCTTCCATACCTGGGACATGGAGCCTCTGGCCTCACCTGACAACTTGCCCAGGCAGGCCTAGGCACCCGTGTTTCTCCTGGTTGCATTACATTTGTACACATTTAAGTTTTCAGAGATTTTATAATGCACCATGGTTTTCCTCTTTTCATCGTGATCCTATAAGGGAGGTGAAGTAGGAGCTGGTAAAGGGGAAACAGATCCAGAGAACCTCCTGAAGCTGATTGGGAGCAGAGCCTTGATTCCACTACTCCCCTTCCTTCCTGATTCCCCCAGTGTCCCAGCCCCCTGATGGCAGTGTTCCTGCCCTGTTTACCTCCTTCACAAGCTCCAAGTTTCCCAGGGAAGGTGAGGTGAAGACTGCTGCTCAGGAGAGAAGGGAAGACAGGGAAGGCAGCCCAGAAACCCTGTAAGCTCAGCCGCTGAGGGGCCTTCATGCTGCCATTAGCCCCAGGTTGTGGCTGAGCTATATACCAAAGAACCTGATTTCAACCCATTAGCGTGGGCTGGGCCTCTGAGCCTGGTGATTATAGCAAAGTGTTGCCACATTAGGAAAGTCATGCAGATACGTGAATATAGGAAGGCTGCTTAAGAAATCTGGTCTACTGAGTGGGTGCCAAGGCAAACCAAAGGCCTGGTCGTGATGTAACAGAGGTCGCGGGCCCACAGAATGTGCCCTCCTTGTCCTGTGGGGATGGGGATGGCTGTGCTGGCAGAATTGCAGGCTCATTCTTCCAGAAGACAGCTTCTGTTGCTCCTTGCTCCAGCCTTGAAGAGCTGGGGGTCTTTAGGAGCTATCGTTGGAGGGCCAAGGCAGAGGTACGCACAGAGGCTAAGAATGCAGGCCTGGGTTCAAATCCTTGCTATGAATTCCTAGCTGCATGACCTTGAGAAAGTCACTTATTAACCTCCTTCAATTTTAACTTCCACGTCAATAAAAGGAGACATTAATGATAGTGCCTTCTTCCTAGGGTGATTGGAAGAATATAATAAACTCCTACATATAAAGCACATGGTACTGTATAATGCACCTGGCGGTATGTGCAAGCCATAAGTGGTAGGTTTATTTTGTAGTTTTATTATCATTGTTAACATGTGGCTCAAAGTGGGTCTGAATAGGCAAGCCCTGCGCCCTCACCCCCCCACACTGATGCTTTTACATGACAACACATGTGCCCTTATACACATGCTCGCACACGCGGGCACACAAGGCACACCGCATTTCCAGAGAAGTGTCCCAGTACTGTTAAGCTGTATTTATGCATGTTTTTCTCCCTTGCTAGACTGCCATGCCTCAAGTGCAGTGACCTGGACAGTGGCCACATTTTGTTCGTTTGTACAAATTCTCCAGAACGCCTAGCATAGTGTCTGGCGCACAGCAGACACTCAGTAAACGTTGACTGAATTGGATGAGTTTTCAGAGCTCACATGGTTGTACCTCAGGCAGGCCTTCCAGGGGTCTAACCTCTGACTATCGTGCTGTGGCCTGTATCTTCCCAGCATTCTACCTCAGGGCCCTGACCACAGCTGCCCTTATCAGCTCAGGTGGCTCCTTCAGAGCCACACTCCAGTAGCGCCTGAGAGAGGAGTCTTTCTCCTGAGTTAGAGAAAGGCTGCTGGGCCTAGCTTCCAAAGCTGGGATCCTGGAGGCTGGGCTGAGGTGACGGGTCACTCCAGGTCCCCCCGCAGGAGGAACACATGCGCTGCTGCCCCCTGGGCAGCTGGAGTCAGCCGGCTGCTGGGTCTGGGACAACACCTTTCTGCTGGAGGTCCCCAGGTGCCTGGCTCCCTGCCCTGACAAGCCAGGCAGAGGTAGATGTGGTCTGGGAACCAGGGGGCAATACTGCTCAAGCATTGGTGAGGCATGTATGGGGCGTTCAGTGACAGGAGTCAGCTGGGCCCCTCACCAAGCAAGGCATGGTTTGGTCAGTAACCAGAAATTTTATTTCCTTCCACTTGGCAGAAAGCCAAGAGGAAAAAAGGTTCACGTGGTGTAGTGTGATCCAGTTACCAAAAACAAAAAAAGCTTAAATTGTTGATGTATCAACAACCTGTGGTTATTTACATGTATTTTACAGGTTATTTGCCTTCCACCTCCACATGCTTGGTAATGGATACCCCATTCCCCTCAGCTCCTACTTCTAGGGAATCCCTGGGTTTTCTTGGGGGCACTCGGTGCCAACTTGATACCTACTCCAGGGGGCTTGTTATGGTGAGGAGTGCCACTCCCTGACCACCACAGCCCGCTCTGTGGGAAGGAGGCCTGACCCTCTCTGTGGGAAGGTGACCAGATGGGTTGGTGTGGGGTGAAGGGGTGATGGGTATTTGGGAGTCAGAAATACCTGAGTTGGAACCTTGCTGTTACAAACTAGCTGTGCAACCTTCTTGGTTAAGTTATTCAACCCCTGAGCCTCCTCTTCGCCACCACACCCCCTGCCACCGTCTGTTAAATGAAGGGAATGGATTCTGGATTCGAGGTCTCTGAGGTTCCTTTCAGTTCTAAGTTTCTATAGTCCTTCCTGACCATGACTCCTGCCAATACTGTGTTGAAATCCTAGGAAGATTGTGTGTGTTTTCTAGCTCCTAGTGCTTATGAGCTAGGCACAGTGCTATATATATATATATTTTTTTTTTTTTTTTTTTTTTTGCGGTACGCGGGCCTCTCACTGCTGTGGCCTCTCCCGTTGCGGAGCACAGCCTCCGGACGCGCAGGCTCAGCGGCCATGGCTCACGGGCCCAGCCGCTCCGCGGCATGTGGGATCCTCCCAGATCGGGGCACGAATCCGTGTCCCCTGTATTGGCAGGTGGACTCTCAACCACTGCGCCACCAGGGAAGCCCACAGTGCTATATTTTTATAGTTTTATCTCATTTAATGCTCATAGTTTCTTGCTGGTAAAGGTTATTGTTATCCCCATTCTAGACACGTCTATAGATACACTGAGGTCTAAAGCTCAGGAAGGTTCAGTAATTTTCCCAAACATCTTATCAGGAGCCAAGACAGGATTTGAATCCAGGTCTGTCTACCAGAGATGCCTTTAACCGGTGAGCCCATATGTGTTTTGAATCAGCCTCGAGAAGCTATAGGATTTATGGAGCAGTTTCCTCACGGCTGTCAGCGGGGGTGATTTTTCCCCTCTGATTTTTGCCATGGCCTCTGCACTCTGCTCCAGCCCATGCTTGGTGCCTCCCCCTCCCTCCTCACCTTCACTCCAGTGGGCAGTTGAGCCCCTGGCAGCCCTGCCTCTGTCCACAGCTGGAGGCCTTCCCAACTGGGCTGCTGGCCAGGGAAGTACAGCGGAGTGTGGGGGAGGCCAGACTGCTGGACCAGAGCTCTGGGAAAGAGATCTGGTAGATTAACGTATGTTTGCTTTTAGGCATCAGTTTAGCCCTCTCCCCCCACCCCCCAGCTAGCCTGGGCTTTTCTGGACAACTAAAGTGCCTCCTGTGCTTGCACTGCAGCAGGTGACCATCTGTGGTCTCAGGGTCCCAGAACAGTTGCTCTCTGGTGGTGCCATCTGCTTTCGGCAGAGGTAGGCCATCTCTAGCTCCTGTATGGATGGATTAGTCGTTGGCCTAGGGTGGCTGAGATAGAAGAGGAGTGATAGCAAGCCCTGATGCCCAACTCCCTCACATTTGGACAAGAGGAAACAGAGGCCCAGAGTTCCAGCATGTTCAAGGTCACTCAGCCACAGGCTCTTTTCTCCTCCTAATTCTGACTCTGGCTCCCCAGCCTTTGATGTAAAAGGCTTACTTGCAAGGAACAGCACAGAGAAATTTCAGCCTCCACAGGTGAAGTCAGCAAATTAGTGGTGGGCTTAGAGGGGGAAAGTGATGGAAGGATGTCAACTTTGTGATTAAAAAGGTAATTTCTTTGTTTGAACTAGGGATAGCCTTCAGGTGGATTATGCTAAAGAGCGCTCTGGGCAATCCAGATTAGTATCAGTGGTGAAACCTTCTCCCAGCTGACATTGGAATGAGTCCTTTAGCAGTGCTGCTTGGAAGCAAGGGAATGGCCAGGATACTTTCTGAAGAACCCCTCTACCCAGAGGTCATGGGGCAGAGCCTTGGAGGCTGTGTTGTGTTTGATATTTATTTCCAAGCATAAAAGCAATCCATGTTTATTGTTAAAATTTTGAGAAATATAGAAAAGAATAAAGATGACAAAATAACCAGTAATTCTGCCACCTGCAGATCACTACTGTTAAATTTCTGGTGTTCCAGAAAATTTTCCAACATATATAGATGATAGATAGATAGATGTTAGATAGATAATTACTTTTGCATAGTTGAGTGCATCTATGGTTTTTATATCCTATTTTATACACTTAATGTTACATTATAAGCATTTCCCCCATGTCAATAAAGAATATTTTCTAAGGATTTTTATAATGGTATAATATTGGATTGTCTTTTTATTCATCTTTTAGGTCCTAGCTAAAACAGCCCCTTCTTAGGGAGGCCTTCTCTGACCCCCTCCCCCGCTAGACCAGTTTCATTTCCTCTGTTAGTTACTCCAGGTGGATCTATTTTTCCTTCCCCATCTCTCCTGGCCCAGGTAGTTTTTCTGGGCTTGGTAAGCACCAAAAGGGCCAGGACCACATCTGCTCACATACCTATGTAACCCCCATGCCTGGCACACAGTAGGCATGCTATAAACGTTTTTTTTAATAAATGATTATCATATTTTATATGACTTTTATATTTTGTATGACTCATTTTTATAATTTTGACTAGATTTCTAATTTTTATAAATAACACTACAGTGATACCCACAATTCACATTGTTTGTAGGATCAGAGCCAAGCCTAGAACTTTGGGTTTTGCCTCCTAGTAGATAGCACAGCTTCTGTCTGTAAGGATTTTCTTATAAGGTTAAATATTTCCTAACTCCCTTTCCTCCAACTCTCCCTGCTCCTCCTGCCCAGTTTCACCAAAATTGCAAACCCCCAGAGGTGCACCTGGCATTTCTCTGCCCATTTGCCCTTCTGGGCTAGGTAGGGCAGGACTGTCTGGGCCGCAAGTCTATTCCACATTGCCTAGTCTCTATTCCTCTTAGGCCTGGGCATCCTGTTTCTTTGTGTCTTAGTGAGGAGAGCAGTCCCTGGAGTAGAGGGCTTGGAGTATGGTACTTCCTGGTTGGCCTCATTTGGCAGGATGGTCACAGAACAGAGAGGAAGGAGGATACCTGGCTCTTTGAGCTGCATGAATCACCCCTTCAGCCTCAGCCTCCCTCTTAACTCAAGCCCCAAGGAGGCTACCAGCTGCCCAGGCTACCTATAGATTGATTTTGCCTGTTCTTGAACTTTTATAAAGGTAATTGAGTAGTATATACTCTTTTCTGTCTGGCTTCTGAAGCTTAAAATTATGTCAGAGATTCATCCATACTATTGAGCAAAATAGTAGGTTTTGCTTGTTTGGTTTTGTTTTGTTTTGTTTTTTCTCATTGCTGTTAGAATTCCACTGAATGAATGTGCCGCTATGTTTAAATTCTGGATGTATCTGGAAGAAAAAAATTTTTCTTATGGATTGGATATGGGGTGTGAGAGAAAGAAGAGTCAAGTATGACCAAACTTTTAGTTCTAAGCAACTGGAAATATAGAGTGTGCATTATCTGAGGTGGGAAAGGCTGCAGGTGATACAAGTTTTGGGAGCAATAAAAGGAGTTCAGATTTAGACACGTTGAGTTTGGTGTATCTATTAAATGCCTCGGTGGAATGTTGAGCAGGCAGTTGGATGGATATGCAAGGATGGAGTTCAGGAGAAAGGTCTGGGCTGGGGATGTAAATGTGACAGCCATTGGCATGTAGATGGTGTTTAAATACATGAGGCTGGATGAGATCCCCAAGAGAGAAAGTAGAAATAAAGAAGAGGATGAAGATGATATGATACTATACGTAGAACATCCTTGAAGACACCACCAGAAAACTACTAGAGCTCATCAATGAATTTGGTAAAGTTACAAGATACAAAAGTAATATACAGAAATCTGTTGCATTTCTACACACTAACAGTGAAGTATCAGAAAGAGAAATTAAGGAAACAATCTCATTTACCATCGCAACCAAAAGAATACAATACCTGGGGATAAACCTACCTAAAAGGCAAAAGATCTGTATTCTGAAAACGGTAAGACACTGATGAAAGAAATTGAAGATGACACACACAGATGGAAGGATATACCATGTTCTTGGATTGGAAGAATCAATATTGTTTAAATGACCATACTACCCAAGGCAATCTACAGATTCAGTGCAATCCCTGTCAAAATAATGATGGCACTTTTCACAGAACTAGGTCAAATAATTTTTTTTTTTTCTTTTTTCTTGCGGTGTGCGGGCCTCTCACTGTTGTGGCCTCTCCCATTGAGGAGCCAGGCTCCGGACACGCAGGCTCAGTGGCCATGGCTCATGGGTCCAGCCGCTCCATGGCATGTGGGATCTTCCCGGACCGGGGCACGAACCCATGTTCCCTGCATCAGCAGGCGGACTCTCAAACACTGTGCCACCAGGGAAGCCCCCAAATAATTTTAAAATTTGTATGGAAACACAAAAGACCCAGAATAGCCAAAACAATCTTGAGAAAGAAGAACAGAGCTGGAGGAATCACACTCCTTGACTTCGGTCTGTACTACAAGCTACAGTAATCAAAAGAGTATGGTACTGGCACAAAAACAGTCACATAGATCAATGGAACAGGATAGAGAGCCCAGAAATAAACCCATGCACTTATGGTCAATTAATCTACGACAAAGTAGGCAAGAATATACAATGGAGAAAAGACAGTCTCTTCAATAAGTGGTGCTGGGAAAACTGGACCGCTACATGTAAAAGAATGAAATTACAACATTCTCTAACACCATATACAAAAATAAAGTCAAAATGGATTAAAAATGTAAATGTAAGACCGGATATTATAAAACTCCTAGAGGAAAAACATAGGCAGAACACTCTTTGACATAAATTGCAGCAATATTTTTTTGGATCCATCTCCTAGAGTAATGGAAATGAAAACAAAAATAAACCAGTGGGACCTAATTAAACTTAAAATCTTTTGCATAGCAAAGGAAACCATCAACAAAGCAAAAAGACAACCTATTGAATGGGAGAAAATATTTGCAAATGATATGACCAATAAGGGATTAAGAGCCAACGTATGTAAACAGCTCACACAAGTCAACATAAAAAAAAAAAAACCTGATTAGAAAGTGGGCAGAATAACTGAATAGACATTTTTCCAAAGAGGAAGTGCAGATGGCCAAAAGACACATAAAAAGATAATCATCAGGGAAATACAAATCAAAACCACAATGAGATATCAACTCACCCTGTCAGAATGGCTGTCAACAGAAAGAACACACATAACAAATGTTAGAAAGGTTGTGAAGAAAAGGGAACCCTCCTACACTGTTGGTGGGAAGGTAAATTGATGTAGCCACCGTGGAAAACAGTGTGGAGGTTTCTCAAAAAACTAAAAATAGAACTACCATATGATCCTGCAATTCCACTGTTGGGTATATATCTGAAGAAAATGAACACACTAATTCGAAAAGATACACGCGCCCCGATGTTCATAGCAGCATTATTTACAATTGCCAAGATATGGAAACAACCTAAGTGTCCATCAACAGATGAATGAATAAAGAAGATGTGATATATACATACAATGGAATACTACTCAGCCATAAAAAAGAACAAAACTTTGCCATTTGCAGCAACATAGATGGATTTGGAGGGCGTTATGCTGAGTGAAATAAGTCAGAGAAATACAAATACTGTATGGTATCACTTATTTGTAGAATCTAAAAAACACAACAAACTAGTGAATGTAACAAAAAAGAAGCAGACTCACAGATATAGAGAACAAACCAGTGGTTACCAGTGCGGGGGGTGGGAGGGGTGGGGGCAATATAGGAGTAGGGGAGTGCGTGTAACATAGGCTTAAAGGTGTATTGTACAACGTGGGGAATATAGCCAATATTTTGTAATAACTGTAAATGGAAAGTAACTTTTCAAAATTATATAAAATTTTTTTTTTAAAGTTTAAGAAAGCAGAGGAGAGGACCAAGGACTGAACATTGAGAGTTTGGGGAGATGATGAAGCACCAGCAAAAGGGACTTAAGGAGAGCTACAGATATAGGAAGAAACCCAGAGCCCCAGGTGTGGTGTCCTAGAAGCCAAGTAGAGAGTATATGAAGGAGGAGCAAGAGATTGGCTGTCAAGGGCTGCCAATGGGTCAAGTGAGGTGAGGACTGAGAATTACCATTGGGTTTAGCAAGAGCAATGTTAATAGTGGTAGGAGCAGAAAGTCTAGTTGGAGAGGGCTCAGGAGAGAAGAGGAATGGAATTGAAAACATCTGGCGTAGATTACTTTTTTGAGGTATTTTGTTGCAGAGCGTAAAGGCATGGGGCAAGAGCTGTCAGGAGAAGTGGAAACAAGGCATTTTGCTTTGCTGTTTGCGAAGAAGGGACATTAGTATGTCTGTGTACTGACTAAGACCATCTAGTAGAGAGTGCAAAACTAATGATAGGGCAAAGGATAGAATTTCTGGATTGATGTCCTTGTTTAGGCAAGCAGGGCTGGGACTTAGGGCAAACACAGAGGGATTGGCTTCAGAGGAGCCTGGAGATCATCCAAGAGGCAGAAAGGCAGGGTATGTGGGTGCTGGTAGGTGACGTTCTCTTCGGAGCATTTCGGTTTTCTTAGTGAAGTGGGAAGCGAGGTCATCAGCTGAGAGGGAGGAGGTGATGGAGAGAGTAGCAAGTGTGAAATAATTCTTTAGGAAGTAGGAGAAAGACTAGACTCAGAAAGTCTAGTGGAGTCGGAGGCAGCGTTAAGGGCCCACCTGAAGTTCGTGGTGATAAATTTGAGTGTTCAGATGCACAGGCCCAGGCATGGAGGAGGCAGCAAGTTCACTCCTTCACTAATTCAGAAGCACCAGACTCCATGCCAGACATTAGGTATCTTATTATGTGGCCAAGAAGTCGGTCCTGGTCCCTGCCCTCATGAAATTTAGAGACTAGCTGGGAGAGAGCCAAGACACAGATAAACAAGGAAGTAGCTACAATTACAACTTGAGAAGTATTTGAGGAAGGAAGCCATCCTGGAATTGACTGTGCCTGGCCCTTGTTGGCTTCTCTAAACCCTGTGTCAGTCCAGCCCTCACAGGGCTCAAGGACTAAGGTAGGGCCTTATAGGCCATGTGGTTCATGGTCAAGAGTTTGGATAGGATTCTAGGTACACATTGAAGCCTTTGAGTGCTTTAAGCAGGGAATGACATTATCCAGATTACATTTTTAAAATGTCAAGTCCTTAACCAAATATTAGCAAATCAAATCCAGTGACACATAAAAAGGATAATATATCACAACCAAATAGGTTTTATTCCATGTTAGAGTTAGAACCAACTGGTGATGGACTGGATGTACAGAGTAGGAGGAGGATCAAGTATGACTCCCCAGGATTAAGGCTGACGCCACAGGGCGGATGGGGTGCCATTTCTGGAGATAGGGAAGGGTGGGGAAGGGAGGGATGGGGAGAAGATTCAGATCCTAGTAGGTACTCAAGTGGTAGTGATATAATGGTGGGTCCACTAGTGGTCTCTCTCTTGCTTGTTCCCCAGCTTCTGTCCCTTCATGTGGTCCAACAGATGGGCCCCCTTTTGCCTCATGCAGCACCAAAGAAGGAGTCCTTCAAATATCCAGCAAGCTTCCTGGGTGCCTCCAGCTGCCCCATCTACTGTTCCCACCTCACTTCTCAGCAGGCTTTTGGCTTTCTTAGGCTGAAACCACAGCAATAAGGACATGCGGCTTTAGGGAAGCTCCCTAAAGCTTCCAGAAGGAGACAGCAGAGTTGCGGGTTCGTCCTTCTTGCCAGGCTTTATTCAGAATGAGACACAGTAGCTTCTGTGATAGCTAAGACCCCCCAATTCTCTACCCATCCTCAGTCAGGTGGTCACTCTCCCTGGATGCTCTGTACCTTGACAGCCTCATTTCCCACCCTCATCTCTGGAACCCACTAGTGGCCTGACACTGGGGATTGTGTTAATCCCCTGCACAGTGGTCGTTCCTCCCCAGTTCCTCAGCAGGGTCCTCTCACAGCTGCTATATTGGGCACTGGGTGGCCCAGTTTCAGCTAATGCAGCAGAGAAGATGGTCAATCAATAAGCAGGCAGTTATCAAGTATCGGCTCCAGCCTAGCCCTGATGGGCAAAGCAGGAGGGCCGGGGGAGCCCCAAGGCTAGCATAGGGCACACGGGGACAGGGTCTCTGTCGCTCTGGACTGCTTGGTGGAGCACTGTCAGCTCTTCTGTGCAGAAACTATCTTTTGCCTCGTGTAGCAGAGAAAAAGCTTTGCAGTGCAGTTGGTGAGGTTGGTGCAGAACCTGAGGGCCAGACCTTGCTGCTCTCACCATGCAGCCTGCTCTCAGAGTCCACAGGCTTCCAATTCTCTGCTTCCCACCCCTGGGAGAGCAGGGGCCGAGACTACAGCAGAGCAAGAGCTACTTCTTAGCCCTTTTTTTCTAGCCCAGTGGAACCAAGAGCTCTGATGCACACCCACCCAGCTAGAATGCAATGTCCCAGGCAGTGATTCTCTTGGGGGCACCAGAGGGAAAGGTCTGTTGAAAAAAAGCCCCTCTACCCCAGATTTTTTGTTTCATTTTTTTATTGAAGTATAATTGACTTACAATATTAGTTTCAGTTGTACAACATAGTGATTTCATATTTTTATACATTACAAAATAATCACCAGGATAAGTCTAGTTATTGTCTGTCACCATACAAAGTTATTGCACTATTATTGACTATATTCCCTATGCTGTATATTACATTCCCATGACTTATTTTACCCCAGATATTTTTAACGATCACCTTTTCAGAGACACATCTCTCTCCCCCTGCTTTATGGAGGTACGCGAGTCGAATGAAGGGTAAGGGCGGTCTCCCCAGACAGTAAGTTCAGGTACTTGGAACTGTGTCATCTTGGAGTAGTTACCTAACCTTTCTGAGCCTCCATTTTCTCTTCCGCAAAACAGGCTTCTTAATACTTCCTCTAAAGGTTGTAATGAGGCTTAGGGATGAGATACATTAAGAGCCTGGCACATAGTAGGCACTCAGTAAATGGGGACTGTTACTATCGTCAAATAATCCAAACTTGGTTCTCACATACCACTTGCTGTGTGGCCGCTGTAGTTCCACTGGGACAAGTCCTCATCGAGATGAGTTGCGTACTCTGTGAGAGCAGGGTGTGGTTCTCTCCATCTGCCTCGCTCATTGTATTTCAGTACCTAACAACACATGCCTGGCTGGCACTCAGTAGGTGGCTGAATCAGTGTCTGTGGGGCGAAGGAAGCCTTAGTGGGGCAGACTGAGTAGCCAGGTAGAGAAGAAGTCAGTTGGAAATTTTACATTCACCCACAGAGGGCAAACGCAGGTACTGGAGAGTGAAGGGTTAGTTCATTAAAACGTCCCCAGGAGATGAGAGGAGTAAAGGGTCTCGCTCAAGCTTACCTGGCAAGTTAGGGGGGAGTATTCTGGCCTCCTGACTCCCAGCTCAGCTCCTGTTGGTCCCCGTGCTCCTGTTTCTATGAGGAAAGGGTGTGAATAGTCCCTCCTGAGCTCTGCTTGTCTTCCCAAGGCCTTGTCCAGCCCTTCCTGGACGGTTGGCCTCTGAGGGAGCCGAAGCAAGGGCTCCGCTGGGGGCTGGCAGCTCCGTAAATCCTCTCTGGGGAGGAAGACGTTTGGTGTGTTTGGGGACTTGCTGTGCTCAGCAGACACACCTGCCATGGTGGCCCATCCTCTGCAGAGTAAATACAGCACCCCGTACCCCACATTATGGGCTCCTGGGGCTGCCATCCTCAGATGGCCCAGCAAGGGCAGGGGAGAGACGCAGAAACCACTCAGCGGCTCTGTCAGGCTCAGGAGCAGCCAGCAAGCCAGAGAGGGGTGTGAAGGCATGACACCTTCCCTCTGCCGTCATCACCTGTAATCATGACAGGAGGCCACGGTGGCTTCAGGCTCTTAGTGGTGTGTGTGTGTGTGTGCGTGTGTGTGTGTGTGTGTGTGTGTAGGGAGCTATAGCTTTTTATTTTTAAAGGTCAAAAAATTATATCCTGGGTTTTCAGACCTTACATTCAATTCTGCTTGCTCACCCCTGGCCCCGCCCACCCCAGTCCCTCATTCAAGGCCTTGTTGGGAAGAGTCCCAACAAGGCTAATCTCTTTCCTGTTTGTGCCCCACCCAATCCTCATGCCCTACCCCCACCATTAATCTTCCTTGACGTAGGAACACAGTTTATATGTGCAAGTTAAGAAATGTTTTCTGACAACACAAGTCCTGCCCTCAATGGCACAGACCCACAGTCTCTTGGGCAAGACTGACAATTTACCAGCTGCCACGCAGCAGGAGGCCTGAGCAGGCCTGGCCCACACACAAGCACACAGGGCCAAGGTTACTCCCCCAGCCTAGGATGCTCAACCCCACCCCACCTTTTACCTGTGGTCAAAACTCACCTTCCCTGCCTCCTAGCCAGTTATATCTTAACCTGTCCAGGCCTTGGAGTTGAGGAGGAAGATGAAAGAAGGATGTTTAACATCTAAGACCATGTCTAAAACACACACACACACACAAACACACACACACACACACACACACACACACACACACACACACCGCTCAGAAATTCGTTCCCTTTTCTTTCCTAATTCCTACTCATTCGTTAATAGTCAACTCAGATGACACCTCCTCCCAGAAACCTTCCTTGTTTTGGTGTGTTTACAGCTCCCCATGCTCCCCTGTAACACAGCCCTTGTCAGATTGCACCGAGGTAACCTCCTTCACTGGCCTGTGAGCAACTTGAGGGTGGGGTCCAAGCCTATTCAACTCTCCTTCACAGTGCCCAGCATGGTTTCTGCCCATTTTCGGTATCTGATGCCTGACCAATAAGTGAACGGTAATAGTAGCAAGTGACTCTCGAACACCTAACGTTTGCTAGGCCTTTGCGAAATACGTTATGTGGATTCTCTTATTTAAATCCTTGCACAGTTTTATGAAGAGGCACTAATAGTGTTTTCTAATAGTAATAATATATTCCTATTTTCCACATTTTCTGAGGAAGCTGAGGCTCAGAGAGGTTAAACAACTTATTATGAGTCACACAACATCTAAGTGTAACTGGAATTGTTGAATGAACAATTGAATGGATGAATGAAAAGACCTGCACTTGAGCCTTGACTCCAACCTTGCTGCTGGGTGATTTGGAGTAAATCACTTACTTCTTTGGGTCTCAGTTTCCACACCTAAAGAATGGGCACAATTCCTTATCCCTACTGCAGAGAGTTATCTATAAAGGAGTGCTCTCAGAAGAGGAAAATGGCTGCATTGTTCAGGGATGAGTTGGTTCTGGGTGTGTGTGGGGAGGCTCCCAAACCCCCACCCCAAGCTGTCCTCTGGCCTGCAGAGTACCGCCCAAGAGCTGGCCTGATTGCCTGGCACGGAGGTGGCAGAAGGAGCTAATGTTGGCTGCCGGGCTGTGGGTACATGAGTGGAGCAGAGACCCGAGAGACAGACACAACTGTCCCCGGGAAGTAAGAAGGATCAGGAAGTGGGTGCTGCCGCACACCTGGCAGAGGGGCTGAGTTTGTCTTTGGAGCTGACGTTTAAAGAGAAAACCTCTTCCCTCTTCCCCCTCGGGTGTCGTGCCACACTGTCTACCACCTGCTCGAGCTGTAGACAGCTCTCCTGGCTGCTGGGAGACGGTGCTGCATCTCCAGCACTCAGTGGAGTGGAGGCTCCACACCAGCAGCTCCCTGACCACACGAGGTGGGCGGGCGCCTTGGGCCTGGTGGGGAGGGAACTCACAGCGACTGGATGTGCAGGCTACTGCTGGGCTTTAACTCCTCCATGATGGGCAGCTCCAGGGCCTCAAGGGGTCTGCACAGGAGCGGTTGTCACCTCCCACCGCTGAAGTCCACGCAGGCAAGGAGGGGCCATTCTCTAGGCCGCAGTCTTCCTGTCAGAACATGGCCTGAGTCTGAGCTCGGTCTACTGTCAAGGTTTAAAGAAAAAAATGTTCAAGGGAAACACTTGGGAGGAGAATCAAGAACAGGGGAACCCCCTCCCAAACCAGGGAGACCTGATCCCCGAATTCACCCAGTACCGAGAGAGACCCGGAGCCGGAACTCAGAGACTGGAACTGTCTGCCGCTGTACCCATTTGGACAAGCCACCTCACTTCCCCGGCACTGCATGTTCCTCAGCAAAGGGGACGCACAGTCCCTGCCTGACTTCTCAGGGCTGCTGCAAGGATCCAGCACGCAGTGTGTGTGCTGAGTCTGAGGAAAGAAGGGACGCTGAGAGGCACAGAGCTCTGAGTGCCTTAGGCGTCAGGCTGGCAATGTTGGTCTCTCAGTCCTGACTCTGCTACTTACTTGTTCTATGATCTTGCCCAAACTCTCTGAGCCTCAGTTTTACACGTGTAAAATGGAAATAATGACATCTTCCTCATTGGATTATTGAGGGGATTACACGTGAAAATAATGTAAACCCACCATCTCTCTCCAGTATCACAGGGGCTTGTTCTTCCCCTTTCCTGCCGTTTCATGGGAGGGAAGACGATGGATGGGTAGCGGCATGCACACGTGTGTCTCTCTGTCTCTGTCGCAGTTGGGGCAGACAGTTAATACAGCCACCCTCAACTATGGCTTGAGAGGTTCCTTTACATGCATGCCATGGCCTAACGTTGGTGAGCTCCACCTGGAGAAGTGGCCGTGGCACGGCTCGGAGGTGCATAGAGCCGTATACACAGGTGAGGTGTGCTCTGTCACTGTTCTGGGTACAGTCCCCCTCTGCTTCAAGCTCCTCCATGAGTCCAGGGGCTGCCTGACAGGAGAGGATCCTGAGGAAGGAGACATGTGGTCTTGGGGCAGAGGGAGTACCTGCATGCTGAGTGTCCCCTCCATGTCAGGAACAGTGATGAGTGCCTTCTTTGGTAGCATATTTAATTTTATTTAGCCTTGCAAGGCTGGCATCAACACCATTTTTACAAATAAAGAAATAAGAGAACCAGGGAGGTAAAGGAACTGGAAAATAGTTATCCAGCTAGTAATTAGCAAAACTGGGATTTGTACCAGCTTACCAGATACCAAAGTGAATGCTGCTTGTGATATACTGACTAACCCAGCCACTCTCCTCAGGGATTTCCAGACTGTGGGGAACTACAGCCCCTGTCCTCAGAGAGCTTCTAGGCTAAGATGGAGGCAGAACACAAGATTTTGCAGTTAAGAGAAATTGGCACAGGCCGAGCTAAGAGGGCTGAGATTTCTGGGACAGAGGCTGCTAGTGGGCACAGGCCTGGCCTGACCTGCCATCTGGTTTCCTTTAGGCCCTGCCTGCTTTCTCTCAGGTTCTAGGGCCTGCATGTGCTCATTTGCACAGCTACATCGATCACAAGTGCAGGGAAGCTAAATCAGGAGGTGTTGCTAACATCATGGCAGCAGAAATAATCCCATGGGGTCCGTGGAAGTGAGAATGGAGGAGGTGGGCTAGAGAGGCAGCCCAGCCGACCCCGGGCTGGGTCCTAGGGCTGAGTGTTGTGAGGGATTCCAGGAGACCTTCTCTGCCACCCACAGGTAGCATGCATGCCGCAAAGAGCACTGGGCCAGGTTCAGAGGAACCTGGGTTCAGTCTCAGCTCAAACACTAATCAGCCAAGCTATAGCCTTGGGCACTCACTGAACCTTCTTGGGCCTCTGTAAAATGGCAACAACAGGGGCTTCCCTGGCGGCACAGTGGTTGAGAGTCCGCCTGCCGATGCAGGGGACACGGGTTCATGCCCCGGTCCGGGAAGATCCCACATGCCGCGGAGTGGCTGGGCCCGTGAGCCATGGCCGCTGAGCCTGCGCGTCCAGAGCCTGTGCTCCGCAACGGGAGAGGCCACAACAGGGAGAGGCCCGCGTACCGCAAAAAAAAAAAAAAAAAAAAAAAAAAAAGGCAACAACAGACTCTGCCCTATCAGGCAAGCTGAAATGCTTTGTGAGGAGAGCTGTGCACCCCACTATCATTTCGCTGAGGTGGGGAGCCTCTTGCCTTCCCTTCTCCCACCCTGGCTCCCTGCCTTTCCTCTCTCCATATGGTGGAGGTGGCTGTCCATTAACAGAAACAAGTCACACGGGTGGTTTGCAAGGGACCTGGCAGGGATTTGAGTTCCTGTTTCCTGCAGGGTCCAAGACAATGCCTTTCCTTTTTCTGGGCTCCTCAGGCTTCTCCCCAAACAAGGGTGGGGAGGGTTGCTTCTGGGCCAGCATTAGGCTGAATGCCATTGGGCCTTGCTTCTCACACACATTGCAGTCTGAGAAGCTTGGACAATAAGGGGTACTGGGGAACATAAGACTATAGTCCCTATTCTCAAAGTCCTCACAGCCTCATGGGGATATTATTGTGTGAAACACAAAACCCTGGTTTGGGACGCAGCTGACCTGAGTTGCAGTTCCAATTCTGACCACCAGCTCTGTGACCTTGAGGGAGTTACCCAGTCTTCTCACCTGCGGAGATGCCGCCTCCCTCCTAAGATGATTGTGGGAAGAGGAAAGGAGAGACTGTATGTAAAGCTCAATGCCAAGTGGTTACCATAGGAACACTGGGAGGTGGGCTAGGCAGATATCAGCTCCATTTTGGATAAGGAAGCTAAGATTCTGAAAGGTGATGTAATCTGCTAACACAGTAAGTTTGAGTCTGATTAGAACCCAGGCCCTCTAATGCCTGTCACACGCCTGCCAGTGTTGTGTTATGTGGAGCCTTTTGTTTCCTCGGCCAACTGGTGTAACTCTGTTGGAGATAGTGGGTACCAGCTATGGAGGTCAGAGAGGGAGAGTTTTGGGTGGTCAGGCCTTTGTGGGATTTGAAAGTTGGGGACCCTAGAGTTGGACCTTCCACATGGCCCATATTGTTGGTATTAATATCAGCTGGGTGAGGGAGGCCACTTTGGTGTCCCCACCCTGTGCCTGCAGTGCCTGTCCTACCTGATTCTTGCCTGGTTGAGTCCCCAAGGCCCGTTATTGTCAGCAATCTGCATTTTCTTTTTTGTGGCTCTGAGCACAGCACTTTGACGTTTTTTGTGAATGGTGGATGGGAAAAAAAGGTTTGGATATAATAAGCTTCCTCCGCTCCCACATACGTCATAATGTGTGATTCCCGCATCGAGGGTCGTGGCAGATGTGAGTGATTTACTGGGCTTTGCAGAGTGGCAGAAGTGACTGAAAATATGGTCATTGATCAATGCTCAGAGAAGCTGCCTCTCCAGACCCCTGCTCTGGGATGCTGCCAGCGGCTCCATGCTGCTCCGTTATCCTGGCGCAAATCACAGGGGTGTAGGGCAGCTCCCTGAGAACAGACCGTTCCCTACTTCCACCCAGGGACGGCTGTGAGGGGAAGGGCTGGTCTTGTAGTTAGAACCACCTAATTAAGTGGCTTAACGTATTAAGCTGGATGACTTATAATGGAAAGTGACTGGGTGACTGGGACAGAAACTTGGAATGGAAATCTCAAGGATTCTATGGAAGGTCCCTCATCTGGGTGGGCTGGGTGCAGGGTCTTCTACCTGCCAGGAGGGATGTTGTGGAGAGAAGCAAAAAGCTTCAAAGTGGCTTCCGCTTACCCTCCTTCCTACTTTACTCACATTTAAAGTGGTTATTGATATCATTGGATTAATGTTTACCGTGTTGGTAACTTTTCTGTTCATTGGGTTTGTTGTTTGTTTCTCCCCTACCTTCTCTTTTCCGCCTTCTCTGGTTTTAATTGAGCATTTTATATGAATCTATTTTCCTTTCTAAAAATATTATTGTGTGCCGTACTGTGTACCAGATACCACAGTGGGTGCTAGGAATACAACATTGAACCAGACCTGACTCCTGCTCTTGGGGGGTTGGCAGTTATATGCTCAGGGAGGAAACAAATAATTTTACTGATTGCCCCACATGGGGAAGAGGAGGGCATCAGTTCCCACCTTGATCCAGGGGATCCTGCTGCATGCTGTCCTGGGCAGGGGACTGTATGCCCAGCCTGTATCTACCTGGGCAAGACTGGGTGCTTCCCCACCTTCCACTGCATCAGGATCCCCCTTATCCCCAGCTCATCTCTGGGGCTGGGGCAGAAAAGAGGAGGAAAACCTGCAGCAAATGCAGGGCGTTGGAGGGGCAGGGTGGGGCAGGGCTCAGGGCTGATAGCTGTTGCTAAACTCTTCTGCGTGCCGCTACCTGAGTGGCTGCACTGGTTCCTGGATTGGGCCTGGCCTGCAGCTTCATGTAAATGTTCCCGCACGCTGTGGGGCTCAGTGAATAGGCATGTGTTGGGACGTAAGACACAGAAAGCAACAAGAGGCACCAAGCAGGGATGATGGGAAACTGCTGGGTGCTGGGGTTCTTACCACTGTTATCTGGGCTCCAAACTCCACCAACCTGGATGTGAAGTGGGGAGAAAGTCCAGGACCTGGGAGAATATGACTGCAACTTCTTCCAGGTCCCAAGGGCAGGACTGCCTTGGGTTGTGGTGTAGCAAGAGGGACTGAAGTTAGATCCTGGGTAGGACTTTCTTTCTTTCTTTTTTTTTTTTTTTGTGGTATGCGGGCCTCTCACTGTTGTGACCTCTCCCGTTGTGGAGCACAGGCTCCGGACACACAGGCTCAGCGGCCATGGCTCACGGGCCCAGCCGCTCCGCGGCGTGTGGGATCTTCCCGGACCGGGGCACGAACCCGTGTCCCCTGCATCGGCAGGCAGACTCCTAACCACTGCGCCACCAGGGAAGCCCCTGGGTAGGACTTTCTGATGTAAAAGTACAAGCGATGGAATGGAGGGAGGCCTGAGGGTGAAGGTGGGACCTTTCTTTAGAAAGAGGACAAAAGTCTCCCTGTCTTCTCTGTCCTCCTCCCACATCCTGCCATCTGTTGCATCTTTTCTAGAATAGAGGGCTAGATGCTATGAACTTTAGGGAGCCCTGAAGGCCCAGGCAGCTAAAGCAGAGAAAGACCCCAAGCCCTATGAGAGCAGTTGCCTCCTCAGGGCAAGCATCCCTGTCCCCCAAGCCAGCCCCTGTGACTCCAGGTTCTGGGCACTAGGGCACTGGGTCTGCTCTCTGGCTCTCAGTGGACCACTGCCTTTGGGCTGCTCTGGAATCTATATATTGTCTCTCTGGCCAGAGTTGGATCATGGTCCCTAGAGGGAAACAGGCCTTCAGGCAGATGTTGAGTACTCTGGTTCCAGACAGGCCAGGAGATATGCAGAAGGGAGGTGGGAGAAGGGACATCATGAGCTCCCCCTGAGTCTGCCTCGCCCGTCTCCAGTCTCTACACTGGCCACTTACTCAAGAGAGTTTTCCTGCGCTTAGCCAGGAAGTGTGGCTTCACCAGGGCCCTGTGTGGGGTTTGTGCTGGGCTCAGCAAGCTCCCACATCCCTATCTGCTCCCCACCCAAGACTCAGATGCTAGGCAGACAGATCAGGGAACACAGACTAATTCTGTACCAGGGTTGAGTTAGGTAGGAGAGCTGAGTGCAAAATGGATACTAAAGCCATGTGACCAGTCTTTCCAAAGTGAAACAAATAACTTTTTGTTTGTCTGTGTCACTGCAACCTGTTTTGTATCTCTTCAGGAGCTGACTGTATTTTCTGGGGGAGTCGGGGACATCCTTGGGAGAGGGGTGGTGATAACACTAGACACCAGCTGCCACTATTCACAGAGGGGCCTCATGGCCCCAGTGAGCCTGCCAAGCAAGTCTTCTTGTGCCGTTACGCTGAGGACAAAAGCAAGGCTCAAGAAATTTTTACTTGGTCAAGGCCACAAGCTGTTAACTGGGAGAGCCACAGCTTGAACTCAGATCTGGCTCCGCAGCACTCTTCATTCATTCCTTCATTCATTCACTCACAACAAACATTTATTTCTCTTTCCATTCCATGTTGCTTCCCATCTTCCTCTCCATGGGGCACATAGCTGGAGCGTGAAATCCTTAGAGGGGGGACTCCCTTCTGGGGAGTTGTAGGTGCCTCTCAACTACTGCCCCTGGGATCCCCATCCCCAAACTGGTTTTTGGTGTTCCCTCCCTCCACTAGTGCCAAGTTCACCTCTTCGTATAAGATGATCTGACACATTTCAGAAGAGGGGAACTTGACCTGCCAGAGCTTGGGAAACATCTCATTCAGTCCTACATCATCCAGATGAGGATAGAGATGCCCCCAAAGGAGAGGAGTTTCACCCAAGGCCAGCTCATTCCCTCCCAACAAAGCCTGGACCAGAACCAAGGTCTGCTGGTTCCCACCACAGTGAGGTGCTCCAAGGGAGGACTGCCCCGCTCTGGGGGTCCTCATGTCATTGCTGTCCTTGCAGGCACCTTGATGGGCAGCGTGGGCCCCCTGCTCTCTCAAGCCTAGGGAGCTCTGCACATTTCCAGCTCCCTCCTGCCCTCACCCTCCTGATGTGCCAGCCAGGCTGCAGGATTCCCTGCCACCTATTAAAAGTGACCACTGTCTGCAAAGACCAGAGAGGCTGCTGGGGAATGATTCAATCAGCTCCCTTTTCTTATAATGTCAGGTCTTTCCACTTAGTTGGAAAAGAAATTTGACCCCCTTTACTACAGTGGTCATCCCAGTAAGGCCTCGCTGCGCCAGCCACTCGTAGGTCATTAAATCCATATGCAGACAGGAAAATTTTTTTCCATACTGCCGAATGAGTCAGAAAGTCTCCCACAGCAGGTGGGGTAATTTGCCCTTGGTATTTTCACCATCCTGGCCTTACCCCAAGAGCTGGAGAGAATCAAATCTCAGAGCAGGAAATGGCCGGGAATGCTGAGGTCTGGGTCCAGTTGTCCTGAGTTTACAGCTCAGGTCAGACACCCTCCTCCCTGAAGACCACCCTGTCACTGGGATGTGGGGCTGCAGTGGTCTCAGGAGCTAGAGGACTGGGGCCGGGGAGGAGGTGGCTGCATCTCAAAATTACCTAGGGGATTGTGTCAAAGTGCAGTCCCTGGGCCTCCCATTGCCTGTGTGGGGACATTCTGATATGCCCCGGACTGTGGGAAAGGGTTGGGGATTGTAGGCAAGTATACTTTGAAAATATGCCTTCCCCAAACCTGAGAACCTCCCTCCCTACACTACCCCCTGCAGCCTCCTCTGGATCAGGTGCACTGGACAAATCCCAGCCCCTCTTTGTAAGGATGAGAGGATGCAACCAGAGAGGAGAGGGGCTTTGTCACAGGCACACAGGCCTGAGGTAGGACTTGCAATGTCAGTTACCTGTGCCACCTTTCAGTCTGGGGTTGACGCCAGGAACTTTGGCCTCGTATGTTTTATTTAGCCTGGGCTGCTCTCCCATCAGACTGGGCATTCCCTCTGCTCAGGGGCTATACCTTCCCCATCAGATGGAGAACTCCTTTAGGTCAGGGGCTATGTTTTTTCTGCTCACTCCCAGATTCAAGGAAGGGGCTCTGAATCTGAAGCAGGGAGAACAGAGGACGTTCAGAATAGAGGACGCTACTGGGTCACATACCTAGACATAATTGTTTTTCCCACCAGGCTGTTGAGTTGTTTGTCCTCAGAACGTGACCAGGAGTTATTTCCAAGGCCCATTATGCTACTAGCCTAACGAATTTATCCAGCTCTCTTCTTTCAAGGAGTTCAGTGTCTGGGCCCGCTCTCTATAGTTCTGCAAACTAGCCTTGAGGGTGTCCAACGGATCCCCCTTTTGGGGATTGGTGACACTGATATTTAGAATTGGTGGGTGATGCCACAGGTCCTGAAGCAAGCAAGATTCAAGGCAGGATTATTAGGACCCAGACATCCAAGTCCCTCCCCAGGGTCCCTGATCCAGACTCCCCCGGGGAATGTTACCGTTAAATATTTGGCCCCTGGAGTGTGCCCAGTGCCTTTGATTGTATCCGGTTTCCTGTTTCCTTTGAGAGGGAGAATTTCTCTGAAGGAAGTGGTTTATAGTCCTAAAGCCTGACTTCCCTGACTTCCCTTGGATCCCTCAGATCCAAGTTTCCAGTTACAACTAGCTGAGATCAATGATAAGGAGGGAGGCAAGGAAGGAGGTCACCAGAGCTGTGGAATATCGCTCCTTCCTACAAGGCAAGAAAGTGGGAAGGGAAGATGGAGGGTTCAGTCCCAGACTCTCCAAACTGCCCATTGCAGAAAGATGCAGACATGCTCCGGTCCCCTACCCAGCCGCATGCCCAGTGCCTTGGTGACAAGAAACAGGGACAGCCAGGCCTGAGGACCCTGCCCTGGTCTCAGCGGTTCACAGGACACTTCATCACCCCTGCCTTCAAACAGAGCCATGTTTAGCCTTTTCCAAACCCATCCTGTGGATTCTCTCTCTCTTCTTTTGAGTCAACACATATTTATTAAGCGTCCGGTCAGTTCTCTCATCCCTCGAGGAGGGAGTTCTTTGTGATAACTACATTCAATTTTTCCTGCTCCAGCTTCACTCCTGAACCATTGGGATCTAACCAGGAACATGGAAATCGCTTTAGGCGTTTACAGCTGAGGGCTTTTAATGCCAGGAATTGGTCACACAGGTGATGAAGCATCTAAGAAGTCAAATAGGGGATAGTGAGGTAACTCAGACATTAGCAACAACAGGAAGCTACCCCTAGGCTGAAGGGCAAAGGAAGGAGGTGGTCCTGGAGCCCAGGGGCTACAGGGGGCTAGTGGACGCTGAAACCATAGGGGGCCTGGCTGGTGGGAGGTAGAGCCAAGGAAGAGATATAACCGCTGCCTGAGACCCATCTGTGACGGAGAGAGGGGGGTGGAAATATCCTTCCACCTCCTTCCTCCAGCACTCCAATGCCTTCCATGAACCCAGCGACCCAGGAGCTTGGGAAATGCAGCCTGCAGGGGTCAGCCGCCCTCCCCCCGCGGCTCAGAGCGGGGCAGGGCAAGGAGGGGAAGCTGAGGACATACAGCTTCAGGACCAGCACACTCCAGCCTTTTTTCTACAGTGATGGAGTAGCTTCTCTGAGCACCTTCCTCCGTTGGTCAGTTCTTGGTCCACCAAAGAGTTTTTGCGGATCTCTATGCCGCCTGCCCCCCTTCTCTTTCCTCTGTCAAATGCATCTTTCCTGCCTCGGTCCCCTGGTGTGTTCACCACCTGATGGCATCCTGAGCTTTTCCTGTTCTGAGGAGGCTTATTGTTCATGTCCTCAGAGTCAGCCTAAAAGTCAGTTCCCAGTGGTGTCCAGGAAGAGCCCTCCTGTGAGGCTGTAGGCAGACAGAGGACACCCCTCTGTGCAGTCAGGCCTCCGACTGGATTTGATCCCACCTATGAAAGGGGCCTCTTCATGAAGCAAAGGACCAATGGAGAGCTCAGGCAGGCTCATGGCTCCTGCTGGGGCTTAGCTTGAGTTGGAAATGCTGCTCTGGAAGACTCTGGGGAGGCTAGTTCTGGCCCGGGGTAGCCTCTGCTGGTCTCACAGTATGCAGGGACAGAGCCGGGGCTCAGGGCTGCCATGGATGTGCTGGAGGCTGGCTGGTGGCCTGGTGGCACTCACTCATACCTCTCATAAGGGGCCCTCATCGGAGCAACCTTATGTCACAGGACTTAAGTAGGGGACCAGTAGTTATCTGACTTAGCAGCAGATCCCCACAGCTTCTAGCCCAGTGGGTAATGAACAGGGGAAAGATTTTTTTCATCCAGGGCACTGTAATTGCTTCTAAGACTTCAGCTATGCCTTTCTAATCTGACTGTCTCTAATTGAACACCTACCATTTAATCCTTACCTGTGGTTCCCTGACATACTCACATGGTAGGTCCTCAATTAATCATGAATGATCGAATAATTTTTTTTAATTTATCACTTTTATTTATTTATCATTTATTTATTTATCATTGAATAAAATGTATTTGTCATTGAATAAATCATAAATGACTGAATAAATGGATATATGGATTCATGTATCCATTTTTACGTCTATTTACTCATTCATTCAACAAATAATTATTGAGTACTTTTCTAGGTACTGGGAACACAGTTGGTGAACTTGCAAAATGAATCTCTGTCCTAATGGAGTTACATTCCACTGGAGAGAAACATAATAAATTCCTAAACACCTACATATTTATATCTATATCTAAACGAGAGAGGAAGCAGTTGTGGGGGGGTGGTAGATGAATGGATTCAGAGAGTCAGGAAGTGATAAGCTCTATCAAGAGAATGAAAAACGGCAGAAGGCTATGGAGTGAAGGGCTTCTTTTGCAGGGTGGCCAGGGAATCTCCTCTGAGGAGGTGACATCTAAGCTGAGATCTGGACGTGGGGGAAGGAGCCTTCCCAGCCCTCTCAGGGAGGTGAGCAGGAAGTGCAAAGGCCCCAGGTGGGAGGTGCACACAAAGAAGTGTCCAGTAGTGTGGTCTGGACTTCCTGAGTGAGTGCAACAGGATTGGGAGTAGGGGAAGGGCCCCTGGCCAGAGAGGAGTCAGGGTCAGGGAATGGCCCCACTCTCCCTTCAGTGGTCGGGATCAAAACATGAGAGTCATCCTGATGGTGCATTCTCTCACCTGGACATCCAAACTCAGCAACAGGTCCTGTTGGCTCTGTTCCCAAACACATCTGACAGCCAGGCACTCCTCCCCACTCCCCACTGCCGCCCACGAGAGCTCACCACCTCGCCTCTTATCCGGATGGCTGAAGTACGCTCTCCCCGCGGTGTTCTTGCTTCCCCTGCCGCACACAACACACTCCCCACACCGCAGCCTGAAGCATCTTTTAAAAACAGAAATTGGAGATTACTCCTTTGCTTACAATGGCTTTCCCTGCGCAAGAATAAAACCTTGGAACCTTTCGTGTGACCTGCCCAGCCCAGGTGGCCCCGCCCTGGCCCTTGCCTTCACTCTCGGGAAGCCCCCACTAGCTGCTCTGCTCCCTGAGCCACTCGGGCCTCAGGACTTTGCCTGCTGGTACCTCATGCCTGGCTGCCGTAGGTGATCGTGTCCCTCTCAGCTCAGTGTCTCCTCCCCAGAGAGGCTGTCCTGAGCACGTACACAAGCTAAGTCAGCGGCACTCCATGCCCAGCCACTCGCTCTCAGGGTGTCCTATTCATTTCACTTGGTAGGTCTCAAACGATCTGTTTATTGGTTTATCCCCTGCCTCTAGAATGTCACTTTCCTGAAAGCCTGTTCTCTTCGATATTCCTGAACCCAGCACTTGTAACCGGGCACCTAAGAGCCCTCCGTGAATATCTGTTTAATGAATGAAAAGGGAGGGTGCCTCCGCTGCCTACTTGCCCCAGCACTGACGACTAAACCGCTGAGCAGATCATGAACAGACCAGCCTGAGGGCTACAAAAGAGGTTGGACTTGGAGGGAGGAGGGAGGCTCCCAGGCAGGCCTGCTGCCATCTTCAGAGCTGCCCAGTCCAGAGGGTTACCTGAAGCAGCGGAGGTCCACCATGACTCCCTTCTTCTGTACTGGACCTCCACCCTCTGAGCCCCCCTTGTCCTCCACCTTCCCGAAGTGGCAGAGCTGGGGTCCTTCATGGGCTTTGGACTAGGACAAATCTCAGTCTTAGAAATTCCATCTCTACCTCTTACTCACTGAGTGACCTTGGACATGTTTCATAATCTGAATCTCAGTTACTGCGATTAGAAAATGAGAATAAAAATCATAATAATGCCTAAGTCACAGGGCTGTCTATAAAGTTGGTGCCAGCACATGAAAAGCATCAATAAATGTTAGCTTTTATTAGCATTGCTATTATTGCTGTCAATCAGTTAACTATTATTTTTGAACATCCCCCCTCCCTTAGCCTCCAGGACCTCCTCCCCTCCTATGGCAGCCCTGCCGAGGTGTCCAGGGAAGTAGCAAAGGCTTCCTCTGCCGTGCCCTATTTGGGTACAGGATTTGTAGCCCTCCTTCCCTAACTTTGACCTCTAAACCACACTGACTTATTGTTGCAGCAGCTATATTATGAAAAACTTGTCTGTTCCGCTAGGCCAGCTCTTGGCAACAGGAGACTCGTCTACCTCTTTCCTTAAGCTCTCCCTTTTCCTCTTGGAGTCTCTGCCACCCCAACTACTCTAGGTACCCAGTTTTTTCATTTTTCTCATCATCAATAAGAAGATACTGACAAATAAAGTAATTCATACTATGGAGTCAACGTTATCTTGGCTTTAAAAATAACACACAGAGAGGGCGATTCTTAACCCAAAGGAACATCTCACCAATGGGGGGATTCTATGCACTGTGTGGGAGCTACAGGAGCGGGCAGGGCTCTCCCTGGTTTCTTCAACAACATCTTTAAGGAGCTGCCTGCCCTGCTTGCCTGTGGACAGGGCTCCGCTTGGTATTCCAGTGCCTCCATTCTGTTGCCTCCCCTTTGTCTGTCTGAGACTGCACACTCCCGAGGACAGCCATCTCTCTGGCTAGCTCTCACAGGGCTGTCTATAAAGTTGGGGGTTATGAGGCCTTGGACCATGACTTATGGGACAAGTGTTTGTGGCACATTCAGCACGCCCCACCCCATGTGCACCCTAGGACTTGCAGCCTCTGCTTCTCTTTCCCACGTGTAGGGAGAGGTAGGTTTTTCTCCCAGCTCTGAGAGGCAGCCCTTCCTGTGAGAGCCAGCCCTACCTCAGCCAAGGTCCTGGGTCCAGCCCTTTCCCACCATGGAGAAAATAGCAAGAAAAACAGATGAGAACTGATACCCTAAGCTGCAGGGTCTGCTGGGACCTGGCCCGGAGGAGCCCTAGGAAAGCTTTAACCCCCGGGGCTCCAGGCAGTTGAGAAGGGTGAGGGGAAGAGAAAAGGCGGCACCTCTCTAGCTAGAAGTTACCTCCTCCTCTGTCACCTGGGACACTGTCAGAATTCACCTCCTCTCTTGGTGGGTCATCACTGCCCAAATGTGGGTCCTGGGAGAGATACCCGCTCCCCTAGTCCTCAGGCTGGACGGCAATACCAGAGGTCACTTTGTCTACCCCCCTTTCTCTGGGTGGTACCACCTTTGAATAGGGTCTAGACATTCCCATTTTAAAGCTTGTAGGAAAGGGATGTTCCCAATCTGCCAGTCATCCACATCTAAACAACCCACAGTCAGCCTGGTGCCCTGAGGAGAGCTGGTCTTGGAGTCAGGAGATGTGGGCAAGTCGTTGCCCATTTCTGGACCTCGAGTTCCTAATCTGTACAATGGGGATTCCATTTTGCGCTGTACTCACCTCACAGGGTGGTTACGGGGATTACCTGGGACATGAACGTAAAAGGGCTTTGTAAATGATCAATATGACATAAATCATAGCTGTGATGGGCTGTGATGGGGGGTGCCTGGCCTACATCCTTCCTTCCACAGCTGCCGCTCCACTGGGCTCTGCGGCGGCTCGCCACAGGGACCTGCACCCTGCCTGTGACAGCTGTGGCAGAGTACCTTAGCCTTTTTAAAAAAAAATTTATTTATTTTAATTTTTTTTACAGCTTTATTGGAGTATAATTGCTTTACAATGGTGTGTTAGTTTCTGCTTTATAACAAAGTGAATCAGTTATACATATACCTGTGTTCCCATACCTCTTCCCTCTTGCGTCTCCCACCCTCCCTATCCCACGCCTCTAGGTGGTCACAAAGCACCGAGCTGATCTCCCTGTGCTATGCGGCTGCTTCCCACTAGCTCTCTATTTTACGTTGGTAGTGTCTATATGTCCATGCCACTCTCTCGCTTTGTCACAGCTTAGCCTTCCCCCTCCCCATATCTTCTGATAGAATGACCTGCGCTCCTTTAGTCTCACCCCATGGACTTGCCCAGAGCTTCTTTCACTATAGGACATCTTTAAGCTCATCAGAAACAAACCTTGAGCCAGCTGTTTACAGAGCCATTAGGCTGTGTTTGCTGAGCACCTAGAGATAGCAGGGTTTCTCAGGTGTGTGTGTTTTCAGGGGCTTGGAGGGTTAGGAGCTCAGGCACAGGGATATTGGTGGCGTGCTTACAGAGCATTTCCCATATGTTAGCTCATCTGAAGTGGGTCCCACAGTCTCACTTTACAGGGGAAGAACTGACCTAGTAAGTTGCAGACCTGGGGCCCAGATATGGATCTCTCTGACTCCAAAGTATGCACCAGGCTGGCTTTCCTGCTGGGGATTCAAGAGGTGGAAGTAGGCTTCAGTTACAGCAAGAGAGCAAGGATTAGACCTAAGAAAACTTCAGGAAGGCAGAAGCAAACTGGCCAGATTTCAAGGCCCCTTGGAGCTTTGGGGACACAAGGACCCTATGATTACAGAGTAGGGGATGGGGCACCACACTGAAGGTGTTGGAGTCATCTAGGGGCCTCAGTTTCCCCACTGGAATGATGAGATTAGAAATGAGGTTGCTTATCTAGTGCTTGCTTTCTAGATGGGGTGGGGGTGGGGTCCAGTTTCTCCCATCCCTCAAATCATTCCCCTTCCCACTCCTGTAAAGCCTTCAAGGAGCAGTGGGCTTTGGTCCAGGGTGAGAGGGACCTGAAGAATCATTGCCGTGAAGGAGAATGCCGCAGATTCCACAGGCATGGGACAGAAGAAAACGGAGTCAGAGGGAGGCCTCCGCCTCCACACCCGTGGGTCTCAGTAGCTGTTCACGTGCTCAGGAGGGGACTCCCTCCATCACAGACGCTACATTGGAAAATAACAACTGGGCAAGCTGCTGGGCTGAGCCAGCTCCTCAGCACAGAGCTGGGCGGGCCCCAGCCCTTGGCGCTAGCTCCAAGGCCAGTGCGTGGGCAGAGGACATGCTGGCTGCTGGCTGGATTGGTTTAAAGGGAAGTGGGGAGCCCCCCCCTCGGAGGGGCATCATCTCAACCCTGGGGGCAGAGTCACGGCCCATGGGCAGCCTCATCCATTTTCTGTGTCATCCAAATGTTTTCATCATCTGTGTATGTCACGGCATGAAAAAGCTTGGTAGCTCTGCCCCTTGACATCGTCCTGCTTATTTCCTTCAAAGGACATATCACAACCTCTAGCTGCCTTGTTTATTTATTTCCTTACTTTTGTGTTATCTATTTCTTCACCCAAAATGTGAGCTGCATAGAGGTAGGGATTCTTTATCTTACTCCTAGCACAGAGACCAATGGCACAGAAAGCACGCAAAAATGAATGAATACACCCATGCATGCATGCATAAATGGGAGTCCCTTGCATGCAGTCCTCAGTGAACATCAGTTTTCTCTCCTGAGAATAATTCCCAATTATCTTGGGGGTAGAGAGCTGGTTCTTGAGATCAGCCCCTCAGGAGATAAGTACTGTACATGACTGAAAGGGGAGGCGAGGTAAGGATGGAGGTGGGAGATGGGGGCACTGGCAGAGATGGGACACAGCCGAAAGGAGGGGGTGTGGGAAGGCTTTTTATGGTAGTGTGTCAGCTGGCCCAAGGGGAGGGGTGGTTTGTTAATCACCTTGTCGTTGTGGTCAGTTAGGAAGCCCAGGACAGCGCTGCCACCCTCCATGTGGTCTCGGGCAGAAGGCGTGGCTACTCTGAACCTCAGTTTTCTCAGCTGTCAAATGGGCATTCATTCTGCTGGTGCTTTTCTACCCCATGGGAACTGTCACGAAGCAATGATAAGGTCACCAGTGGGGGTGTGCCAAGCACATGTGAGCAATTTTTACCTTGGTAATTTTAGTAAGACTCCTAAAGGAACTCATTTGTTATTTTCTTCTCTGTTTTTTCCCACCCTCAGCAGTAGACATGAACCAGTGCATCGCCAAGTTCTGGCCTAAATTTTAGATCCCAAAGACTTGACCCTCTAGCCAAAGACATGCACCTCCCCACTCATTGGGCCCTGGCTGAGCAGGGGCCTCCTCTTAGAGACCCCCAGGGGCCGGGTGAACTGAGGAGGGGGCCTCACACTCTGCCCTCCTCTCCCCCAGGTACAAGACAGTGGTGACTCCCCGAAGGGCTGTGGTGGCCATCGTTGGCTGCTGGATTCTCTCCTTTGTGGTGGGCTTGACACCTATGTTCGGCTGGAACAACCTGAGTGCGGTGGAGCGGGCCTGGGTGGCCAATGGCAGTGTAGGTGAGCCCGTGATCAAGTGTCAGTTTGAGAAGGTGATCAGCATGGAGTACATGGTCTACTTCAACTTCTTTGTCTGGGTGCTGCCCCCACTGCTGCTCATGGTCTTCATCTACCTGGAGGTCTTCTACCTGATCCGCAAGCAGCTCAACAGGAAGGTGTCGGCATCCTCTGGCGACCCGCAGAAGTACTATGGGAAGGAGCTGAAGATCGCCAAGTCGCTGGCCCTCATCCTCTTCCTCTTTGCTCTCAGCTGGCTGCCCCTACACATCCTTAACTGCGTCACCCTCTTCTGCCCTTCCTGCCATAAGCCGAGGCTCCTCATGTACATCGCCATCTTCCTCACACATGGTAACTCGGCCATGAATCCCATCGTCTATGCCTTCCGCATCCAGAAGTTTCGGGTTACCTTCCTTAAGATTTGGAACGACCACTTCCGCTGCCAACCTGCACCCCCCATCGATGAGGATCCTCCAGAAGAGAGGCCCGATGACTAGACTCCACCTCCTGCCCCCAGCTGCGCACATCTGGGGCATCTCAGCCCAGTACTCACCTCCCTGCAGTCCCACTCGTCTCCCTTGTCTCCCTGAATCTTCCCTACTGGCCTTTGGGCTGTGAGTGCCCTGCACCTCGAGGTCCTGGAGGAGTTTTGGGAGGGCAGTCCATGGGGAAAGAACGAGGTAACCTGAGGGGACGAGGAAAGTGGCGGCAGCACCCTAACCCTAACCCTAACCATCCCCACCTGCCTGACCAACCCACAGGCAGCCCAGCGCATCAGGCTGAGTGGGGCTTGGGGACACTGAGACTGCCATGGGGCCATGTGGGCCAGGAGGGCAAGCTCAGCTCCCGTGGCGGGAAGGGAGGGGAATCTGCTTGTCTTAGGTGGTAGTGGTGCAGCCCTGGGACCAAGTTTAAGGAGAGGAGAATATCCCTGCCAAGATGGAGGGAAGGGGAGAAACTAGATGTCCTGGCCTTGTTTTCTCTCCTGTTCTGTAGCAGAAGGTGGCCAGAGCCACTGACAGGCAGGAAGCAAGGAGCCTCAGTCCCCACCTCCCAGAACCCTGTGTTCCTGGCCATGCTGCATGCCAGGGTGCCTGCTCTCTTTGCCCTGGGGATCCCAGGGTTATACTTGGGAGAGGCCGAAAGGACGAGTCCAGAAATAATTTCCAGTATTTGCTTTATTCTCCCCTAGCCCTTGGACCTGAGTGGGGGCTCCGAGCTCCCTGGAGCTAATGTGGAATGGTAGGTGTGGGCCTCAAACAGCCACTGGGAGACAGTGTTGAGCCCTCATTCTTGCCTTGAGCCTCCCAAGTAGGAGACTTGGAGTGTAACTGCCTGTCCTCTGGGCCACCAGCTCTCGGTGATGGGCATGAGCCCTCTTAGGTGACACCCATCTCTGTTGCTTCTGAGCCAGATGGAGAGGAGAGCCCCAGACATGCCAGCTCTTGGGAGCATTCTGCCTGCCTGGGGAGTGGATGAAGAAGGGAAGGTGGGCTGCTGTGGTCATGCTGGGATGAAGTGTGACAGGGTGGTCAGGCCAGAGGAGACTACCCTCCTGGGTGTATGGGCGGGAAGGTCTTACCAGAATTTAGGTACCCTCAGTACCCCTGACACTTAGCACAGTGTTCATGGGCTTTGAGGCTCTGTTGCAGGGTCTAGGCCTTTAGCCTAAACCCTTGGGGAAGGGTCTACTCCTGGCCAAGCCCAAAGCTCCTTATACAGAAGAATGAGGGGCCAGGTTCTAAGTGTGAATAGCAACTCCAGACATGATTCCAGGCCCTTCCCTCTCTCAGAGGTGGGATATCCCCTGGCTCCCAGGGCGGGCCACTTGACTAATAAAAGACTGTGAACCCTCATGGAGAACGTACCCCACCACCGTCTGAGGGCAATAAACAGCCTCAACAGAGAAAAAGCAATGGTGGGGGATAGGGAGAGGTGAAGAGAGGGGGGACTTGGAGGCATTTGGAGCAAGGAGGGTTCCAAAGAAGGGTTGTGTCTCTTCCTACAGTTATCCTCTTAGGGTAGCAAACTCTGCATGTGAAATGAGATCCTAAAAAATCTCACATCTGGAAAAGCCCCGTGACACCGCGAGCCCCCTCCCACGGGCACCTTCCTCGTGGTGTCAGAGGTGGAGACCCCCTCACGGTGACACATTCAACACCCACCTCGTGGTGACGCAGTGCCGCCCCCATCGTGATGATGCTCACTGTCACAGAGGCCCCTGCATTGTATCACTGCACACCTTTATTCAAGTGCTTCTCGCCCAGTGTGCAGCTCCCTGCAGGAGCGCTCCAATCTTTGCACTTTCCAGGGCCCCTTGTATCCAGGAAGCCTGGCCTGGGGCCTGCTAGGCAGGTACCAAGGAGCAAAGCCATCAGTCATCACTATGGAGATGGGGACCTCTGGCCTCCGTGGAGCTTGATTCTGGGCCTGGCTGCCCTGAACCCTCAGGCCTGCGGCACCTAGCAGAGAACGTTTTATGAGCCCCTGCTGTTAGGCAGAGCTGGGCTATACGTGCCCTGCTGAAGGGGTGATATGGGGAGGGCAAAGCAGTACCCCTCTTCCTTTCCCAGGCCTCCTTCCCCTTAGGCCCTTGGGCCCAAAGCCCAGGTCTCAGCTCTGCCCACTGCAGCTCCAGGATACATCCTCACTAGTCCAGGGCCTCAGAACCACCTGGGGAGGGCAGTCAGGGCAAGGATGTCGCCCCTACTTCTCTGACTGAGGAAACAGGTCCAAGGGAAGGCCCTGGCCTAAGGTCTTTAAGAGCCAGGACTAGATCCTGTCCTCTGACCATCCACTGAATCCCTTCCACTGAATGCCCATCCCTTCCAGGCGTCACCAGCAGCACCCTGCCTGGCAGCGTCTGTGGAGCACCCCCAGGACTGTGCGTGTTCGTTGCCTGTGACTGCAGATTTGTACCCAGAGCTGGCTGCCCCCTTCCCTTCTCACTCCCACCCCTGCTCCTGGCCTCCACCCCCAGAGGCAGTGGAGGGAGTACATGCAGCCATTTACCTTCCTGCTCGTCACAGCCTCCACCAGTGGCTCTTCAGTGTGTGGCTGAGGCTGGGAGAGATCTGAAGGTTAGAGCTCAGGGAGGGGGTGGGTGTCTGCTGGGGACCCGAGTGGGGGGTGAGGGGGGGTGAGTGAGTCTCATGCCCTCACCCCAGTGATCCATCTGTCCACGAGGCAGGCTCTACCGCCTCCTTTACCCACGTGAAGCCATCCTCCCTCTTGGAAAGTCCTTCTGACAGCCTGACCTCGATTTTCACTACCCCTGTCTTGCCTTGATTTTCAGTGCTCAGCCTCGTCTAGTCCAGCAGGAGAAGAGGTGGCTTCTCCTGGTCTCCCATCCATTGGAGGGTTCCTAAGGAGTGACCCCTCTCAAGTCCTCACCTTTGACCTCCAGCCGGCAGTCCACAGACGCCTCCCCCAGCACATTGATGGCCTTGCAGGTGTAGACCCCGGAATCGAAGGGGCTGGGTTTCCGGATCTCCAGGGTGCAGACACCTTGCTCAGAGAGGGCGCGGTATTTGGGATCACCCTGGATGTCCATCTTGTTTTTCATCCAGATGATCCTGGGCTGGGGAAGCAAGGTCAGAGGAGAGCTGGGAAGTTTGTGGGCCAGGACGAGGCTCTCAAAGGCCGTCCTCAGCTTAGGGAAAGATGCCTGGGAAGATTCTTCAACCCCGGTGCCCCTGCCCAGGCCACAGCAGGGCCCTGCCCCTCACCTTGGGTGACGCTCGGACACTGCAGAAGAGCTGTGTGCTGTAGCCGGGGGTGGAGGTGTGGTCAGCCAGGGGCTGGGTGAACGAGGGGGCTTCTGAGAAGTCTCGCTCAACAAAACTTTTAGGTTTGGCAACAATATCTGGTTTGGAGGGAGAAAGTAGGGTGAATTTGAGGTTACAGGAGGAGACCTCTTAAGACTGACCTCATCCATTTTCTTAAGATCACTACAGCTTACACTTCGGTATGCCATTTAATCTACACAGCATTCCTTTGCAAGGATAAATTTGTCATCCCCAGTTGACAGATGGAAAACTTAGACCCTTCATAGATGAGGGACTTGCCCAATATCACGTAGTGAGTTTGTGGCTTAAGCGATGGAAGGTCACACGATGACTATGGCTCTCTGAGCAGAGAGCTGGTGGTCTGGAGGAAAATTAAGGGCGGGAGACAATCCATTTCATCCCTGCCTCCTCCTCTGGAACCCCATGGCAGGACCCTAGGCTCCTGGGGTCTTTGGGAAGCCAGGCACAGCCAACATGCCGGAGCTTAGAGGCAGAACGTCTCAAAGAGGCAGAGGAAAGCCGAAACGACAGCTGGGTGAGTCACAGAGGGGAGGAGAGAGGGGAGTGGGCAGCAAAACCAAACAGATGAGATGATCTTGGCTGAGGGTAGAGACTAAAAGCCCAGGGATCCTACATTTCATTTCTGTTTGTCTTTGGAGACTTGACTGGCTTTCTTCTTTTAAATGAAAATTTCTTCCTAATTCTGTGCAGTTCAGGCTAATGTGTGCTTTCTGCAGCCCGCACAGACTGTACGGGGGAGGGCCTTGGAGCACACAGGGTGACAGGGAGAAAGGGCTTGGAATTTCACATTTGACTCAAGAGGGCCATGTGCCTGTATAGAGACAGTAAATACCCGTATCTCTCTTGTCCATCTATGTGGTGTTATATTAGGGTCGGGAGTTTGCTTTTAGCAAACTCACCGGTCTACCTATCCGTACACATTGCCCTTCACAGTAGCTCCCTTGGGACACTGCACAGGAGACCCAATGACTTATGATGTTGGCAGCCATACAGCATCTTTAGAATAAGTGCACAGCCTCCCAAGGGGTGCTTCTCATTTGCATGGGTTTGCTCTGATGTGTTTGTTTCAATCAATCAACCATGTCCATTTCTTTACAGTCACGCGGGTGTGAATGTGTGTGGGGGGGGTAGCTGTGGAGCGGGTGTGGAGAGGGCAGCAAAATCTCTGGCAAGTGGGCACCCATGAGAAGCACAAAGGGAGGGGTGCTGACACACCAAGGAAACGTCAGAGACAGGGAGAAGGGTCAGCATGGCAAGGCCTAGCTTGGTTTCCAGGCTTGGACCCAGACCCACCTGTCTTCTGGATGTGGGCGAGCTCCTTGGTGACGGCCGCCGAGGCACTGAGTCCACACCGGTTTTCCGAGAAGACTCGGAAGGAGTAAGAGTTACCCACGATGAGGTCTGAGATAGTGCAGGTGGTCGGGTGGTAGCGCTCCAGCACTGTGAACCATTGCTGCAAGGACCCTGGGCCTGTCATCCTCACCTCCCCCCTGCCCTACCCCTCCCTGCTCCCACTGTGGCCTCTTCCTCAGAGGGGCTTGTTCCACGCCCCAGCCCTGGGAGGCTGAAACATCCAGCTTTGGGTCTGAGGGACTTTAAATTGGGAGAAGGAACCCCTGGGAGAATGTGACCTTGCTGGGGTCTTCAGAGAATTCTAGAACTTTACTGGTCAAAGTGTGGCCCGAGGTCCTGCAAAGTAAGAATCACCTGAGAACTTCATAGAAGTTCAGGATCTCAGTCCCCACCCCAGACCCACTGAATTAAGATCTGCATTTTAGCAAGATTCCCAGGTAATTCATATGCACATTACATTTCCTGAAGCACTGCTCTAGAGCTTGAAGGGCCTCCGAGAGCCACCCTTGCAGTCGTCAGGAGGAAACTGAAACCCAGAGATGAAAGGGATTTGCCAAGCGCCACACAGGGAGTCAGGTTAGTGGTAGGCAGACCAGAGCTCTTCAGTCCGTGGACTCTTAGTGGACAGGCCTTCCCAGATACCTAGGCCACTTCTTTCCCCACAAACCCAACCCCAGTCAGACCTTCCTCCTCCCCTTACTCTGCTCCAGCGGGCCTCACCCCTGTCTTTTTGTCTGCCTTCTGCACCGTGTAGCCCAGGATCTCTGTGTTGCCTGTGTCCTGGGGTGGTGTCCACTTGAGGGCAGCGTTGCAGCCCCAGACATCCAGTAGCCTGATGCTGCTGGGGGATCCAGGTTTATCTGTAGGACCCGAGTGTGAGAGAGAGTGAGGGGGAGGGCTGGGCTTGCTGCAAAATCCCCCCACCCAAGATCTGGCTCTTATCACTCTCTCTTGGCCTGACCCCATTGGCCATCAGTTCTGGGGCAGGAGGTGAGGTCTCTGGGTCCCCAGCAAGTCAGCCCTGCCTCCCCCCGCCCCATACCGATCACCAGGATGTCGATGGCTGCCTTGGCCTCCAGGCCTTCCAGCTGTACTGTGAGCTCATAGCAGCCTGAGTCGGAGCGCTGGGCTGAGCGGATGAAGAGGATGGAGTCCTGGTCCCCGGTACGCACACTCACCCGCTGGCTGTCCAGGGCGTGACCGTTGTGGGTCCACGAGGCCTGAGGCTTGGGATTCCCCTGGGAGGGAGGAGCCCTCAAGGTGAGCGCAGAAGGCACCAGCACCCCCACACCCACTCAGCTCCAGGGATCCCTGTGCCAGGGGAGCTGTCCCCATTGGCCCTTCTGAGCAGGGGCAGCAGAGGCTAGAGCCACAGGTGCTGCCTAGAGCCTCATTCTCCGGATGTCCAGCCAGCCCCGGGGCCACCTGTCCTGTTCACCGGCTGGAGAATCACAACAGGGTCATGTGTACAACAGAGGGAGGATGAGGCCATCTTGGTGGGTGGGTCTCAGGCAGACCTCCACGGGGATCCTGACATTTCCTGGGCTCCTCTAATACACCTCACACGGGGGCCCTTATTTCACCCAAGCTCTTATCCTGGGCAGGAGGCATACTCACCTGGAAGGGGATTTGCAGGTTAATCATCTCTCCCACCTGACGGACATAGGTCTGACGAAGGTGGCGGGGAACGCGGATCTTGGGGGCCTCTGCATTAAAGCGAGAGGCTAGGCTTAGCACAGCAGGGGGCTGCTGATTGGAGGCTTCTGTGGCAGGGGCGGGGGACAACTGGAGAAGGCTGCTGGCTGGGCAGGAGGTCTGAGTGTGCTCTGAGGCTGCCTCCTTGTGGACAGGGCAAAGCTCACTCCCCAGATCCAGGGACCCAAATCCCCTGAGGCCCTTGGGGACTTGAGAGCCAGGAGGTTCCAGGAGGGCAGGACCTCCACGGTGTGAACTGGTAGGCATCCGGGGCACTCCTTTGGTGCCCTGACCCTGCCAGGCTGGGATTTGCCCTGCTGCTCTGGTATTCCTGGGCTCCAGATGGGCCCCAGCTGGCTCCCTGGCTCCCCCTGGTGGGCAGCGTGTGCTGCGCCTGGAAGGGTGGCAACCCTGTCTTCCCAGTCCCTCTGCCCTTCTGCTTCGAACAGCTCAGGCCTTCAGAGAAGCCCCTGTGAGACCCATTTGCCCACTGCTCTGTCTCCAAGCCATATGGGAGGATTGGGATCTTTCCCTTTTTAAATGAAGCCAGAGCAGACCTACCCCCTTCCTTCTCTCTTACTCCTGCCACTACCTTTCAGTCTGCGGTGGGGGAGTCCTTCCAGACATTTTACTTCAGCCCCATGCTACGGTAGAGAACCACCTTCCTGACTATCACCTCATCAGGTGCAACCACTGAAACGGTCGGGCATTCCAAGGGAAGCTGCAACAGCCCCTGCCACTATCCCCCTGGGCGGGAGCAGGGGTGGTGGTAGCTGAGGCTCCTCAGTGGCAAACAGGTGGCAGCAGTCGGTCAGTGGCATGCAGGGCAGAGAGGGAGGAGACAGAAGGAACACGGTGTCTCTGAGGATTAGCTGTGCAGGCACTTGGCCCTGGGAGTCTCAGGCGTGGAATGTTCCAGGGGCAGCTGCAGGGGGCCAGGAATGCTTGGCAGCTCCAGGTGGCTGAGGAGGGACAGCTGAGCAGCTGAGGACTCTGGACAGGGTCCCCACCCTGCCCTGCCCATGAGAGGGGCCTGGCTGGCTGCTCCCTGTTTATTCACAGCCTCCTCCCCTCTTCTCTCCAGGAAATCCCCTTCTCTCCTGCCAGAGGAATTTTAATGGAGTAGAGGGCGCTGAGTCTAGCGGACTCCTCCAGTGTTAGGCCTTGAAGTAGAGGACCCTGGCCCCTGCAGGCTCTCAGAGTCTGAGATCCCTGGGCCCTCAGGAAAGGTCCAGGATGCCCACCAACCCCACTCCCCAACAAGGAGGGCTTCCTGGCACTCCCAGGCTAGAATCGGTGAGTCCATATTAAGTTGCCAGGTGGCACCATGTCTCACCAAGACTCAAAGGAGGGGAAAGGCCTCTGGTTTTGAAAACCACCAGAAAAAGAGTCCCTGCTGCCTGGTAAGACCTGAACTGGCCTGTGTGGGAGTCAGGTTCTGGGACTGCCACTAATAGGCTAGGTGACCTCAAGGGAGTCCTGGGTGCCTTTGGACCTGCTTGGCTTGGATGGACAAGCCGTGACAGTCTACAGTTCTACACTCCCAACCCCCTGGTGCCCACATCTCTCAGGCCTTAGAGTTGAAAAGTATTTCCTTGAATCCAAACTTGACCTCCTTCTGTGGCCATGAAACCCCCTCTGTCTGGAGGCCTTGTCCAGAATTATGGGGTCAAGATGAGGAGGGGGGGAACAAGGAGAAAGGTGGAAAAAGGCCTCAGGCCACCTGCTGGCCTATGTCTCTTGTCACCCTGGGGCTCTGGGCTGTCCCCAGAAACCTTGGATCAGACCAAATGACTCACTGCCATTAACAGACTGAAACCTGATCGGTCCTGGGAGGGCTTGAGGCTAATGTACCCTACAAATAGAAATCTTAGCAAGGGGACGGCAGCTGGCCTCCCAGGTTCCCAGGGCAGCACTGGCCTCTGGGGATGGAGAAACCTTCGCGGACCTTTCGTAGGGCATTAATCTTCTTCCCACTAGGGACAGCAAGAGGCAAGCAAAGACTCCTATCTGGAACCCAGGCCATGTGAAATGAGAAGAAAATGGACTTCCGTGGCCGCTGAAGGAATTAAGATTAGGTAGGAAGAACGAAATGACTCTAAGCATTGGGACTCTGAGGCAGGTGACCTGGGGAGCTTGAGCTCTCACTTCTGGAGGTCAGGAAGCTTGGGGGCTGGGCCACTCAGGGAAGTGGCCTCTTTGACCTCTAGAGGCCCCTCGCCGCTGAGGAACCTGGGACTTTCTTAAGGCAGAATGGCGATAGCAGGTGGCTTGTGCACGTGAGTGTGGGATGGGGGGAAATGACTGCCCTGTTCGCTCTACCCATTGGCCTCAGTTTCTCCGTCCATTAGATAAGGTGCCTGGGAAGGGCTGGGGAGCAGGATTTACCGATGATCCTTTGGATGTGGACGGGCTGGTCCAGCACAGCTGGTGGGCCAGCCCCTGCAGAGCTCACTGCAGCCACACGTATGAAGAACTTGTCACCTAGAGCCAGGTTCCGCACCGTCTGCTGGGTCACCATCATGGGCCGGGAATTCACAGGCACCCACTCCAAGGCTGAGAGAAATGAAGAGAGTGCAAAGCCCTGGCTCCGTGGCTGTGGGCACCCTTCTCAGTGGGGCTTCCCTTCTCGCTGATGATCTGAGGAAGCTGACCTCCCTTTCTGGGACTTATTTTCCCTTTGCTTCCCTGACTTCTTGTTGTCAAATGGCATCAAAGACACCTGATGTTAGAACCCTTGAGTGGTGGCCAGAGATGGGTTTGCCCGGAGCCCAGAGAGGGTTGGACACATTTGCCAAATCACACAGCAAGGTAGGGTCAAAGGCAGCCACACGTATGAAGAACTTGACTGCCATGGAGGTGGATAACAGGATGCTGGCGTGAGGAATTTGGCCAGAGCCGCCCGTCCCCTATTTCTCCTCACTCTCTCTTACAACTTACCCTCCCCCTCAGCTTCTTTTGCTCTCCACCTCCTGCTTGCCCTCCCCAAGCAGGGTCCTCTGAGACTTAGCACCTCCTTCTTTCTCACAGAGGAGTGCCCCACTGTCACCTACCCTTTTATCTCTGTTACTCAGAGGCTTCCTGGAGCTGGAGGACAGGGGGCCTCCTAAGGCCGTTTGGACATCCTCCTGCTTTCAGAGGTGCGTTGGTGGAGCAAGAAGCTGTGTGTGAGTGGCTTGAGCGGACTGCTTCCTCTCCCTCCTTCTGTATCTCCCCTTGGACTGACCCAACTGCAGAGTCTGGGGGCTTGTCCCTGCTGCCCTCTAAGCCCACCTCCCCTGGGTGTATGCAGGGCTTAGCCCATAGCTCACCTCCCTGTCGGCGGAGTTCCAGAACATAGCCCTGGAGCCCCAGCTTCCCTAGCCTCTCCGGGGGTTCCCAGCTCACAGTCACCGAGCTGTCACTCACGTCCTCCACAGCCAGCAGCAGCGGGGCACTGGGGACATCTGAGGGAGAAGCAGGGGGAGATAAAGAGGTTCGTAGCCAAAAGCTCTCCCCGCACCACTCTCCGCCGAGGCTGCCTCCCTCCTCCACCTGTCCGCCGAGGCTGCCTCCCTCCTCCACCTGTCCCGCCTCTTGTCACCTTCACTTGGAGGTGCGGGTTTAGAGGCTGCGGGGGCAGGTGCCTGAGGGGCAGGCTCCTGTGGCTTGGGAGCCTGCTCTTCCCCGGTAGACTTCGGTGCCGCCACTTCTCCAGAGGGCTCTGTGGTGGGCACATCTGTAGACTCAGAGGCAGTCTCCTCCGGACCACAGGCAAGGGCTTCCCCGGTGGCTTTTCCTCTCATTGCAAGGATTGCTGGAGGGTCGGGCTGGAGGGCGCAGGTAGTAGCACTGGAGGGTCTGTGCATCCAGGGTGCCTGGGACACCCAGGTCCAGGCTTATATAGTCAGGGGGCTGCCCCACCCCCAGGCAAATGATTCCCAGCTGTGGGGTCAGGTCAGGCAGGGGGACTGGGGGGGTGCGTGGGGAGGCGCTGAAGCCAGGAATAGCTCTGGCGGAGGACTGCAAGGGTCCCTTGAGGAGTGCACGACCTCGTCCATCACCCCGACTGGATCTCAGCAGGCAGGGTTCTGGTGCCCAGATGGGAGGAGGGTACAGATCGGTGAGATGGGACATGGCCGGGAGCCTGCGCCAGGGGTCAGGGCAATGGGAACGAGAGCTTCCATTTGGAGAATGAACCCAGATCAGGCTCTGTGTGTTTGGCCTCTGGGGGACCACTTGTGCCCAGGGCTTCTCAGCTTGGGTGCTGGGGTTCCAGACAGCCTGGAAACAGCCTTCTCTTGGGAGCACCCCCAGCTTTGTCCCTGGGGTCCCACACTCCCCTGGTCCTCACATTCCCTGGGAATTCTCACTTGTGCTGTATGAGGTTGAGGGCCTAGAGAGGGAGGGAATTGGGATGCCCAAGTTGGGCCTGATTGGAGGAAGGTCTTCTAGCAATGGGACCCCAGGAAGGGAGTCTAAGGCCCCTGGTTACCCAGCCTCTCCAATCCCTGCTCTGGACCTCAGTTTCCCCATCTGTTACAGAGAACACTATGACAGTCCCCTAGCCCTTGGGGGTAAAACCAAGTCATAAGACAGGTCTGGAAGAGACCTTGGAGGAGGACAGCACTCTGAGACTTGTATTCTTCGAAGCAGGACATCTGCATGCCACGGGGAAATGAGGCAGGTACAACCAAATTCCTAGTCATTGAGTCATTCATCCAATAAAACAGTAAGATTGGGAATGATTTAATAAGCCTGAAAATAACACGTGTCAGGGAGGAGGGGAAGTAACAAGAACTCTCTTTGCTGGTGGGAGTGTAGATGGGAGCAATCTCTTTGGAAAAAGTGAGACAGTATCTAGTCAGATTGAAAATGTGCAAATTCTATGACCCAGCAGTTACAGCCCCAGAAACTCTCACACCTGTGGCCCAGGAGACATGCATGCAAACATTCACAGCAGCATTGTTTGTAACACCAAATCTGGAGAACACAGCTCTCCCTCAACAGGGGAATGCATAAATAACTGTGACATGTATGTGCCCCTCTAAACCAAATATGGAATATAAAATGAGCAAACTTCAGCTACATGGTTGATCTGACAGACATAATGGGGAGCAAAGGAGCCAGGCACAGAGAGCGATGAGACACCTTTCATATCCAATTCAAGCGCGGGGAGCACCAGCTCTCTTCTTCAAGGGGTGTCTCTAGAGGGTGAGACCACAAAAGAAGGCAGGCAAGGTCAGGACAGTGCCTGCCTCTGGGCAGAGGGACAGGGAGGTATGTGACTGTGGAGTTTCAGGGGCACTAATGAGGTCTCATTTCCTGTCCTGGGTGGTGGTTACACAGGCTTTCACTGTACAGTAATTCTTTAAATTAAACAAATACATTTTACGCACTCTTTAGCTTGTATGATATATCCCCTAATTTAAAAATCAATACACATGTAATTTATTTAGGGCCCTCAGTGGCATGCACTGAGGGTGGAGGCCTCACACTGGTGAGGTGTGGCCACCTCTCACCAGTGGCTGTCCTTGTTGGGGAGAGGCAGTGGAGGGCCTGGGGAGCCTCCAGATCCTGCCCTGCTTGGGTGCCCGTGCCCTCTGCCGGGTGACTCAGTGTCCTGCTGGGCAGTCCTCCAGGACTGGAGACCCGATCTCTATCCCTGGCCTCTGACTCTGCAGCTATAAGTGAATGTGACTAACTCTGCAGGACCCTGAGTCAGCCCTCCAGAGACTGTCTCAGGATGGGGGAAGGGTGGCCAGGGGGGGTAGGGTGGGGGTTGACTTCCCTGGAGGACTCACAGCCCCTGGCTTTTCAAAGACCCCTGTGTGGTAGAGTAGGCAGTGGGCAGGGATTAGGGAATGCTTGGCCCACTGGCCAGCAGTGAAATGCCAGGTACCCCTGAAGCTCTGGCCAAGTTCTCACTCTCTTTTCCTTTAGCTTGGCAGTGACCTTGGGATCGGTTGCATCTGCCCCGCTCCAGCTGGTTCAGATTTCAGGGAGGCCGATAGGTATTTTCTTCCCCACACCTCAAACCAGTGTCACAAATCACTAGGCCAAGTCACAGATAATCCAAACATCAGGGAATCCACAGATAAATTCTCTTTGGTTTTGAAGCATGCAGCTGAACTCTCTTTGGATACAAGGCATGTTTGGGGCTCTGAGAGTTCACAGAAACCGCTGAGAACATCTCTACTTCATAAAGCCTGGAAGGCTGGCTGATCTGAGGTCATCCCATTTGACCCATCCCATCCCATCTGGCCCCCACCTCATGTCCCAGGCTGAGCTGAGGAGTCTTGGTCTCTGCATGGGCTGAGGGCTATGTCCCAAGACGGGAGAGACAGAGGGCTGGGTTACAGCCCTAGGACATCTGACTGATTTCAGTCCAGCAATGGAAAGGGTTCCTCTAAGGTAATGAGCAACTGGTCACTGAGAGTGTGGGGGGAGGTTGGAAGGCTAGCTCTCAAGACCTGTAGAGACTCTAGGCCTGGGACGGAGGGAGGGTATGTGAGATAACATAGGTGTCTCCTTCTAGCCCTGAGAGTCCAGGGTCAGGGCTCTCTCTAACCTGAGCCTGTGTTGGCTCCTATACCTCCCCGAGGTGAGAGGAGATGAAGGGTTGGTGTTAAAGCGTTTCCTTCCTAGTGCCTGCTAGCCCTGGAAACAGAAAAGACTTCTTTCAACAAGGAACTGTATCGAGAAGTCTGGACGACAATGACTTTAAGATCTGGAAGCCCATCAGCCCTCTTGGGTTAAGTCCATGACTGATGGGTCTGGCGATGCTTGCCTCTTTTGGGGACTTCTTGGGGCCCGGCAGAGGACAGGGTGGTCTCATTTTCTGCAGCTCAGGACTACCAAGCCTGAAAGAGAGGAATCCAGAAGAGACGGGGGAGGTGAGCCCTGGGGGTCCAGTGGGACCGCAAAGATAGACTGAAGCAGGCGCTAATAACTGGCGGGCCCCAGTGCTTTACTGAGCAGCCGCAGAATCAGGAAAGGGAAGTGGAGTGGGGACATGATTATGTCCCTGAGTAAAGGTTTCAAGCTGGGCTTTGCAGAGGATATAATTAGCGTGGTTGCTGCTTCTTGTAAGATATTTCACTCTGCAGTGGTACAGCTTGCCAAAAGGGTGTCCTTAGGCATAGAGGCCTGGGGGTAAGGGAGTTGAAGAAATCTCCTTGTGTGGGGCCTGGAGTACCTGCCTGTCCACCAGAGCTGAGCTCAGATGGCAGAGCTGTGGCCCTCCGCATGGGCCCAAGGAAGGGAGACTGAAGCTCAACAGGGGACCCAGCAGGGCAGGTGATCAGGCTCCTAGCCAGTCAGGGCCAAGTGATCTCTGGCCCACTGTGTGCCCAGGAACCGAAGGCTACACCTCAGCAAGCGCATCCTTGATGGCACTGGTGAGAGGGAAGTGCAGATTCTGTCCGCACAAGGTGCCCTGAAAGTCATCCAAGTCCAGGGCCCACACCATGGCGCCAGCCAGCTGCCTGTTCCTCAGGTACTGCACCTGCTCTGGAGACCCAGAGCAGGCAGGGCTGGGTTCCCTGGGCCAGGGTGCTTATGGGGGGCGTGCTATCTGGACACCTCCCCATGGGAGAGAAAAGCAGACACCGGAGACCCCAAACACCTCTGTAGCCAAGCCCCACCCTCAGTGCAGGGGGCTTCCCTCCCCCTCTTCAACTTGGGGTGTGGCCTTAGGTACGTACCTTGTTTTTGATGCTCTCCTGGTCGTCATACCCCACCCACTGGTTGCCCTTAGTGGCATAGGGGACCTGCTGACCAAGGAGTCTATGGACTGTGGCTCCGTGGAGAAAGTCACAGATCTGAACAGAGAACAGGGCAGGCGTGGTGTGGGGAGCTGTGCTGAGACTTTGCGGGTCACCGGGGGACGCCACAGCCCAAATCTCTCAGCCCCTTGCTTCTTCCTGCAGGCTACATCTTCCCCTAGAGACTGCAGGCTTCGCACAACTTTGCTTAAAACAGATGCAAAGATCCCAGGATTCTGTAGCTGCTATAACCTGAGGGCATTATGGGGGCTCTGATTAGCTTCCTGCATCTTAAACAGGGATGTGGGAAATAGTGCTTTGACACTGAGGACCGGCCCAAGGCAGCACAGAGCAGCAGAGGATGGGCCGAAACAAAAGAACCTACCTCTTGGCCATTGCTTTTTCCTGGGCTAGAAGGAAGGCCCAAACTTGGTGGCCAGAGGGGTTGCAGACAGGATGTGCCTGGCCTCCTCCTCCCTCTTCTCCAGAGTGCTAGGTCTGCTGGAACATTTTTTTAAATTTCCAAAGGAGTAAAGTGTGGGTGGGGTGGGAGGCTCACCTTCCCCGGGGGCTACGGGTGCCCCGGGAAATCTTACCTTCTCCCCAGCTCATACCTCATAGTAGGCGAGGGTCCCTTTCTCCTTGGTGAACCGGCCTGGTATTCCTGGCCCTGAGGTTGGGGCTCCCACATCTGTCTTGGAAGAGGCCAGGGTGAAGCTCCTCCCAAAAGTGGGGATACCCATCACCAGCTTATTGGCCTGGGCCCCCAGCCTCAACACATAGCTCACAGCATAGTCCTGTGGGTGGGTAGGGCAGGACAGTTTGAGCAGTTAGATGCTGGTGGTCTAGGAGGGGAAAGGTTGTGCAGTTCCCACTGCTGCCTTGAAAGGTGGAGTTCCAGGTCTAGATGCGTCTGGAATTCCCTTCCTTCTGGGAACCTATAATGTCAGTCTGAAAAGCATTGTGTAATTTCAGTCTTGAAAAAAATCCTCTTAGGTATAGGAAGAGATTATTACTGTTCGATAGTTGCAGAACTCTGGTGATTGGCCCAGGTTACACAGCAAACAATGGCAGGTCTAGACTAGACTCTTGCCCTCTCAGCCCCCAGCCTTCTCTGTGCTCTCTTCAGTCTGCCCTCTGCCTTCACTAGGTCCACCCTACAGGCCCATCAGGAGACGTCCTGACTCTTTATGGACGCATCACCTCCCCAGTTCCCAGAGCTGTGGAGAACGCATAAACTTTGGGCCTCAGTTTCCTCATCTGTGAGGTGGGCCCTATAACCCCTCCCTTGCAGGATTACTGAGGAGTGGAGAGGTTGGTGTCTGAGCTCTGGCAAGTGGCATGTCTGTGGTCCCCTCTCAGCCCTCCCTCCTTTGGGACACTCACAGCATTGCTGAATCTGTCAGAACTTGTATCTTCCTGGCATCGGAATAGGGGGCTGTGATGTGCTATGGTCTGGCGCTACGCTCCATAAAAGTCGTAGGTCAGAAGGCTGATGAAGTGCAGGTGTCTGTGGAAGAGTGGATGCAGGTCAAGGCGAAAAATTGAAAAAGCGCGCCACCCTAGCAGGATGTGAGCTGGAGAAACAGGCAGCCATGAGAAAAGCCATTAACCCCAAACCCAGCAGAACCCAGTGACCCGCTGTCTAGGCTGCTGGACCACCTCCCTTGTGCCACACTGGGACGTGGGCTCAGGGTCCCACAGGAGCATTCAAGGCAAGAATGGGGTCCTTCCAATCCGCCCCCAGCACACAGTTGGGAGCTGGCCTCCAACACACGTCACCCCCTCCACTCCAGCCACATTCATCTTTGAGAAAGCAGATTACAAGCGGCATCAACAGCTAGCCTTGTCGGGAGAGAGAGGGACCAAAGGATGGCCTGAACCTATGATTCCTGCTGGTGGGAAGTTAGGTTTCCACACACAAAGGTGGAGGGTCTGCAGGTGGATTGCATGAACATGAGCTTCAGGTGTTTGGGGCAAATGGTTGAAAGTCACCTCATTCCCACCCTCTAAGTGATCAATTAAAGCACCAAGTCTACACTCCCTAAGACCCTAAAGAAGATTCTAAAGTCAGAGCGAAGAGTCTTGGTCTCTTACTCTTGGGTTTCCTAAGATCCATGCCTTTGTCTCACCGAGAGATCAGCCTGCTTGGCTGAGGACCACTCATTCTCACACGTGAGGAGGCAGGGCGAGGAGGAGGGGCGGGGTGGACGGGAAAGGGGGGGGGTCACCCGCATGTGTGAAAGGTATCATGACTGCTGCCTTGCCCCTCCAGAGACTAGTGACTGGCTGGTTTGTATAACTTTCCCTGCTTCCTTTTCCACAAATACATACATTCATAACGACTTTCTCAACTGAGCAGCGCGATACCCCAAATGGAAAGGAAGGATAGGGATTGTTATGCCCCGTTTGACAGATGGGGAGGCTGAGGCACACAGAGGGGAAGTGACCTGCTCAAGGTCACACATCTTTGGAGAAACTGGGACTAGAAGCCCAGTCTTCTGATTGTACATGGAGTGCTAGGGCAGAGTGCATCAGGAAGGAGATTCACCTGGATATCTGGGCGATGTCATAGCCTCTGTCAATGGCAATCTTCCCAGCAGACACTGCCGCGCTGAGCAGGAGTTGCTCTGCTCCTGCCTGGGCTTCCCTTGCAAACTCAGCCTCCATTTCCTGGTTGGGAGAGAGGCAGGTGAGTGACAGCAAGCCTTGAGGCGAAAGATCTCTGAGCATGTCATTGGCCTTCGCTGTCTGCTGTAACCTCCAACCTGACTGGAGCTCAGTGGGAACGATAAAGTGGTCTCATCCTCAGACTCACCCATCTTTTTCCTAAAAAACTGTTTGGACCAATCTCATCCCTACACCCCGTGCATACTCATCAACACTCAATTATTCTCTGTCCTGGAGGGACCATGAGGATAGAGAGTGATCCCACTTGGTCCACAGATGATGCTGGAAGATATTTACCTGTTGGTCTGTGCTTTGTTCAAGCTTATAAAGGAGAACACAAAATTAAAGTGATTTATATTGTACCATGAACAGTTTGTTTAAATGATCACTCTGTCCCTGGGGTAACTGAGTACCTCTGATGCAGTGCATGCTGGGGAGTGGGCAGTGTTGGTTTGGGAATGAATACAGGCAGTGAGGAATGGGTTCTCCGCTTAGTGACCTCTGCCTCTTAGAACCCCACCCTACCTCCCACTGTTGTCAAAAGATGTCTTCCTTGATGTGTGAGATCTCAGGACACAGGCTTGTTTGTCTTATCCCTGGTCCAGATCTCAGGACCCTGCAGCAAAGAGGCCTCAGTCCCCCTTTGCCTGCCTCAGGAGAATATCTCTGAAGACAGCTTCTGCCCTCCCCACTCCCTGATGCTCCCTACCTCCCTGCCCTTTTCCCTGACCCAATCAGCACCTTGATCAGAGTGGTGAGATGCTGCTTGTTTCTCCGCCCGGGGTTGAGCCAGGCTAGGTCCAGTCCATCAAAGCCATGGGTCCGCAGAAATGGTGGCACCGACTTGATGAAGGTTCTGCGACTCCAGGTGTTGGAGGCTATTTTGGAAAATCTAGAACCGAAATCACCCCAGTAGAGGGCTCAGTACCAATACGCTGGGTGCCTTAGCCCTCTGGAAGGGTCTCTGGGGCATGTGGAGCTGGGAGTCTGAACCCACACAGCTCTAGGAGGGCATGGTTGGGACAGGACCCACCTCCTATTATCTTAGAAAGACCATGTGCTTTGGAGCCAGATATCCCTGGCTCTATCACCTACTAGCCAAGCCACTTTGAGCAGGTTATAACCTGAGCCTCAGTTTTCTCATCTGTAAAATGGGCATAAATATAACATCTCACAGTGCTATTATGAGGATTACATGTGATAATGGTTGGATAGGATGCCTGACACATAGTAACAGCTCAGTAAATGAGAGCTGCTATGGCCATCTTTGCCCCCTTTTTAAAGCCTCCTCCAATTCTACCCACTCCAGGATGCCCTCACAGGGTCTCCACTCCCAAATTTCCCATTCATTCCATCTCTCTCCTTCCAGCCCTTAGGACAGTATCCCTCGCCGCCCCAAATTTCTTTGTTTTCATGTCTGAGAAGTAGTAAAAAGAGCATTGGCTGCCACCTTGCTGTGTGACTCTTGACAAGTTCCTTTCCCTCTCTGCGCTCTGATTTCGTGGTTGCACATGAGGCAGGCTCCTGACAACCATTCAGACCCCTGTGCCTGACCAGTCTGGGGTCCCTGTGACCCCCATCCAGTGGATGAGGAGAAAGCTATGCCTCCTCCTATTCCATCAACCTCTGGGGGATGAGTCATCCTACCTTTGAGAACCAAAGTTCCATCCTCCAACAAATAGAAGGGTCTTCAGGCTGGGATTCCTGTGGGGCACAGGGAGGCAGGAGGGCAGGGGTTGAGTGAAGTTGTTGTGACATGGGGTGGCCCCACATTTAGGAGGCTGTATCAGGCTTCTAGCTTTGGGTGGGAGGCTGTATCAGGCTTCTAGCTTTGGGTGGGAGGCTGAATCAGGCCTCTGAGGTCCTTCCAACCCTGAGATTCAGTATTCTAAGACTTTCTAAGCATTTGTGGCAGTTACTCTGAGGTATGTTGCCCATATTTGTTCCCTCCAGTGGGGAATATGGCAAAATAGAGTCATGAGCACTTTCTCCGTGGAGAGGCACCCTCAGAGGACGGAGAGGGGTCCCGTTCCCAGGGGAGCTCAGCTGTGCCTTCTTCTACAGTCTTCTTCTACACCCTGACACCTGCCCTCATCACTTCTTCCCACTTACGCCAAGGCCCTCCAGTTCTCCACCCAGAGGTGAGTACTGGGGACCTCGCCCACCCTCTCGAGCAGGAGTACTGGCCTGAGACCAGCCCTGCTAACCCTCCATCTCCCTCCTTCCCTGGCCAGCCAGTGGCCCAACCTGTTCTTGAGTGTGTTCAGTGTGTCATAGAGCGTCACATCATTCCACTCCCAGGTGTCGATCGCACTGTTGCTTATGCTGGCAAAGCTGTAGAGATGTGGGTACAGAGGAAGGGGTCGATGGCGTCTGGGAAGCAGCTCCCATCGCCCTCCCGGTACTGGGACCAGCTGGTGTAGTAGCAGATCAGCTTGTATGCAGCACCTGAGGAGAAGGCCAAGATTGAGCCAGGGACCCTCTGGCTGAGCCCTGAGCTGAGCACTAATGGGGTTTTGGGGGGCGGGGTTGATGGGCAGAATTGTGAGCAAAGTTAGAATTCTAAATGCAAAGGGCTGGCTCAGGGGAGTTCTCTGTCTGATGAAAACAAGGTCTATTTTGAAAATGCTTAGAAAAGATCAAATATAGTAGATAAACATACTGCAGACTAAGAACAGAACACTGTATGGGGTGAGGGGGTGCCGATGAATAAAGATGAAATGGGACTTGGTACAAGTAAAGAAGGCTTCCTGGAGGCAGCGACTTTGAAGGAGAAGAGGGACCCGACAGCCATATCAGAAGACCCTGGCCTTCAGGCGAGAGTCTTGCAGGACCTTCAGTGGAGTCCTTGATCTGGGAGGCTCTGGCCCATCTCTTCTCTGCCTTCCTGTGGGAGTGCCCCTAACTTGTAACCCACCCAGAATGGCATCCCCCAGGCCCCTTCAGTCCATCCCCCGAGCTGGGGCACAATATCCCAATGGACCCGGAAGTTCCTCTTCCCTGCTCATTCTAATTTTTCCTGCTGCAAAGTAGGCCTTTTCTGCCCTCTTGACTGTGGAGGAATAACTGGGCATCACTCATCCATGCTGCTACTGGTCTCCTGTTAGTTGTTCCCAGTAAGCGATTAGTTGAAGCCTTCATTGAACCTGAGCCTTTGAAAGTTCTTAATTTTCAAAAATTTTAAATATACAGAAAAGTAGAGAATAGTATAATCAACACCTATATACTCATCACCTTGGTTTAACAAGTGCTAATATTTCTGAACCATTTGAATCACAGAAGAAACTGGAAAAGCGCTACCTCAGCGGCAAGGTCCCTTCCACACAGCCCTCACCACACCCCCACCACCCATGACTTAAAAGGGGTTACTTACAGCTCTGGGCAACACCAGGACCACAAAACCTGAAGGGAAATCCAGGGTGAGACCCCCTGCAAGTACCTCCTGCCCTTCCCCCTGCTCCCTGCACCCCCCCACCATAAAGGAATCAAGGGCCTCCTCACACCAGCCTCCTCTTCTCTCTCCCCACCGACTCTGCTACCCCTCCCACAGCAGGTAGGAGGCCAGCCCCTCTGCGGAGCAGCTCTGTGGCCAACCCAGAGACCTGTCTGAGCCACCCTCAGACCCATCCTGGCTGCAGCAGAGGGGGGCACGGCATGGCCTCTTCCTTTGCCCTCAGGCTCCTGGTGCCCAGCTGCCTAGACAGGACGCTTCCCTGGGTGTCCAACTTCCTCTTATACCTGTCCCACTCCACTCTCCCGCACCCCAAACCATGCCATGTACAGGAACTGAGCTGCGTGTCAGTGAAGGAACTAGCAGGCTGGAAAGTGGCGGGGCCAAGCACTGCGGGCCGCCTGAGGTGGATTGAGAAACCCTGGAGAGTTCTGAAAACGTGGGCCAGGTCTTCCTGAGGCACCTGCTGGCAGAAAAGCCACCAGGTGGATGATCTGGGGGCTCCTGTGGCCAGTAACTCAGCCTCCCACTCAGTTTCCTCCAAAACCCAGCAGTTTCCGGGCTTTTCGGGCAGCCTCTACTTTTGCCTCTCCAGCCCTCTGTCCGGGCCCTTGGCCAGGTTGAAACTGGGCACAATTGAGTTCTGTAACCAGCAGTAACCCCAAAAAAAGGCTGTTATTTATTCTCTCCCTGAGCCCAGCAGCACCCTGCCTGACCCACTCCCCCTCGCCAAGCTCTTTCCCACAGCTGGCCTGTGCTGAAGAAAGGCACAGCCTTTTAAAGAAAGGCTGGAGAGGAGTGGGAAATTGCTGAGAACGCTCTGAGACCTGGTGCCGCTTTGCTTCCTTTTTGAAAGGCCCATTAAAATGAGTATGAATCTGGCAAGCCCGGGGCTGCAGCGAAGTACCAAGGAGTAAAAATTCAGGGAACTCTTGATTTCCCCCAGGAGCAGATAATCTCAGGAGATAATCTCCACACTCTCAGCTCCTCTCTGTTGAAACCTAAGTGTAGCGATGCCACCCCTTTCTAGATCCCTCAGTGATTTCTTATCACTCTTCAGATAAGAGCAAAACTTCTTAACAAGGCTCTGCATGATTTGTTCCCTGTTTGTGGATACTTTTTTTTGGCCAAAGATCCTGGACAACTCCATTCTTTGCAGGCTATAAATTAATTAGTAGGCCGGGAGTGAAAAGTTCAGAACTCCAATTGCCAGAATGGGACAGAGGGCTTCTGAACAGATACCTTTATTTTTACAATCATATTAGGTAATAATCCAATGTTAGCCACACTGATTTCACAGCACTCTCTTGGTGAGATCTCTCCCTCTGTCCCCCTTCTCTTCCTTCCTCTCCCTAGAAACTGAAACACCTCTTTATTAAGAGAAATCGTCAGAAAGCAGTTTGTCCAGAGTCATACTCACGAATACTAAAGGGTCATGGCTTCACCCTCTCAAGGCAACTAGCCTTCTTTTGTACCCTAGATGATTGGCAGCAATGATAGTCCATGATAACTTTCCCTTGTTTGTTTAGGGCACTGGGAAGTGGACTTCCTTTCATCTCTAATAGAAGTATTACAAAGTAGTCGGCACGTAAAAATGTTCATAACAGGGTGCAGGATGTTAAGAAAACACCCAAGTTCACTCTCTTCCTTTGTTAAAAATTACTTCATAGGCACAGATTAGCCCAAGCCTTGTCCTGTGCTCCCCCAAACTCAGTTTATTAGTTCCACATGTCCTGCATGAAGGTGGCATTGTCATAACAGCCAAGACATCCCCTGGGCCTGCCCCAGCAGGATTGGCCAAGGGTCCCACGGCACATCACCTCTCAGCTTCATCTCACACCATGCCCCCTTCACTCCCTATAACTCATCCATTCATGCCTTCTTTCTTATATTTGCTCTACTCTCTCCCACCATAGTGCTTTTGTATATGTCATCTACTAGCCTGCCAATAACTATGAAGGGCCTGAGATTTTATACTACTTGCAAGTTAATGAGATAGACAGAATCTCATGGATTCTGGCAGAAGACACAAGAACCCGAGGTCAGAGACGAAGGACTTATTCATGGCACGTCAAGCAGCATGAACTTCATGTTTGCATCATTTCCTGTGAAGAGGCAGCTATTTTGAGTTGCTGCCCAGGCATTTTACAGTATAACTCCGCTCATACCCAGAGTCTGGACATTTAGATAAGGACCTGAGTTTAGGATTCCAGCCACAAGGTCCTGCTTTGCATTTCCCAGGACACCTTTTAAAATAAGCACTTAAAGTTGAGCCCTGGAAAAGTTAGTGGTGCTCCCCAACCACCTTATAAGTAAAAGGTGCTTACTCTCTGTCTCCTGCTGGCTCCTGACCCAGGACAGAGGACTGCCCCCGCCCCCAGCTCAATGCACACCTCCCTCCTCTGTTTCTGGAATCTGAAAGTAATAAATCTTGTCACTTTACTTTCTTTGTGTGAGTGTATTGAAACTGTGCCTTCAATCAAAACTGCCCTGGGGTTTTCATTTCCCCAAAGTGGAAGCTCAGACAGTGAGGGAGCTACCTGCCCACCCTGTGTGTACGGTTTGTGCATCCTTATTCAGCAGGTCATACTCTGCATATTCTTAATTAAACACTCCTACTCATCCTTCAGACTGCAGCTCAGCAGGCACCTTTGGAAAAGGCAGACTCCCTAGTGAGGGAAAACCCCTATCGGGGCTGTCAGTGTACTTTGTACCTCTCCTCCTAGCACGTGACTCGGTTATAATTTTACATCTCATGTGTTAGTGTGGACGTCATTAATGTCTGCCTCCCTCACTAGACTATAAACTCAGTAAAGGCAAGGACTGTGTCTGTTTTATTCACCTTTGTGTCCATCCCTAGTGCTTGACACATAGTAGATGCTTAGTAGTTATTGAACGACTGAAAAAATGAATGATCTCAAGATGGTACATAACTCCAAACTCTTCTATTTTGTTTGGAACCTGAAATTCTAGAAATTTCATCTCTTTCCATAGTCCTTGTCACCTTGTGAATAACCAACTCAGGAGGTAAGATGAAATCGCAAAACAAACATCCTGACAACTTCCCTGGTCCAATTGTTCTAAGCCCTCACGCTGCTCTTATCATTCGGTTTACTCATTCAACCAATGCTTACTGAGCATGGCAGAGTTGCCTTGCACCGTGGGAGGTGGTGAGGGCAGAAAGGTGAGTGAAAACAGAGAATCAGTGCCTGTCCTCATGAAGTACATGGTCTGGCAAAGAACATGGACATTAAACAAAGGATAGCATAAATATTTTATTACAACTGTGAAAAGTTCAACAAGGCAATTCTGAGGGTTAGGAGAGTTTATAAAAGGCTACAGGTGGTCAGGGAACTCTTCCTTGGGAAATGATGTTTCAGCTGAATTGTGAAGGAACAGGTACTAGCTTGGCAAAAACATGTGAGGCAGGAGAAACAGAAGAGGCCTGGGGTGGGAAGAGGCTGCCATGCTCCAAGACCTGGGAGGATTCAAGAGTGGTTGAAGCGTGCGGTAGGGCAAGAGAGGCACAGATGAGACAGGTGGCCTCTTAGGCGTAACTGTTTTGAGGATCCGTTCCTTTTGCATGGAGTGTCAGAGCAAATGAAGGTGGTGTTAACATCCCGCCAAATATCTGAGGGGAAGTTCTTTATTTACAGGCAGGTGTCTTCCTCCAAGTTCATTTCCAAATCCTCAGCTCCAGCATATGGTGTTAGTGTCAGCACACAGTAAATGCCGTCAAAGACTCAGAGACAGAAACATTTGGACAAATAAACAATTTACTGCAAAAGGTAAAAGGGAGTCCAAGTTCAGAAAGAAAGATTGGTTTGTCAAATACAAATCACAACAAGTATTTAAAGGGAAAAAAAGATGACCAAGGCTACAATATTCATGGTAGAAATCAGCAGCTTTCTCACATGTCCATCATATTCACAGTTTATCTTCACTTGTTAGCATAGTAAAAATCAAGGAAAAAATTGCTTCTGCCAGAGTCCATATTTATGAGAAATAATGAGAGTTTATTATTTTGGAGTCCTGAGCCAGTCACGATAGCCTGTTGTTTTTGGATTATCTCCAGATGTAGAATGTCCCCACCTCCACCCCGCAGTGGTGCTCAGTCATGAATGAAGCAGAAAAAAGTGTCAGGTTTTGCTTCTGCAGTTTTTCTTTTCCTGTGGGCAAGTTCTTGCCTTTGAGAAAACCTAAGCAGATTAACAGTTTTCTGACTCAGTGTTATTAAATTGATATTTTGTTTTATTTGACTAAAATTTATTTCCACAGGCATAACAAGAGGAGTTGATGTAACATATAAACACTTCCTTTTTGAGTGGCTAACAGAATTAGAGCCACATGACATTGAGGCTTGACAGTGAACTTCTGTCTGGAGGCTTGTAAAACTCCTAGGGCTGGGAATAACTTTTGTGTCAGAAGAAATTTTACCATCCTTATTAGCACTATTTTCTCTAAGATTCCCATATTTGTTAATATGCCTGCCAGGAAATGAAATTTTTACTACCTGTAAGGCTGGAATTTCATAAGTCATAAAGCCATCCCAGATGGCTCCCAGAGCCATCCCCTCCTGGGAGGACTTCATAGATGTCATTCTCACATGTAAAATGTAGTCTTTGTTCCTTAATAAAGGGCTTATCACACCTAATTAAATGGAATTTTTGGCATAGTGAATATTTAATTATATTCTGGTAAGAAAAAGGACAGATTCTTATTGAACCTATATAAATAATCTACATGACCATAAGTACTGAAATCACTCTAGAGGTAAATAAGGTACATCAATTTGGTTCCATTGCCTCAAACTTATAAAATAGGGAATTAGGCCATAAAAAGTATAGGAACTGGGGGGGACCTTGAAGATGGTGGAGGAGGAAGATGTGGAAATCACCTTCCTCCCCACAAATACATCAAAAATACATCTACAAGTGGAACAACTCCTACAGAACACCTATTGAATGCTGGCAGAAGACCTCAGACTTCCCAAAAGGCAAGAAAATCCCCATGTACCTGGGTAAGGGCAAAAGAACAAAGAAAAAGCAGAGGCAAAAGAATAGGGATGGGACTTGCACCTTTGGAGGGAGCTGTGAAGGAGCAAAGGTTTCCACACACTAGGAAGCCCCTCCACTGGTGGGGATGGGAGGTGGCGGGGGGAGAAGCTTTGGAGCCACGGAGGAGAGCACAGCAACAGGGGTGCAGAGGGCAAAGCGGAGAGATTCCTGCACAGAGGATCTGTGCCGACCAGCACTCACCAGCCCGAGAGGCTTGTCTGCTCACCCGTGGGGGCGGGTGGGGGCTGGGAGTTGAGGCTCAGGCTTCAGATTTCATATCCCAGGGGGAGGACTGGGGTTGGCTGCATGAACACAGCCTGAAGAGGGCTAGTGCACCACAGCTACCCAGGGTGGAGTCCGGGAAAAAGCCTGGAACTGCCAAAGAGGCAAGAGACAATTGTTTTGGGGTGAGCGAAGAGAGGGGATTCCTTCCCCGTCTGCCCACAGAAGGCAGAGCACCACCTAAATGACCTCCAGAGACAGGCACCAGCCACGGCTGTCAACTCAGACCCCAGAGATGGGTATGAAACGCTAAGGCTGCTACCGCTGCCACCAAGAATCTTGTGTGCAAGCACAGGTCACTATCCACACCACCCCAGGAGCCTGTGCAGCACACCACTGCCAGGGTCCTGTGATCCAGGGACAATTTTCCTGGGAGAACGCACGCCACGCCTCAGGCTGTTGCAATGTCACACCGGCCTATGCCACCACAGGCTCGCCCCACGTTCCAATTATGACTACCATACCCCTCTCTCCCCCTGGCCTGAGTGAGCAAGAGCCCCCTAATCAGCTGCTGCTTTAACCCCCTCCTGTCTGGGTGGGGAACAGATGCCCTCAGGAGACCTACACCATAGGCGGGGCCAAAACCAAAGCTGAACCCCAGGAGCTGAGCAGACAAAGAAGAGAAAGGGAAATTTCTCCCAGCAGCCTCAGGAGCAGCGGATTAAATCCCCACAATCAACTTGATGTACCCTGCATCTGTGGAATACCTGAATAGACAACAAATGTTCCCAAAATTGAGGCGGTGGACTTTGGGAGCAACTGTAGACTTGAAGTTTGCTGTCTGCAACTGATTTTTTTCTGATTTTTATGTTTATCTTAGTTTAGTTTTTAGCGCTTGTTATCACTTGTGGATTTGTTTATTGGTTCGGTTGCTCTCTCTTTTTAAAAAAATTATTATTTTTTATGTTAATAATTTATTAAATTTATTAAAAATTTATTAAATTTTATTTTTTTTAATTTTAAAAAATTTTTCTTTCTATTTTTCTCCCTTTTCTTCTGAGCCATGTGGCTGACAGGGTCTTGGTGCTCTGGCCTGGTGTCAGGCCTGGGCCTCTGAGGTGGGAGAGCTGAGTTTAGGACATTGGACCACCAGCGACCTCCCAACCCCATGTACTATCAATCAGTGAGAGATCTGCAACTGATTTTTTTCTGATTTTTATGTTTATCTTAGTTTAGTTTTTAGCGCTTGTTATCACTTGTGGATTTGTTTATTGGTTCGGTTGCTCTCTCTTTTTAAAAAAATTATTATTTTTTATGTTAATAATTTATTAAATTTATTAAAAATTTATTAAATTTTATTTTTTTTAATTTTAAAAAATTTTTCTTTCTATTTTTCTCCCTTTTCTTCTGAGCCATGTGGCTGACAGGGTCTTGGTGCTCTGGCCTGGTGTCAGGCCTGGGCCTCTGAGGTGGGAGAGCTGAGTTTAGGACATTGGACCACCAGCGACCTCCCAACCCCATGTACTATCAATCAGTGAGAGATCTCCCAGAGATCCCCATCTCAATGCTAAGACCCAGCTCCACCCAATGGCCAGCAAGCTCCACTGCTGGACACCCCATGCCAAAAAACTAGTAAGACAGGAACACAACCTCACCTGTTACCAGAGAGGCTGCCTAAGATCATACTAAGTTCACAAACACCCCAAAACACAACACCGGACATGGCCCTGCCCACCAGAAACACAAGATCCAGTCCCCCCCAACAGAACACAGGCACCAGTCCCTCCCACCAGGAAGCTTGCACAAGCCACTTGTTCAACCTCACCCACTGGGGCAAGACATCAAAAACAGCAGGAACTATGAACCTGCAGCCTGCAAAAAGGAGACCCCAAACACGATAAGTTAAACAAAATGAGAAGACAGAGAAATATGAAGTAGATGAAGGAGCAAGGTAAAAACCCACCAGACCAAACAAATGAAGAGGAAACATTTATAACAATACAATCCTACCTCAAGAAACAAAAAAAAAAATCTCAAATAAAAACCTAACCTTACACCTAAAGCAATTAGAGGAAGAAGAACAAAAAAACAAACAAACCAAAGTTAGCAGAAAGAAAGAAATCATAAAGATCAGATCAGAAATAAATGAAAAAGAAATGAAAGAAACAATAGCAAAGATCAATAAAACTAATAGCTGGTTCCTTAAGAAGATAAACAAAATTGATAAACCACTAGCCAGACTCATCAAGAAAAAAAGGGAGAAGACTCAGATCAACAGAATTAGAAATGAAAAGAAAGTAACAACTGACACTGCAGAAATATAAAGGATCATGTGAGATTACTACAAGCAAGTATATGCCAATGAAATAGACACGCTAGAAGAAATTGACAAATTCTTAGAAAAGCACAATCTTCTGAGACTGAAACAGGAAGAAATAGAAAATATAAGCAGACAAATCACAAGCACTGAAATTGAAACTGTGATTAAAAATCTTCCAACAAACAAAAGTCCAGGGCCAGATGGCTTCACAGGCGAATTCTATCAAACATTTAGAGAAGAGCTAACACCTATCATTCTCAAACTCTTTCAGAATATGGCAGAGGAAGGAATATTCCCAAACCCATTCTACAAAGCCACCATAACCCTGATACCAACACTAGACAAAGATGTCACCAAAAAGAAAACTACAGGCCAATATCACTGATGAACATAGATGCAAAAATCCTCAACAAAATATTAGCAAACAGAATACCAACAGCATATTAAAAGGATCATACACCGTGATCAAGTGGGGTTTATACCAGGAATGCAAGAATTCTTCAATATATGCAAATCAATCAATGTGATACACCATATTAACAGATTGAAGGAGAAAAACCATATGATCATCTCAATATATGCAGAAAAACTTTCAACAAAATTCAACACCCATTTATGATAAAAACTCACCAGAAAGTAGGCATAGAGGGCACCTACCTCAACATAATAAAGGCCATATATGACAAACCCACAGCCAACCTCATTCTCAATGGTGATAAACTGAAAGCATTTCCAGTAAGATCAGGAACAAGACAAGGGTGTCCACTCTCACTACTATTATTCAACATAGTTTTGGAAGTTTTAGCCACAGCAATCAAAGAAGAAAAAGAAATAAAAGGAATGCAAATTGGAAAAGAAGCAATAAAACTGTCACTGTTTGCAGATGACATGATACTCTACCTAGAGAAACCTAAAGATGCTACCAGAAAACTACTAGAGCTAATCAATCAATTTGGTAAAGTAGTAGGATACAAAATTAATGCTCAGAAATCTTTGCATTCCTATACACTAATGACAAAAAATCTGAAAGAGAAATTAAGGAAACATTCCCACTTACCATTGCACAAAAAGAACCTTGGAATAAACCTACCTAAAGAGACAAAAGACCTGTATGCAGAAAACTATAAGACACTGATGAAAGAAATTAAAGATGATACAAACAGATGGAGAGATATACCAGGTTCTTGGGTTGGAAGAATCAACATTGTGAAAATGGCTATACTACCCGAAGCAATCTACAGACTCAATGCAGTCCCTATCAAACTACCAATAGCATTTTTCACAGAACTAGAACAAAAAATTTCACAATTTGTATGGAAACACAAAAGACCCCGAATAGCCCAAGCAGTCTTGAGAACGAAAAACGGAGCTGGAGGAATGAGGCTCCTTGACTTCAGACTATACTACAAAGCTGCAGTAATGAAGACAGCATGGCACTGGCACAAAAACAGTGGAACAGGATAGAAAGCCCAGAGATAAACCCATGCACATATGGCCACCTTAGCTTTGATAAAGGAGGCAAGAATATACAATGGAGAAAAGACAGCCTCTTCGATAAGTGGCGCTGGGAAACCAGACAGCTACATGTAAAAGAATGAAATTAGAACACTTCCTAACACCATACACAAAAATAAACTCAAAATGGATTAAAGACCCAAATATAAGGCCTGACGCTATAAAACTCTTAGAGGAAAACATAGGAAGAACACTCTTTGACATAAATCACAGCAAGATCCTTTTTGATCCACCTCCTAGAGAAATGGAAATTAAAACAAAAATAAACAAATGGGACCTAATGAAACTTAAAAGCTTTTGCACAGCAAAGGTTACCATAAGCAACACAAAAAGATAACCCTCAGAATGGGAGAAAATATTTGCAAATGCAGCAACAGACAAAGAATTAATCCTCAAAATATACAAGCAGCTCATGCAGCTCAATATCAAAAAAGCAAACCACCCAATCCAAAAATGGCATAAGGTCTAAATAGACATTTCTCCAAAGAAGATATACAGACTGCCAACAAACACATGAATGGATGCTCAATGTCGCTAATCATTAGAGAAACGCAAATCAAAACTACAATGAGTTATCACCTCACACGAGTCAGAATGGCCATCATCAAAAAAATCTAGAAACAATAAATGCCGGAGAGGTTGTGGAGAAAAGGGACCTCTCTTGCACTGTTAGTGGAAATGTAAATTGATACAGCCACTATGGAGAACAGTATGGAGGTTCCTTAAAAAACTAAAAATAGAACTACCATACGACCCAGCAATCCCACTACTAGGCATATACCCAGAGAAAACCATAATTCAAAAAGAGTCATGTACCACAATGTTCAATGCAGCACTATTTACAATAGCCAGGACATGGAAGCAACCTAAGTGTCCATTGACAGATGAATGGATAAAGAAGCTGTGGCACATATATACAATGGAATATTACTCAGCCATAAAAAGAAACGAAATTGAGTTACCTGTAGTGAGGTGGATGTACTTAGATCTGTCATACAGTCTGAAGTAAGTCAGAAAGAGAAAAACAAATATCGTATGCTAGCACATATATATGGAGTCTAAAAAAAAAAAAAGGTTCTGATGAACCTAGGGGCAGGTTCAGAGACGTAGAGAATGGATTGAGGACACAGGCAGGGGGAAGGGTAAGCTGGGACGAAGTGAAAGAGTAGAATTGACATATATACACTACCAAATGTAAAATAGATAGGTAGTTCGAAAGAGCTGCATAGCACAGGGAGATCACCTTGGTTTTTTGTGACCACCTAGAGGGGTGGGATAGGGAGGGTGGGAGGCAGAAGCAAGAGGGAGGGAATATGGGGATATATGTATACATATAGCTTTGTTATACAGCAGAAACTAACACAACATTATAAAGGAATTATACTCCAATAAAGATGTTAAAAAAAAAAGACATCACAAGTAAAGGGGAAAAAAAAGTATAGGAACTTAGTAAAGGCACTTTCCATATTATTTAACCTGTGCTATCATTGTTCTGTAGACAAGTCCAATCAATACATGTCATTACAATTTACAAATTGTTCTTTTAAAATTGTCCTAATGAGGGGGCTTCCCTGGTGGTGCAGTGGTTGAGAGTCCGCCTGCCGATGCAGGGGACATGGGTTCGTGCCCCGGTCCAGGAAGATCCCACATGCTGCAGAGCGGCTGGGCCCGTGAGCCATGGCCGCTGAGCCTGTGCGTCCGGAGCCTGTGCTCCACAACGGGAGAGGCCACAACAGTGAGAGGCCCGCGTACCACAAAAAAAAAAAAAAAAAAAATTGTCCTAATGATACATTAGCTTATCATCTATATTAGGATCACTCATGGAATATTTTTCTTCCTTTTGAAATTTAAAAGCTCAATTGGGACAAAATGACATTCAAAATGCGATTCAGGGCTTCCCTGGTGGCACAGTGGTGAAGAATCCGCCTGCCAATTCAGGAGACACGGGTTCGAGTCCTGGTCCAGGAAGATCCCACATGCCGTGGAGCAACTAAGCCTGTGCGCCTCAGGTACTGAGCCTGCGCTCTAGAGCCCACAAGCCACAACTACTGAGCCTATGTGCCACAACTACTGAAGCCCGTGCTCCTAGAGCCCACGCTCCGCAACAAGAGAAGCCACTGCAATGAGAATCCCACGCACCTCAACAAAGAGTAGCCCCTGCTCTCCGCAACTAGAGAAAAGCCCGCGCGCAGCAATGAAGACCCAACGCAGCCAAAAATAAATAATTAATTTTTTTAAATGTTAAAAAACGTGATTCAGTGGGCTGTAAGTATAAAAATAAACACTGCATTTAAAATAAAATTGAAGATAGAGAATTTAAAATGTAAAATATCTCTAATATTTTTTACATTGATTACATGTTGAAATGTTGATATTTGGGTTAAATAAAATATATTATTTAAAAAATTTTAGGTATATTCTAAGTAGAGGATAAGAAATACATTTAAAAAGAAAGGGTTTTTTTTTCTTATGTCAATTAATATAAATGTTAATCATATGAAATCGGTTCATTTAGTCCACTTAGTTGTAGGTAATTCATTTTTATTTTATTGATCTGGGGTTAGGTAGTCTACTTCTACAAAGTTGTATACTTTTAGATCAGTTGCATACTCTGTTTGCAACCACTCAATCCTGCTGTCGTAGTAGGAAAGCAGCCATAGATAATAGTGACTCAATGAGCATGGCTGTGTTCCAATAAAACGTTATTTACAAAATCGGACAGCTAGTTGGATTTGTCCCGAGGGCCATAGTTTGCTGACCCCTGTTCAAATCTAGACCAAAACCACTCTAGGAATTCTGACTCAGTCACTTGGTTCAGTCTAACAGATCCATGGTAATGATGTCCACTTATTTAGGGAGGTCTGTACCCATGAGTGTATCCTATCATATCCAAGTCAAGAGTACCAGGTTCAGGGACTTCCCTGGTGGTCCAGTGGTAAAGAATCCGCCTTACAATGCAGGGGACGCAGGTTTGATCCCTGGTCAGGGAACTAAGTTTCCACAGGCTGCGCAGCAGCTAAGCCCGTGCGCAAAATTGCTGAGCTCAGAGCCACAACTACAGAGCCCACTTGCCCTGGGGCCACAGCTAGAGAGAAGACCACGCACCGCAATGAAGAGCCTGCGTGCTGCAAGGTCTCGCATGCCTCAATGAAGATCCTGCATGGCGCAATTAAGACCCGACGCAGCCAAAAATAAATAAAATAAATTTTTTTTTTAAAAACGAGTACCAGGTTCAGTTTTTTTAAATTGATGTTCCTTTGTTATTTCTTTCAAAAGACTGAATTCCTGATCTTTAGCTTGTAGCAGGGGCCTTTAGTAGATGCAAGGAAAAGTAATCTGTAATTATGATTAATTAACTATCATCTGTAATAAGAAGATTAAATGGTTCTGGTTAATCAACAGATTGTAGGAATGTAGAGCCTTTTTAATTCAAGTAAAATATGCAATCAATTTGTGTGAGAGAGTGAGGATACTAGCAAATCTCCAGGGCCTTTATTTTATGCCATAAAGTAAGAATGTCACCAGTTGACAAGGATATTTAAACCTAGGGACAAAACCTAAAATAAATAGATGTGTTGGCAATTATTGTGTCAGTTTTTGTACATGAACATCAGAACGTTTCTTTTCAAAGTGGAATGTGAGTATGATTGTTTTCAATGGAATCACTGAAATGGTTAAATTAATACATTTTACTTATAAATACTTAACCCTAAAAAGCTGAATGTTTCTTTTTGATAGGCAGGAATGAAAAGGATGGCTCTAACAACGGTGTTGAGCTAATCAATCATCTGGAGAATGTCAAATATAACTAATTATTTTTCGTATCTCACCTTTTATAAGGTAAAAAATAAATTCACGTGCTACCCATGGCCATCTAAAAAAACCCATAAATAGGCTGGTAAAATAAGACATCCTAACAGTTTTACGATTCTGAATAAGGGGCCTGAATTTGGGCAAGATAAAATTCGAAAGAGTTGTTAGAGGATACAAGATATGAACTTACATCAAAGTATTTAAAGGCAAGAAATAAACAATGTTTTTTAAAAACACTCAGATATAGGTAGTAATAATTATTAGAAATATTAACTTTTTCAAAAAGAAGGATCTTTGTTAAAATGTAAAACATGCCAAAAGAACAAAGAATTAATATTAACAGAATATATTAATGATAAAAAGAGATTTCTGTTGTTTTGGAATAGGTTAAATTGATTATATAAATGGGCAGAAAAATCTCAGTAAGGGAACACAATACTAATGAGTAAATTAATTAACATTGGTCTAACTGCATTTAAAAATTTAACATATATAATTATGCTTTGCAAACTCATTATTTGTAGCTATTTTACACACAAGAAAATAAAGTTTACTTCCCCTCAGACCATCTAAGCTTATGACACAACCTCGGATTTGTCTCTTTTATGTTTTGACACAGCAAGAACATTTTCAATTTCAGATAAAGTTATTCCTTTTTTTCCCCTTGATAAGCAAAAACACATCCATTATCTTGCATACACATTTCCCTACTGGCCCAGACATTTTGTACTTTTCTTAAAAACTCAATGTGTACATTAACATAACCCAAAGGCATTTACATAAGCTTCCAACCTGTTACTGTTGGCTATGTTAGGATGCATTAAATAACAGTGGGAGAATTTTTTAATTTGTTGTTTGAGTATCCAGAGATTATTACTAATTCAAATTAATACAGTATTAGTTTAAGGTGATAAAGTTAGCTAAGGGTCTGGAAATTACAATTTAAGTTGGCACATCAAGTCTATGTGATCTTTTAGCATTACATAAAATAATCTCCTTTTACAAAGATATTACTTATTATCATCTATTTAGCTGAACTCTTTAATTTGCAATTTTATAATCTTAAATAAATTGATGTTAGTTTATATGACCAGAAAATACAGTAGGGGAAATTTAGGCAATCCAAAATAACTGGATTTTTCAAGAGAAAATAATCCCAGGAGTTACAAACTAGAACACTGTGCCTGCATTGTTTTTAAATGGTGGTAAAATCAGGGAGAAGGCATAGAGGTGTTTTAAGCCAAAATTGTTAAACCAGTTTAATTTTTCCAAAGAATCATCTTGATGAGAATACTATACAGATTTTTCTTCTTATACAATTATATATTAGATGTTAAAACGTTCACCTTATTTAACAGTAATACTTTTGCTTCTTATTTTGTAACTTAGAAACAAAGGTCATTAATTAAACCCAGAGTCAAAACCCTTTTTTTTTCTTTTTCCCCTGAATTACAGCTTTAGGGGGAAAAAAAAAAAATCTGAAACGGTCAACAGATTTAAAGCACGTAAGTAGAAAATATTTTAGAAATCTTTGGATTCTTTACATTTGTGTGTTTGATATGATAGTATTGTTTTTAGAAAAAAGACGTTTGGAACATGAGCTTGCTCCACTAGATTTTAAAACCTTATAAATGGGACTTCCCTGGTGGCGCAGTAGTTAGGAATCCGCCTGCCAATGCAGGGGACATGGATTGTATCCCTGGTCCAGGAAGATCCCACATGCTGTGGAGCATCTAAGCCCATGCGCCACAACTACTGAGCCCGTGTGCCGCAACTACTGAGGCTGCGTGCTGCAGCTACTGAAGCCTGTACCCCTAGAGCCGGTGCTCCACAGCAAGAGAAGCCACCGCAATGAGAAATCTGCACATCACAAGGAAGAGTAGCCCCCACTCGCCACAACTAGAGAAAGCCTGCGTGCAGCAATGAAGACACGACACAGCCAATAAATAAATAAATAACATAAAAATAAATAAAACCTTATAATCTGATCTATTAACTCCCTCCAGAAGTTTAACTATATCAATTTGTTTGCTCAAAATTTTTTCATATTTATAAAGTAGATAATTTTATCAACTCTTATACAAGTTGGAAGAACTAAAAGGATCACCTAAGAAAAACCTAAAAGGTGATCCATTAAAACATATAATTAAGCACTGTTAGTTCTTTTATGGAGGGAAATATCACTGTTGAAAACCTGAGTAATTGGGGGATTTCCTTCTGAATTCAGCAGGCTAAGCTCTCTCTCTTCTAATGTCCACATCCCTTTTTTAACCTTGTTATTTTTGAATCATTTGAATCTAATTTTTGAATCATTTAATATTTTAGAGAAATTAAAGAAAGCTGATTTGTTTCCTTTCAACTTAGGTATAGGAATTTCACCTTTGTAGCTATAGTAGCTATTGGGACCATAATGAGTTATACACTTTAAAAGCCAGAACTTTGGGATGAGGAAGGAGGCTCTGAGTTAACAGAATCCCCATTGACACCAACATGAAACACATCAACACAGACAATTCTATCAATAGTCATAGAACCACCAAAATAAAAAAAAAATCCTTTTTTCAATTCTGTATTCTCAAATGCCAGGAAATATTAGAATCCAGAAAAACATATTTTCCCCCAAAAGACTACCAGGGAATCAGATTCCAGAAACACCATCTATTGCTCCCTGACAGAAATCACTTAATGGCCAGATCATGTACCATTCCTGCTGCCACTAGTGTGGGCACAACTTGCTGTGCTCCATCAGAGCCAGAAGCAAAATTGGCTAAGAATCGGCTTTAGCTCCATCACCTCAAATGAGAGTCCCCAGAGGTGTCAGGGGAGGGTGACTACAGAGTCCCCTCAGAGGGACTCTGTAGGTTCCATGTGTCTGTTGGCATCATTGGTAGAACCTCTAGGAATAAGTTGTCAAAGGAGGACCAGAGACCAAAGCATTTAGAAAATGGAAGAAAACACGCACTTGTGAAGTCTGTGAATGAATTCGCCTTCAGACAAGTGGCTGGCCAAATACAAAGCACAAGTATTTAAAGGAAAACATTTTTAATGGCCAGGATGACCAAGTTTATATTAGTCTATTCATGGTGGAAAACAGCAACTTTCTTATATAATCATCATATTCACATCATATCCTCACATTTCAGCATAGCAAAACTCAGGGATCAAATTGTTTTTGTTAGGGAGTCCAAGTTTCTGAGGAATATTCAATAGTTGGGGGACCTGAACCTGTTAGGCCAACGCTGTTGGTTTGTTTTTCCCCTTTTCCTGGCATGTGAGTGTTTAGTCATTTTGGAAACAGGGAAGTGTCAACTTTGGTTTCTTCAGTGCTCAACACATTTGTTTGCTGGTCCCTCATAGGATCATGAAAACCATGGTCTCTCTGGAGAAGCCACATGAAGATAACGGACAGGTGGTTGTACTAGGTCTCCTTGGCTGACCTGAAATCAGTTTCTGGGTAAGTAGACTGGATGGGAAGTGACCCAGGCACGATTTCTCCCTGGAGAGATGGGATGGCCATGCCGGGGGTGTGAGGGGGTCCTCTGTAAGGAAGCAGTGGCTCCCTGTGGGTCTGTGTTCTCTGAGAAGTGGCCTGGGAAGAGATCCAGTTGATCCAGGCGATTCCCCATCCAAGGCCTCAGCTGGCTAGCTCTCGCCTCTCTTGCCTTTACAGGCCTCACAGATGGTAAGCTTCTCTCCCAACTTCAGCACTCTGGTGCCAACCCCCTACTTCAGTTTTCCTCTCCCTGATTCCAGACTCATGTCCTCCTAGAACCTTCCCTCTTTAACCAAGCTCACATCTAATGGTTCTTTCCTCTGTCTCTGGCTTTACAACCATTGAACCGTGTGGGTTTGGGAACATTGGCCCCTGTAGTGGTGTGTTTAGTGCCTATGGGTTATAGCATTCCTCTCAGACTGGGAACTCTCTGAGGGAAGAGGCTGTCTCTTTCCCAAATGCCACACATGGCTCTCCCTGAAGGTAGGGCTCTCTCCTCCTTTCCATCTCAGATCTGAGGGCAGGGATTGTGTCAATATCTGCACGACTTCACTGCCGTATCTATGCAGGGTTATGACTCTCAACAGATCTCTTTAGCTCGAGGACCAAAGTCTCTGACAAAAGTCTTTGGATAATAATGGTGGTGATTGCAAGCCACTGCTTTGAGGGATATTCTGCACTCATCAACAAAGTGAATACAGAGGTGGTTTTAGTGATTCTTTGCTGGGCCTCCCTTCCTGTCCAGGTGACAATCTTAATCTCCCATCCAGTAGGGCATTCTCCCCCATTTCCTCTCCATTTGAATATCCAGAGGTAAGTAGGAATTAATTTTCCTCTCTCTCCTCTGTAAGCTCGAATTCTCATTTACAAATGTGTAGCTCTATCCTGTCTAAATATAGCCATTCTCACCATAACCAATGGTCCCCTCATTAGGATTGCTTATAATGCCAAGAGAAAAGAAATGCTGGTAAAATATAAAACCAGGGCTCTAGTGACCCCCCCAACCCCAGGGTGCGCTGAGTAAGACTCAGAAAGAACCCTTTCACTCTCATTCAGCTCTGCCACCTCCTTACGTTTGAGGCTCAATTTCTCCCCAGGATTAAATGAGAGGTTTGTGTGTAAGGGCTGGGTATAGCAGATGCTCAGCAGCTGCTAGTTACCTTCCTTCTCCACTCCCCACCTTAATTTCTGGCTCTTCCATAGAATTTCCATCTTCAGTTGAAATGTTTCTGTGGCTCTGCCACTAAGTACTGAATTTGTGGAGCACTTGGTCAGAGCTACATGGATCTCTTATACCACAGCCAGAGATGATTCCTTTAAGGGCTTTCAACACTAAAACAGGCAACTAGAAGAATCTACAGATCCTCCATTCTTAGGGAATCTTAAGTCAGGCCTTTTGAACTGAGATGAGATAAGAAGCTTCTGGAGCCTGGGAAATGGATGGGGTTTGAAAAAAACAGCTTATATAGTAAGAAGATTACAGTAGACAGAATACTGGTTTCCCAAAGTTACCCACATCCTGATTCTTAAACCTGAGGATACAGTACCTTACATGAAAAAAAATGGCTTTGAAGATGTGTCTAAGTCAAGAATCTTGAGATGGGGCGATTACTCTGGATTATCTGGGTGGGTCTGATATAATCACAAGAGTTCTTCAGACACAGAAAAGGGGATGTGATGATGGAAGCAGAGGTTGGAGTGATCAGCTTTGAAGATGGAGGAAGGGGCCACAGGCCAAGGAATGCAGGTGGCTTCTTGAAGGTGTAAAAGGCAAGAAAATGGATTCCACCCTGGAGTCTCTAGAAGAAATGCAACCCTGCTGACACCTTGATTTTAGCCCCATAACACTTATTTTGGATTTCTTACCTCCAGAACTGTAAGACAATAAATATGTGTTGTCTTAAACCACTGAAGTCCGTGGTAATTTGTTACAGAAGCAGTAGGAGACTAACACAGAGGTTGTTTTCTCCATCTGGCAACAAGGAAGCTGAGAGTACTTGACCTTTCCAGCTCATTTAGCTGCTGTGGCAGAGCCTGCCCTAGAGCCCAGACTTCAGTTTTGTTTCACCAGGCATAGCTTACAGCAGACCTGAGCTCAGGGACTGTGAGGCCATTCCTGAAAGTGAAAGTTCTCCTGCAAAGTGGTGGCCTTGAGGAAGTGAAACCTCCACGGTGTGAAATGAATACCTCCGGAATGTTGAAAGGGACATTTCGGCTCCCTTAATTAAAAAAAAAAAAAAAACTTCAGGCAGGACTGCCCGAGTTGGCACTGGAAGAAGAAATTCCTACATGGGAGGGGCAATTGGACCACGTGATCCCGACTCCGTCCCCAGGATTCACCAAGATGCACCTTCCCCTTGAGAGGCTATCACCAATGTGGCTTTGGGGACACTGGTTGTCCCTTAATAAATACTCTAGCCCAGGAGGTGGCACACCTTCCCTCTGCAGAGCTGACTCTGAGCCACGGCATTCAAATAAGACTTTAGGGAAGGTTCCAGGGTATCAAAGGGAAGTGCACACTGAGAGATGGATACCAGAGGAGCAGACCTCCCAGCTATGCTTTCGCCCTGATCCCACAGGAAGGGGGCCATCTCACAACCCATTTTCAGGGATGCACCCCTGCTCCCAAGCTGGGACCAAGAGAACCAGGCCCAAGAGATGGGTGACCCTCTCCTCTCTGCCTAAGTTCAGTCTTATTAGCTCTGCTTTCCAATAAAGATTTGTCCTTTCCCCACTTTAGTGCAGCCCTTAGTTCCAAGCCAACTCCTCTTCCCTTCCTTCCTCACAGAGACCAAGCTCCTGCCCTACAGACATGACCTGGCTCACCATTCAGGCCACAAGAATGTACCAGTCAACCAATGTACCATCCAATGTACCAGTCATCCAATACCATATCAGTTTCATGTGTACACTATTTGGTTAAAACACTAAATTGTTCACTAGAGCCTAAGAGTCTGTTACACCATTTATCCACCTGAGGGGGAAGAGGGCACTTTTTATGGGTTCCAAATGCTTGACGTGTATTATGCCAGTCACCGCTTTGGCAGTTCCTGGAATGGAGGTATTGTTCTTATCCTATTTTACAGATGAGCAAACTGAGGCTTGAAGAGGATAAGTAATTTGCCCACAGTCACACAGATTTTATGTGGCAGAGCTCAAGGGCTTGAACTAGACCATGACCTTTGAACTACTGAGTGTGGGGGTAATTTAAGAAAGGTTGTTGTCATGGGAGAAGGGCAGGAAGAGAAGGGTAGAGCAACCATATGGTAAGAAAACTCATGGCATGTAGTCAGACACTAGAACAGAATGGTGGGAATCGGGACTGTCCTAGAAACTGGAAAGATCTTGCCAAGAAGGGCAGTCAGGAGCTAACTATATAGCACCACCATGTCCACAGGAGCTGCGTCAGGCCCTGGACTCTGCCACTTCTCCCTGTTGGTGATCTTCCATTCTCTCCACTCCTCCCCTGCAGTGACTAGCTTTTAAACCTGAAACTGAAGGTGACAGCAAGGAAGCAGATAGCAAAGGAATCTTTGTCCAATTGTGCAGCTAAATTTGGAGAAGAAAGAAACCCCACAGTACGGTGCTTGTGTGGGCAGTTTTGAGAAAGTGTAAAAATGAGGGGAGGGTGCTGAGTCCCTGGTGGTGTGGAAGGAGGAAGAAAAGAACTCACAGGAGCTGGGACCCAGGGCTGCAGCTATCCATCCTTTCAGGAAGTATCTGCTGAGTCCCTGCTAGGGACCAAATCCTGGGCTAAGCTGGGGGCGGGGGCAGTGAGGAGTGGGTGGAGGGACTTAGTTTAGTTTGGATGGCCAGGGAAGCCTCTCTGGGGAGGTAAGCTTAAGCTGAAATCTGAAATGCCAAGAGGTGGGAAAGTGATCTAGGCAGAGAACACCATATGCAAAGTCCCAGAGGTGAGAAACAGCTCTGGGCATTATAAAAAACAAAACAAAACAAAAAAAAAAAACGTAAGAGAAGGCCAGTGTGGCTAGAGTATACTGAACCTAGGGGGAGAGAGGCAGGGGGCCCAGTGGAGAGAGAAGAAGGTCTGGGTCAGGGGGCCCTTGTAAACCATGGAGGGGTTTTGCTCTATGTGCAGTCAGATGCCACTGAATGTTTAAGCAAGGAGGTACATGATAGGATTTTTGTTTTAGAAAGTCACTCTTGCTGCTCTGTAGAGAATAGATATGCAGGCGGGAAGAGGTGAGAACATAAATAGCTATTAAAGAGGTCCAGGCAAGAGATACAGTGGCCTGGACCAGGCTGGTGAGGATGGAGATGGAGATAAGTGGGAAATTCTAGACATTTATTGGAGGAAAAGTAACAAACTTACTGCTGTAAAGGGATGAGGGAAAAGGAAGAATCAGGAACCACACTGGGCTTCTACTTTTAGCAACTTAGAGAGGATTGTGGTAATTTTTTAAAGAGAGGAACACTTGGGGTAAGGATAGGCTTTAGAGTAAGGGGTTCTATTTCAGGCATAGTAAAGATGAGCTGTTTACACTTCATCTGAGTGGAGATAGCAAGAAGGCTTGTGGATATATGTGTCTGGAGCTCAGAGGGGACCCTGGGACTGGAGCTCCCCAGTATAACTATGGGAGTCATTAGCATAAAGACGCTATTTAAAGCCATGGGAATGGATGAGATCATCCAGGGACAGAAGGGCAGAAAGCCCCTGTTCAAACCCTGGGGGATACTGACATTTAGAGATCAGGTGGAGGTGGAGGAAACCAAGGAGGTGCAGCTGCAACCGTTTCATGCAACCAAACATTTATCAAGCCTACAGGCTTGGTTGCATATGCCACAGATGCTGGGGACACCAGGGGAGTAGGACAAGGCCCTTGTCCTCAAGGAGCTCACAGTGTGTAGGAGCAAGTGTATGAGCTGGTAGCTCCAGTACAACATGGTAAAGTAGTTTAGAGATGAACCCAGGAGAAGGGGCTGTTTGGTCTCAGGTCTCTGAACCTGGGGGTATGGCTGAGTCTATGGGAGGGGCCATGGGCCCCCAGAAGATGAAGACAAAGGATGCAGAGGTTTGGAATTATTCCAGATCTGGTAGATCTCCCTTGAGACTCCTTGAGTCTCCTTGAACCCAGCTTCACCTCTCTTCCACCCTCCACGCCCTGGTTTTCCTCCACCAGAATGCCCACTGTCCATGCCAACACCACAGAGTCCTGCTCGTTCTTTGTTTCCATCCCCGTCTCCAGTCCCCCAGGTCTCCACCCCTTCCCAGACAGGCTAGCACCCTTAGGAGGAGAACTGTTCTCAAAAACAGGATTAACTTCAGAGCAAAATGACCACAGCCTGGAACCTTGCCCTCTATCAAGGCAGGATGTTGTCTCAGAAACTGTTGCTTAATTTCCTGCTGTTGAGAAATCATGTGTGTTGACCAGCTTGTTTTTCGTACTGTTTGAAGAAACGAGAGGGATCTGTCTCACTGACCTTCTCAGAGAGAAGCCAGGTCAGCCCCCTCATGACTGCAGGTGAGGACCCTCCACTGACCACCCTCCCTCCTCCCATCTGCTGCTGAGTGCAGGGGGCTGGGCTGCACTCGTTCACTTTGCTGCCTGGGTCAAGGTGCCCCCATGGCTAATTCTCCCATGGCTATGGTTCAGTCCATGAACCTGCACGATCTGGCCCCAACCTTTCCTTCCGCCCTTGTCTCATGCTGCCTCCTTCCTGTGTGCCTTGATCAGTCAGTCTGGACGTGCCCTGGGGATCCTGGCACTCAGTCCTTGCCTGGGTAATGCTCTGCCTCTGAGACTGAGGAAGGTCTGAACACACATTCAAGGCTCAGTCTCAGTGCTGGCACCTGTATCTGTTAAAGCCCTCACCAAAATCACCCCACCAAAGAGTTCTTCTTCCTTTGAACATGCTTAGTTTGTTCCTTTCTCACTACTTATGGCTCATTTAATCTTGAACTATAATGCTTCATGGGCATGCTTATTGCCCCTTCTAGACTCTATAAACTCCAGGAGATCAAGCTTTGAGTCTGGGGTCCAAATCTCATTTATCTCCATCCACAGTCTCAGCAAAGAGTTTGGACAGGCTTGTGGAATGGATGAGTTTTGATTAAAGTTGTAGGGGGGCACCTAAACTGATGTGGAAAATGCAACCTAGGACTTGATTTTATTGGTTCTCTGGGAAAAATGCACCTCTATGCTAAGAACAGAGTCCATAAAGGGATAGAGAGCAGTTTGTTCATCCATCCATCCATTAATTCAACCATACATTCATTCAACAAACAGTCATTAAGCATCTACTATGTGCCAGAAATAGTGTCAGATGCTGGAGATATAGTAAGAAAACTGATAAGTTCTTGCTCATGTGGAGATTCTGTTCTAGCCCAGAAAGACAGATGATAAGCAAGGAAAAACATCAAGTAGTGGTAAGTGCCATGATAAAAAAAAAAAAAAAAGTCAGAGTGATGTGATAGTGTGACTGGGAAGTGATTGAAAGGGTTCTCAGAAGAAGTGACACTTACAGAAAGACCTGAAGGACGAGCACAGGTGGCCATGGAAAGGTCTGGGCATGAGGACTCTGTGAAGGGGGAAACACGAAGCTTTGAGGTTGGGGCAGGTGGGGAGAGAGATGGAATGAGTTTAATGGGCGCAAGGAATGGAAGGAAGGGAAGAGTGACCGGGTCATGGGGAACAAGTGTTCAGTAGGGGGGCAATGGTGAGATAGCCAATAAGAGATGGCGTGGCATGTAGAGGTTTGGAACAAGGTACGAATTTGAGTTCTGATTCTAATTATTAGTGGTGTGTGAACTTGGGCATCTTTTCTGGGTCTTAGTTTCTTCATTTGTAAAATATCTCATTTTTAGAGCTCTTGCGAGGATTAAATGATATAATAGAAATAAGCACCTATCATGTTGACTCTGTATAAGTGGTAACCTATAGTCCACATAATAACTTAAAAACAAGCATTACAAGGTTAGGGATGACCAGGAGCATGAAGCCCAGAGAGTGACAAGTTAGCAGTTGTCCTAATGAGCCTTCCTCGCTCTCTCCTAATTTCATCTCTTTCTTTCTCCCTGACTTTTCTCTCTCCTTCACCTTTTTTCTTATCTTTTTATCTTTCTTTCTTTTCTCCCATCACAAATTTCTTACTTTTGCTCTCCTTCACATTATTTCAAGTCATACCGCAACAGCCCAAAATTTGGATTCAAGACATATTTTCAAATATTGCTTATTCTGTATAGTTTTGTCTTCCTTTTACAATCAGGTGTGTTTGATGCTCATGTACCTCCTCTAAGTCAAAACGCAGCAGCAGCGTGCACACCTCAATTAAGTGAGTTTATATGACTATATGACCCTTGGTTGTTGTTTTTTTCCACTGAGGTCACTGTCTCTTATTAGAAAATGGCTCCAACCTACTGGATTAAAGGATTGGAAAGAGATTGTTTCAAGGCATTTGAGGACTGGTGTGCTAAGAGATCTCTCCACCCCTGGGGAGTGGAGGTCTGGATGCCCTCCACAGGCCGGTGACCTCTGAATCACTCCAAGGATGCTCTGGAACACAGCCAGAACATCACGTTCAGCTGCCGGCTGGCTTTCGCTCTGTGGCTGCTCCTGCAGATGTGGGCAGATGAGAGGGCAAGGAAGGCCTGGCTGAGGTCTGCTAGTGGAGATGGAGGCCCTGAGAAATGTGTAAAGACACACTCTGGCATGAAGGGTAATGTAAGATTCTCCATCCCAGTGTTGCAAGTCCCTTTGCTTAGCTAAGAAAGCACAAGTTCCCTGTGCACACGTGTGTGTGTGCGTGTGTGTGTGGAGGAGAGAGCCGCAGAGCGAACCCCCAACATTCAGCTCAAGACTTATATTAAAAGGGGCCTTTCACTTGGGAGAGCAGGGTAAAGGGGTAATACTTAAGCCAAAGGTAGACTCTGGACCCCCCTTGATTTCCTATTTCTTGGGAAGAGGTGTTCAGTGGCTGGTTGTGGCTGGCTGTGGCCAGTAAATCCAACCCACCCACCGTATGGCAGGAAGCTGAGGACTCAGGATAAGAAGCAACTTGCCCAAGGCCACACAGGGAGGCAGAGGTAAAAGCCTAGTACACTTTCTTCCTTATCAGGTCACTTTTGAGTCTGGGTGATGGTGGTAGGAATAGGATAGGGTGACAACCTCTCTGTACTTTGACTTTATGGGTCCCAGTTGTCTAACTTCAAGTCCTGCCCTGGCTCGTGTTACAGGGTCTGAGCCCCTCATATTCGAAGTCTGCCTTTCTGTGGGGCAGGGCTGAGTGAAGGAGCATTGGGTTGTACACTGGAAGGCAGCCCAAGACTTAACCATGGACACAGAAAAGCCATATCTGGAAAATTGAGAGCTAACTTTAAAAATGAATAGGGTGGAGGTTTCCATCCTTACAGGGGTCCAAATAAGGTCATGTGATCTATTGCTACAGCACAACACTCTCAAATTTAATGCTAGGAAGGAGCTTAGGAAAAACAAGACCAAGGGCCTATGCTCTGGGCTGGTTTAGACTGGTCTGGCTCCTCAGTACCCCAGCTGTTCTGCTTCAGAGGAAGGCCAAGGGCAAGCTGTAGTGATGATGGAAGATATGGGCACTGAGTCCTCCAGATGCCTCCCCTTCTCAGGTTGCCCTTTCAGTGTCCTTTCTTGGAGTGTGGTCGCCAAGAAATGAAGGGGCTGAGTGGGTGGAAGAGGTTATCTTCAGCTAAGCCTGGGATCCTGGCTGCCTGGCATTGTCAGTTTCCTATTGGCGTGGGCGACAGCTGGGAATAGCAAGGACACTCTGAAGGAGGGAACGTGTGATGCTGGGGCCATCCTAAACTCCCAAGATCTCACATGCCATATGGTGGAGGCCAACGAGGAGAGGGGGAATGCCAGGAATGTCTGCATGTTCTCTTGTCCCTACTCCCATGCTGAACAAAATGAGGTAAGGCCCAAGAGAAATTGAACAGTGAGCTTTCGGAAGCTATGCTTTCCTACTTGAGATGTATTTAAAAAACATAGTTTGCTGAATGACAGAATTAATTATTGGATTAATTAATTAATATATGACTGGCTATTTCCTCTTGGCACCAAGCTCTCAGCACGAGGAAATGGGTTTGACTTACAGCAGAGGACGGTGGAATGAGCTCCAAGAGTACTTGTTAGCAGTGATTCCACACTGAACTGGGTGGTGGCATCCGGTGAAGATGCTTAGAAAAAGTAGCTGCCAGGACAGCATGACATGGCAGGTGGTGCCCAGGGATCCTTTAGCAGCTCCCCACTCCTGATATACCCTCCACCAACCTCTCAGAGGCAGCTCCATCTAAAATGCTTTGCCATCCTTCTCCATTTTGGCACTGGCCTCTCAGCCATGATCCTTTCCAGTTTCCCCCAAACTCAGGGATAGCAGGACCTAGAGTCAAGGGAAATGCACGTATCTCCCAGGTGAGAGCCTTACAATGCAGGGAGAGTGGCATTCTGAGGCTTTTGCCTTGTGGGATGGGGGTGGGGATCAGGGCAGAGGAACGAGGCAGAGAGGCATGGAGGAGGCTGGTTCATTGAGCCTGAACTCTCTGGACATCCCTGGGGGTATCTGAGAACTCCCTTAGTGGGAGGATATAAGGATGGCGCCTCGAGATGAACAACATTTTCAGGAGGTTCATAACTGTCCATAAGGCCTTCAAAAATCTGAGTCCACTCCAGTGACCTCTGAGAAAATTGTGGGTTTACAGCCTGACCCAACCCTCTCCGGGCCACTTGGGAGGGACAGATGGGAAGAAGAGAGAACCAGCAACTTCCCTGACTTTATCTCAAATAAGGGCTCTACCCAGGAGCACAAGGATACTGAGTTCTGAGTAAAACAAAAGCAAGCTCTAGTGCCACCAGCTGTAACCCTTATATCCATTGGGGAGGAAGGGGAGAATCTTTGGCCCAGGGAGGAATAAAAAGCTTTAGCCCTCAATCTACTCAAGGAAAATTAGAAAATGCAATGGTCCTGTAACCACAAAGAGACATTGAATCAGCAGTTACAAATCATCCTCAACAAAAGCATGGGGCCAAGGCAGCATTCGTAGGAACTGCTCCCAAACATTCAAGAAACAGATAAGGGACTTCCCTGGTGGTGCAGTGGTTAAGAATCCGCCTGCCAATGCAGGGGACACAGGTTCGAGCCCTGGTCTGGGAAGATCCCACATGCCGTGGAGCAGCTAAGCCCCCAGACCACAACTACGGAGCCTGCGCTCTAGAGCCCGTGAGCCACAACTACTGAAGCCCATGCGCCCAGAGCCCGTGCTTTGCAAAGAGAGGTCACCGCAGTGAGAAACTTGTGCACCGCAATGAAGAGTAGCCCCCACTCGCCGCAACTAGAGAAAGCCTGTGTGCAGCAACGAAGACCCAACGCAGCCAAAAATAAATTAATTAACTTTTTAAAAAAGACAAACAAACAGGTAAGTCCTTCGATACAACTCTTTCAGAGAGTAGAAAGAGGGAAACTCCCCAACTCATTTTATGAGGTTAGCAAAACCTCAGTACCTCAAATCAGCTTATTATAAGCCTGGAAGGCAGCAAGGGATGGCAAGGACATCCTAGAATGTAAGAAAGAAAACATGCAGGCCCATCTTACTCATTAATATATAAGTGCAAAAACATGAGACACAATATTAACCAGATCCAGCAATGTACAAAAGCAGTAATCTATCATGACTCAGTTGGATTTACCCTAGGAATGCAAGATGAATTTCACAGGGGAAATTGATGACTGTAATTTACTTCGTTAAGGGAATAAAAACAAAAAGTTACTATAAATAGAAACCATTTGACAAAATTCACAGCCCTTCTTTTATTTTCTAGAGCTTTACAATGTTTCAGCTTTATTCCTTAGCTTTTTTTTTTTTTTTTTTTTTGCGGCACGCGGGCCTCTCACCGTTGTGACCTCTCCCGTTGCGGAGCACAGGCTCCGGACGCGCAGGCTCAGCGGCCATGGCTCACGGGCCCAGCCGCTCCGCGGCACATGGGATCTTCCCGGACCGGGGCACGAACCCGTGTCCCCTGCATCGGCAGGCGGACTCCCAACCACTGTACCACCAGGGAAGCCCCTCCTTAGCTTTTTTTCTTCCAGTTTTACGAGATATAAGTGACATACAGCACTTTGTAAGACTAAGGTGTACAGCACAATGATTTGACTTACATCATGAAATGATTATCATAGTAAGTTTAGTGAATATCCATCATCTCATATAGATATAAAATTAAAGAAATAGAAAAAAAATTTTCCTTGTGATAAGAACTCAGGATTTAGTCTCTTAACTTTCATATATAACATTCAGCAGTGTTAATTATATGTGTTATGTTGTTCATTACATCCCCAGTACTTATTTATAAGTGGAAGATTATACCTTTCGACTGTCTTCATCCAATTCCCTCTTCCCCCATCCCTGCCTCTGATAACCACAAATCGGATCCCTTTTTCTATGAGTTTGTTTGTGTTTTTGAAGTGTAATTGACTTACAACACTAAGTTAGTTCCTGTTATATGACATAGTGATTTGATATTTCCATACATTTCAAAATGATCACCATGGTAAGTCTAGTTATGATATTTCGCTGTACAAAGATACTACATAGTTATTGACGCTGTACATTTCATGCTGGTGACTCATTTATTTTGCATCACAGACCTTCTCTTGAAAACTCTCAGCAAACTAGGAATAGAAGGAAACTCCCTTTGTCTTATAAAAGGCATCTACCAGAACCCTACAATAAATAGCATACTTAAGGATGAATGTTGCAAACATCTCCTTTCTGGCCAGAAACAAGATAAAGATGCCCACTGCCACTGTTTTTATTCACCGCTGTACCGGACAGTTGACAAGAAAAAAAAGTCATAAGGTTTGGAATGTAAGAAACAAAACATCAATGGAGATGATACGATTGTCTACATAGAACTTTCTGCAGAATAATCACTGAAATTAATAAAAGGGTTGGGAAAGTTTCCGGGTACAACACTGACATCCAAACATCAATGATATTATTATACACTAGCAATAATTAGTGAAAAAATTTAATTTTTAAAAAGGATAAAATTTATCAAAAATTTAAAATCTAGGCATAAGTATCATAAGAGATGTATAACATCTTTAAGAAGAAAATGACAAAATTTTATTAAGATATGTTTTAGAAGAAATAACTACATAAAGAGATACACCATGTTTTTAGAATGGGAGACTCAATATCGTAAAAATGTCAGTTCTCCCCAAATTGACCTATATATTCAATGCAGTTCTTGTCAAAACCTAAACAGAATTTTTAAGGGAACTTGGTGAAAGGATTCTAACATGTACATGGAAAAGTAAGAGCTAAGAATAGCCAAGACATTCCTGAAACAGAAAGCATAATGGAAGGATTTACCCTCACATATACCAAGACGTGTTGTAAAGCTTTAGTAATTAAGTCTGTGAGTTACTGTGGCAGGGGTAAAAAAAATAGATCAAGGCAGAGAAAGATACCCACGCATAGATATAAACCTGATTTATTATTATATTATGCAATAAATGGTTCTGGGACAACCGGTTATCCAAATGGAAAAAAAATTATTTTGGATCCTACCTCACAGCATACTCAAATGTCAGTTTCAGAAGGATTGAAGACATAAAGAAAAAAAAACTATAAAAATTTTAAATGACAATCTAGGAAAATCTCTTTCTGACCTCAGACTAAAGAAAGATTTCTTAAACAAACAATAAAGGGTATAAGATTACATTAAACAACACCTAAAAAGAATGAAAAGCCAAACCTCAAACTAGGAGAAAATATAGCCAAACTTGTAACTCTCAAAGGATTTGTGTTCAGAATATGTAAAGAACTCCTACATTTCAATAAGAAAGAGACAAACAACCCAACAGAAAAATGGGCAAGGCCCCCTCATTGTATTCACAAAAGAACACAAATAGCTTATGACACAGGAAAAGATGCTAAAATAAAGAGTAACTACGGAGATGCAAGTTTAAACCATAATGAGATACCATTTTGCACCTCTTGGATTGGTATATAGTGTAGTAAAGGTGGGGATGGAATGCAGTGTGAACATTGCAATGGGAGGGAAAACCTGTACGACCACTTTGGAAAAATATTTGCCTGCGCCTAGGAAAACTGAATTTGCCTATGCCCCACATCCTATCAAGTCCACTCTTGGACAGATTCTACACATACTTACCAACAGTCATGCTCAAGAGTGTTCATAGCAATACTGTCCACATTAGCCAAAAGCTGGAAGCAACCCAAATGCCTATTAATAGCAGAATGTATAAATTGTGGTATAGTCATGTGATGGAATACTGCACAGCAGTGAAGGTGAGTGGGTTACAGCTCTGTGGAACATAAGAAGTGGGCCACAGAAGGTACCACACAGTACGTTTCTATTTATTTAAGTTTCAAAACAGACTAGACTAAATAATACCTTGTTTAGGAACATACGCACGGTTGGTAAGACTATAAGAAAAAAGAGGGAATGACTAACCAAAGTCTAGCTAGAAGGGTGTGGGACTAGGGAGGGGCACATGAGTAACTTCAAAGTTGTTGGTAGTGTTGTTTCCTTACTCCCGTGATGGATTCCTGGGAGATACTGAACATATGTATTTTTTTAAACACGCTTTTGCGCGTGTGGTAGATTTCATAATTGAAACAAAATAAAGACAATAGTGCTTCAGTTCCCATGGCTCCAGGTAAGGCGTGGTACATTAAGAAGTGGATGATGTCAGAGCAGGGGACTGTGGGCCCACCAGGAGAGCTGGGTCCTGGGGTGGGGTGGGGGTTGAGGATTTGCCTGGTGTTCCAGAAGGTATATTTGACATGGTGGTGAATCCTCTGAGTCTGCTCAGAGAGAAGACCAGAGGAACTTCTCCTCTATGGGGCTGAAAGTGGTCATTGCTGTTAGAGAGAGTGGCCAGACATTCATGGACTAAGCCACTAGAGCATAAGTGACCCAAAATTCCTTTACAGACTATATTGCTCAACGCGAAGCAAACCTAACAATCCGGGCAATATTTGCACTTGACTTCAAAGGCCTACTCCATACAAGGGTACGTCACCTAGGTTATAAAGTTGGGGGTGGGTGGGTAGGGCAGGCAGGTGGGGGAAGGGAGACAGTCTTGTTTAAAGTACACAATAGGGGGCTTCCCTGGTGGCGCAGTGGTTGAGAGTCTGCCTGCTGATGGAGGGGACACGGGTTTGTGCCCCGGTCCGTGAAGATCCCACGTGCCGCGGAGCGGCTGGGCCCGTGAGCCATGGCCGCTGAACCTGCGCGTCCGGAGCCTGTGCTCCGCAACAGGAGAGGCCACAACAGTGAGAGGCCCAAGTACAGCCAAAAAATAAAAAAATTAAAAAAAATAAAGTACACAATAGTATTTGCTTTGGGACAGGGGCTCAAAACTCATAAGAGTGACGGTGGACATCTGGGGGTCCCACATGAGAAGCTGGCGTGGCTGAGTTTAGTAACAACAGCTGGGGTACCTGGCAACTGAACTGGGGTTGGGCGATAGGAATGAGAGCAGAAGAGACTGGGCCTTGATAAAGTGTCTTGACACTGTGCTGATGACAGAGACTTTATTCTTTAGGCGGGAGGAAGCTGTTGGTTGTTCTTAGGCATGGGAAATGACAGGGTTAGATTCCTCATTTAGAGAGATCAAGCTGGTCACAGTGTGGAGGTTGCACTGGATGAGAGAGGTACAGGAAGCAGAGAGCCCAGTGAGAAGGCTAGTGAGAGGTGGTGCTGATCACGTTGGACCCAGCTAACATGCACTTACTTCCCCTAATCCTCACCCACCCTGACAGGAGGAAGCTGTCCCCAGCTGCCGGATGAGGGCACTGAGGCTCCATTTCTTTGCCTAAAGTCACACAGCTGGTAGGTGGTGGAGCCGGAAGTCAGTTCTGCAGCTGTCTGGTGCTAAGCCTCCCGCAGCCCCCGCCATAAGGAGACTTCCATCCTAGACTCCATTCTGAGCAGAGGCAGGTCTCAGCTGAGACCTCAGAGGAAGGAACATGGGCAAAAGCAGACCTGTGCTCTGGACTGAAGAAGAGCAGATTTCAAAAGGCTTGAGGACAGGCAGGGTGTAGAGGGGAAGTCGCTGCTAGAGGGATCTGGTGCTGCTTGTACTCATGCGAAGGGCCAGCTCATCTCTCTCCCTACTTGTCCCCATCCCCAGCTGCCCGAGTCCCACCCAAAACACCAGCTTTGGGTGAGTTCGTGGCAAGCTGGACCATTAGATTATGTGCAGATTTTCTTCAAATTGACCAAGATTCAACTCAAAGCTTCAAGGACTATTTGGATTACTCTATTTGTCCAGGGTACTGTATGTGCATGCCCTTCTGGCCCATATTGGCCCATTTAGGCCTTGGTTTTGGTCTCAGAACCGGGTTAGAATAGGTCTTCAGTTTAAATACCTGTTAAAGGAGGGTAATGAGTATCCCTGCCTCATCTGTCAAATGAGCGCTTAGTAGCAGGGGGTCTGGATTCTCGTTTTAATGCAGAGTGGCCGTGTGCTGAGCCCTTAAGGCAGGGAACAACTCTTCTCTGCTGCCATCTAGTGAGCATCTTGGGAATAACACCTGAATGGAGGTCACCAGGAAGAGTTCTCTCCTCAAGGGGTTCTGAGCCAATGAAGAATGCGTCAGATCCAGGGCCATGCCCCAGATGTGATCATCTGTGCCCTGGAAGCTGCCCACTGGAAAGTGGAGTCTTCAAGGCGAGACCTGGTGCAGAGCATGACACCCTGAATGGACCGCCTTCTCACCTGGCTCTTAGTCATGCCTTACGTCACCCTCCCCTCTTGTCTCCCTACCTTCCTCAGGGTAGAGTTTGAACTAACAGAGTGCTCAGAGAGCCTCTGTAAGTCACCACATCTGGGGGCAGTGGGGTGCAAACCAAAGATTTATTTTTCAAGTAAAATAGGCAGCCCAGGAAGAGCAGAACAAGAGGAAACCAAGGCTGAGAACAGAAAGCTTGGATATGGAAAGACACAAGAAGCTAGATTGCAACTGCCAGGGAGAGCTGGGGAGGTGGGCTATGGAGTGGTCCTGGGCCCTTGCCCAGGTGCTGGGGCCGAAGGGGCCTTGGAGACTCAACTCCAGGTGCAGCATTTGCAAGAGGAGCTGAACACCAGGCTCCTTGGGCAGCTTTGCTGGAACAACCACCCCCCTGTACAACTTGTAGTAGCTGGACCAGTCCAGAGGGTTGGGGTAGAGCCCGTCAGCTTTGCCCTGGCAGAAGGTGTCTTGTCCGAGGCTGGAGCCATACTCAGGTTCAGACAGCTGGCCTGGTGCAGGAACTTCAGGCTCTGGGGGGCCTGAAGACATATATGGACGACCTGGGAAAACAGTGATGATTCAACCAAGGCTCCTCCAAAAGATCCCAAACCCATAGGCCAAGCACACAGGCAGCAACCATAGGCAGCAGCAGCTCAACACCCCATACCTTACAGGCAGGGCATAGTCAGACACCCAAGGCAGAGAACAGCCAGACAGCAACCACACCTACAGCTGGAGCACAGCTCAAGAGAAAACACCGGAGCTACCAGTGTCATAGGCAGTCAATGGCTATCTACCATCTGCAAAGCCCAACCAAGTAATGGTGAGGGCCAGCGGGGTGTCACAATGAAGGCTGAGTGCAGGCCTTGAGAAGAGAGGCTGAGCGCCCTCTGGAGGGAAGCCCTGGTTACCGACACCCTGGGCAGGCATTGGTACAATCAGAAAGAGGAAGAAGAGTGTGAAAAGAGAATCATTTCTACAGCTTCCTCAGCTCCTGGGGGTGAAATTTGGGAAATCACGGTACTGGGGCAAAGTCATTTCCTCAGAAGAAGCCAGTTCCTGAGGTGCCCTGACCCCATACTCACTCAGCTCCAGCAGCAGCATCTTGATGAGGGGGTATCGGCCCTGGTTGCAGAAGAAACCAGCAAAGTCGTCCATGTTCAGTGTCCAAACCATGACCCCACCCAGTCCTGTCTGCTTCAGATAGCTGACCTGTGTGAGGAGCGAGATGGGGGTGGAGGAGAGCAGGGAAGCCCGGCCAGCAGCCCCAGAACCGGTTTCCTCATCCAGGCAGGGACCTCCGTTCTCCAGCACCCCCAGGTCCATGAGTCCTTATCCTTGCTGGGCATGATTCATTCTCAAATCTCCCTGCCCTGACATAAACATGGCCAGGGGTGGACGTGAGGGTGGAGGTGTGAGGAGTACAGGGATATGTGACCTTCCTTAGGTTGGCAGCCTTAACTTCCCAGCATTTTCTGGGCTGAGCTGTTGTGTTTGTGGTACTGTCTGCTGATTGTGACGAGTTCGGCTGACATAGGGAACGACTAAACTTCCCCAAAGATCTGAATCCATTCCCTGTCTTCATGTCTTTTTGTCCACGCTGAGGGCCTTCTCACCTCTACCAGTTCCCTGAGGCTTCTTTAGGGTATGGCTGTGTGTCCCCTCCAAGTGGGCTTCCCTGGCCCTAGCCCTGCCAGGGGGCCATGGCTCACCTCTGGCGTGAGGCTGGGGTTACAGGGTAGGGGTGGTCGGAACCCTTGATGGCCCCAATGTCCCTCCCAGCTACCTCCCTTTCTACACCAGTTCCCACTCAGGGTTCCAGCTATGGTACACCTTGCTCTCAGAGGCCAGCTTCCCCTTTCCTCTCCATCAAGTCTTTCTCCTGCGCTTTCCTCCCCGGAAGGCCCACCTTCTCCGCTTTAAGACTTTCTCAAAATCCCTTCCACCATGATGCCTTCTCTCATCTCCCCCAGCCAGGATCATGCTGCCTCCTCAATTCTCCAGAGCACTTTGTCTACACCACCAGAAGGACCTGCCACTGCATAACTGACAAGAGATAAGCAGATGAGCAAATGCAGGTCCCTCTGCAGGTGCCAATGACCTCACTGGAGAGAGAGACATGGAAACAGATAATCGCACTCAAGTTTTGAGGCAGGAATGGAGGGGGTGTCATAAAAGTAAATCAAAGGATCTATAATTTGAACATGCACCAAATATTGTCAATGGACTGAATAAAATGATATGCCTTACTGTATGTATTTCTCCTCTTATATATCTGTAGAATTTGTGTTTAATAAAATACAAATACTTTCAAGAGAGATACTCAATGTAGAGCAATTTTTTTTGCCATTGTGTCTTTTCTTAATCAATAGGTGATAATGGTACCAAATGGTATCACATGGAGATCTGTGAAATGCTGGGATATTTCTCCTTGAAGAGGTTCTGAATGCTGTCATTGAATGTTATTGACAGGCCTTGGGCCCACACAGGACCACACCTTCCCAGCAGGGCCAAGGCTCACCTTGATTTTGAAGCTCTCCACATCGTCAAAACCGACCCACTGGTTGCTCTGAAAGGCATAGGGCACCTTCTGGTCCTTGATTCTGTGCTCACCAGCCCCCTTCCAAGAGCAGACCTGTAGGAGCAGAGGAAAGAGCTGGGAAGGAGGTGGGAGGCGCCGCAAGCACCTTCTCCCTGTCGTGAAGAGACTAGAGACTGAAATATTCCCGTCTGAGAAGCTTGGAGAATCTAGGAAGCTCTCGACTGAGTGACCTAGAACTGGCGATTCAATGAGGCACCTGGGGTTAGGGATAAATCCAAGATGACAGGCATGGGATGGAATTTACCCAACCAGAATTCACTGTGCCTAGCATCCTCATTCAGAAATTATGGGAGAAGAAGCCCCTGCTCTGCACAATACTCGGGGTGGCTGTGGGTTTTCCTACTTCATAGTAAGCCAGGAGTCCTCCGTCTTTGGTGAAGGGGCCAGGAGTTCCAGGCCCCGTGGCTTGGGCCCCCACTCCAGTGTCCAACAAAGAGGCCAGGGTAAAGGATCATCCATAGGTGGGCATGCCAAGGATCAGTTTGCTGGCAGGGGTCCCTTTCTGCAGCCACCATTGCATGGCAGAGTCCTGGTGGTGAAGGAGGAATGTCAGGGCTAATTTTCTTTGCCTTTAGACTGGTTCAGATCATCCAAGCCTGGGGGCTCCAGAGGAGTTTCATGAGCATTTACTAGTGTTCCAGCCCTTCCCCATCTTCTTTAGATCCTGTCTTAGACCCTGAACCACAGTGATTGAAGTTGCATGGCCCTATAGCCAAGAGCATGGGCTCTGGAGTCAAACAGTCATTGACTCAGTAAATATTTACTGAAGGCCAGCTGTGTGCCAGGCACTGTCCTAGGTGCTTGGGATACCTCAGTAAACAACGATCTCTGCCTTACTCAGCAGCTTATTTGATCTTGCTGAGCCTCGAGCTTCCTGTCTATAAAATGGAAATGATAAAAATATTTGTCACTAAGGGCATGGTGAGAATTAAAAGATATAATGCATGTATAAGTCTAACATAGTGCGATAAAGGGGAGCTATAATTGTGATCATTACCATCGCTGTTGTTTCACCCTCAGTACAAGAGCAGGGAATTTTATCTCTGTATCCTCAGTGCCTAGAACAATGCTTGGCACTAAGATGTGCAAATAGAAAGAACGAATGAGCACAGGGCTTCTTCACCGCCTCTGCACAAGACCTTCCCCCATCATGTATTACTTGACATGACACCCCCAGGCCTGTGACATGAGGAGGTACCCAATATAACTCTGTGGAATAAACAAATAATGAAGACTCTTCCCTCAAACCAGGATGGTAGGCTCACTTTCCCCAAGAAGGCACCCTGTTTGAGTCCAGGTTTTCTAGTTACCCTGCAACCTCTTAGCACTTAGGTATTTTCACTGTATTGATTTACGTGTATTTGGTTTTGCTGGTCCATATGATTTATCTTTGATCAGACTGGAGCTTTCTGAGGGCAGAGGTCAGAGCACCCTGCTAAGTTCTGTGGCATTTTTGTGCAAATTTGGAAAAGTCACCCCTCTGGCCAGAAGCAACATGCAGGGCACATAGTATGGAGAGTAGAAGGCCTCTTTGTAGGAGGATAAAGGCCTCCCTTCCCCCACATGGATCCAGGGCACACAGCTTGGAGAGCACTGTGCCAGTGGGAGTTCAACCCCCTCACCTCTCAGCTGAATGTCTTTGTATGTCTCCCCACTTGACTGGGCTGGCTTCTCCTGGGACCCACACAGTTTCCCAGATGAGGGTGGAGGAGCCAGGTGCAATGTGAGGTCTAGATGCTCAGCTCAAGTGCCTGAAGAAGTGCACTTTATTTGTGAAAGAGCCATGGAAGTCCTAGATGTTCCACCCAGCTGACACACAAAGATGTGGGCTCCGCAAAATTAACAAACATTTTAATTTAGGGCTTTTTGTTATTGTTGTTTGTTAAGAAAGAGAAATGATACAGTCAATCTTGACTTTTAAAATTAGAATGGGCTTGTAAAACAATGTCTAGCCTACTGAATGAGGAAGAGCTGGGCAGGAAACCTCCACCCACTCCAGCCTACAACCAAGCCTTCCCTTTCCTGGGACTGGGGTGGCGTAGGGGTGGTTCTGCCCTGAGATGTTATCAACTTGGGAAAGCTCTCACCTCTTTCCAGAAAACACCTTCCAGAAGGACATTCAGTGCCAAGGAGCAAAAGCTACCCATTATCTTGAAGGAAATGGGGCTGAGGGTGTATGAAGGGAGCAGAAGCCATTTTGGCTGGAAACTTGAGCTCAAAGACAGCCTCCCAGTTAGTCACTGGTTTGTTTGATGTGTCCCCAAACTAGACTGGTTTGCTGTGTCTGATATCAGTCGACATGCTACACAGAAGTGAGGTTTCTCCTCAGCAGTGACATGGAACAGGAAAATAAAACAAACAAACAAACACAAAAGAAACAAAAATATCTTGGCTTCTCCATGCCCTGCTTGGTATCCTGCTTTTCCCTTCCATTTGGTTCTTCGAGGCTCAAAATGGGCCACCGGCAAGGGCCTGTGCCAGGGGCGTCCTCCCACTTACCACATTGAATTCGGCCACGGCCCCGCTCTCTCCCTGTCTCTCGTCAGGGGGCGGGGCCGGTTATGCCCTGTGTTCTTCTCCCGAGAGCCATGGAAGTCATAGGCCATGAAGCTGAGGAACTCCAGGTTCCTGCCTGAGGCGTGGGAAGAAAGAGTGAGGGGCTAGTGCGCAGGGTGGAGCCCTACCCCTTCCTTGCTCCTCCCTCCCCTCTCACGCAGTGTGTGGCCTGGGGAGAGACCTGCATGGTGGGGGCGGGCTCCCTCCTGGCTCTGGGAGATGCAGCAGCATAGGCAGCACCTCCGGTCTCCCCCCTCCCCACGCCCGCCCCCCGCACACCGTCATCCAGGCCATTCTCATTCTTGGCAGCTCACGTCTTCAGCATCCTCCTCCCAGCTGTCCCCTCAGCACCCTCAGGACAGAGTCCACTCAAGGACACCTCTTGCTATTTTGCTATTTTGAAGGGAAATTTAGCTTAGCATTTCTCAAACTTTAGTTGTGCACATAAATCACCTGGGAATCTCATTCAGGTGCAGGCTCTTATTCAGTAGGCCTGGCGTGGGAACTCATTCTCTTGGAGATGCTAAGTGCTTCCCTCTTTCCCCCTCCCCCAGGGATATTTCACTTTAAGACTGAGGGCCAGGCTCCAAAGAGAGGGACTCCGGAGTGATGGAGTAGCAGATGTGGTAAGGAAACCCTCCCTGGGTCTACTGGTGGTGCAGGCGAGCCCCTGCTCCATTCTGGGGGAAGCTCAGCCTACCTTTGGTCTCTCTCCCCCGCAGAGAACACAGGGTCCATGCCATCTGCCTGAGACTCACAGAGCAATGTTGTCCCCCTCGTATCCAACTTTTGTGCAGTGTGGTCCTGCTGGGACAGCTGTGCTCGGCAGGAGGTGTGCCTTCCCTGAGGCCTGGGCTTCCTGCTGAAAGGTACTGGCCAGGTCCTGCAGGGGCACCTCAGAGTGAACACACAGGCAGGGAACAGGCAGCCCTGTGAGCCCCAAGCAGATGTTCCCACACAGGAGCCTGAAAACTGACCACAGGCCTGGTCTGTGCTATGCAGACACATGAAGCAGCTGAGCCTGGGGGCAGAGCAGCACCTATGTGGCCCCCTGGCCAACTAGGTCTTCCCTATCTCACCCAGCTGTACCTGCCCCAGAGCTATGGAACACTGCTTATCTGATGGAGGGCTCCCCTGGCTTCCTGTGCACTCCCAGTCAAGGTCGAGACCATCAACGCCGTATTTGCACAGAAACCTGATGGCTGAGTTGACAAAGGTCTGTCGGTTATTGGCTATAGCCACCATATCCACGAACCTGTGGGTAGATAAAGGGCAGTGTGGGCCTGTCTTACACAGGACAGTGGGTCATGCTCTCTCAGAGGCAAGTGAGAAACTACTCAAGATATCGGTGCTCAGCTGTCTAGGCCAGAAGGGCACCGGAAGGGCTGCTTCAGAGGCTGCTGGGATATTTGCAGGTGGGTTACGGGCCTGGCTAAGGGAAAGGGACAATGTAGAAGTGCCCCCAAACATTGACATCACCAGGGGCACACTGACTCACTAGGAGCTCTGCTTCCCAAAATTCCCTCCAGAAGCTTACTGCCACATCCCTGCCCAGGGATTTGCTCTAACCTGAATCAGAGCTGGCTGTCAACCCAGCATGGAGATTGAAAAAAGAAGAGGAATCAGTTTCTAAGATGAGGAGGAAGAGAAGCCCAGCAGGCCAGTGAGGATCTGGGTAACCTTGGGGCCCTGCTCTTCTACTTCCCTGGCAGGTTAACATGGTTACTATTCTTCTAACTCACGTTTGTAGAGTGCTTCGTGCTCTTGTTATTACTATTACTAGTCCAGAGTTCTTTACAATTCCTGAGGTGCCCCAAGAACAACCTCCCCACATCTTACTTTCTCAAGAAGTCCCTGGACTTCTTGGGGGTCTTGAGTTTTGTAGACCGTCTCTATTTTAATTTATTTTTTTAAATTAGCTAATAGCATCAGTTCTTAAGTGGAGTTTGTGTGCCTGGGAACCCCAGGCTGAGAATCCTGAATTTCAGTGAAAAAATCTGTGTATAAGCAGTGTTTGGGGAAGAGGAGTCATAAATTTCATCAGGTTCTCAAAAGGACTCATGATCCAAAAAAGTATTAGAAAGACTGGTTTAGAATTTTGGGGACCTTACAGTTAGCACTTTCTAGGAAAAGTATGGTTCCAAATATACCATTCCATTATCTCCATAAATCATCAAAAATGTCCTGGAAATGTCAATATTCTGGCATCCAAGCTCAATCTCACAGACTGCTTTTGACACCCAGAAAGGGAACAAAAATTCTCAGACATACTGTTCCAGAGCTCAGAAAATATAGACATTATATGTTGTCTGGGATTAGTTGAGACCCTCCCTTTACACATTTCATGGAGGAAGAGACTGAGGCCTGGAAAGAGGTCAGACTCTGTGCTGCATATAAAGCAAGGCTGGATGGGCTTCCCTGGTGGTGCAGTGGTTGGGAGTCCGCCTGCCGATGCAGGGGACGCGGGTTCGTGCCCCGGTCCGGGAGGATCCCACATGCCGCGGAGCGGCTGGGCCCGTGGGCCATGGCCGCTGAGCCTGCGCGTCCGGAGCCTGTGTTCCGCAACGGGAGAGGCCCCAACAGTGAGAGGCCCGCGTACAGCAAAACAAAAAAAAAAAGACTGGATGTATAACGGCCTGAAGCTAAGCCCACTCCACTGCCTCCTGAGGAGGTACCAAGAAGTCAGAAGGAAGGTCAGCCCCCAGAGTCCACTCTTCTCTCCCACTCTCCCTCACCCTGGCTACACCTCTATCTGGCTGATTCCCCGACTGGGGAACTCTCTGGCCAGTGAGCCAGTTCCACACTAGGGGCCCTGCCACATTGGTGCCCACAGACAACTCACTTCTGGGTGCCGAAGTTCCAGCCCCCAGTGGCCAGCAGCGTCTTCAGCTTGGGATTCCTGGAAAAGACAAGAGAAGCACCAGAATTTATCCAGCCAGGTCCTGGGGCTCACCTCACTAACAAGGAAGCAAGGAGCCTGGCAGGGCTTGTGGGGTGAGGTAGGGGATATATAAATCCCTATGGTCATATTCTGTACCAGGGAAGCTCTAGATTGGGAAAGAAAAGACACATTCCTGCCTTTGAGGACCTCTTATCTGGCTGGGGAGCCGTACACTCAAGGAATTTAGAAAGCAAGAGATCAGGACAGATCTTCAGAGAGGCTGTATTAAGGTAGTGATAACACTTGAGCTGAAGGATAGATAGATTTTAGGAGATAGAAGGGCACTCATTCCCAGTGGAGGGAAACAGTTTCACAGTCCAGATTCCACTGAGACCGAAACTGGAAGGGCACTTAAGGAGTCACTATCTACCCCCACCTCTTCCACATAAGCACGGGAAAGCCCAGAGAAGTGATGAGACTCGCCCAAAGCCACACAGCAGGTCTGCAGCCAGACTGCAGTAATGGAGAAGGTTTCTGGCTTTGAGAGGAGGTGCCTGTCTTCTCCACCTCCCATCCCCACCTCCTCCACTGCAGCTCACATCTTCTTCAAGCTGTTAAATTCCTTGTAGAGTGTCTCAGCATTCCACGCTATGGAGCTGAGCTGGTGCCTGTTCATGCCAGCAAAGGCATATATGAGGTGGGTGCACAGCTTGGGGTCCACATCCTTGGGCAAGAAGCGAGCAGCCCCCTGTCTGTACTGGGCCCAGTTAGTGACGTAGCAGACCAGTTTTGCCGCAGAGCCTGGCCAGTTGGGGCAAAGCAAAGAAATGGCAATCAGAAGGGCCTGCTATGGACTGGCACCCTCTGCCCAGAGGCAGAACTTATGTCATGCCAGAAGACGTTAAACATGGCCCTTCATCTGCTGGAGGCAGGGAGGCAGAACTTTCAGATCACGGCTTGGAATACTTCAGAATGTTAATTAAAATACAAATATATAAAGTGGCAGAGAGGAGGCCCCAGTTACAGGCCTGGGTTTATGTTTCTTTAGTCTTGCTTTAAAGAGGTTTGCATTTACGTACTATTATCCCTTGTAGAGAATTGGTTTAATATCACCGACAAGGTTCTAACAAAGAGAATATTTTCTCTAGGAAAAGGCAGCTTGTTTCTGTCATCCCCATACCCTGTAGAATGGCTTTGTGTACAGGGCCTCTCCTCCCAGATGGGAGCTTGTCTAGCAGTGATGGCTCCCACCAAGGGCAGCACTGTGCAAAGTTGACCAGAACACCGGAACGCAAAGATGCTCGTCTTCATCCCTGCAGCTGCCAGAAGTGTACTTTGGGCCGATCTCTTTAGCCTTGGCTTAGGGATCCCCATCTGAAAATGACAGTGTGGTCTCTGAGGGCTCTTCCAGCCTTGCAGACTATGATCGTGTGGTGTGTACACGCCAGCATTTTATGCCAGGGACTTGGCAGAATGATGAGTTTGGCCTGGAACATGTCTGTGGTCATGGTCTAGACCCTAGGATTTCCTTTTGCACAGACAGGGTCTCTCTGCACCCTCCTGCAGCCCCCATGTGGCCAGTGAGAGGACGAGGAGGGAGAGCAGTGCAAAGTGGCTATAGGAGGGTGTGTAGGAACCCAGAGCATGAAGGGCTGGCGGAGACACCCCTGCGCCCATGGATGGCTCTCAGAAGGAGGAGTCAAAGCTCCTGGGTAGTCACTGGCCCTAACTAGAGCTCACCTGGGAGTGAAGTTTGCCGATGGGACTGGGGTGTTGCCTGAGTGACATAGAAGGAGGATTGGTGAACTCCCCAAAGCAAAAGAAGGAAGCAGGGGATTAACCCAGCGAACACGTCCCTGGGACCATCTAGAAAGGAGCCAGGAGGCTCTTTTTATTTTGTATCATATCCTGCCATAGCATATTGAATATTGAGCATGAATATTTGTACTATAGAGGCAACAAAGTCTGGTGGTTAACAGCAGGGACTTTGGAATTTCATGCCTGGGTTGAAATCCCAACTCTGCAACTTTTTAGCCAGATAATTCAGCTTTCTCCTTCATAAAATGGGAATGATGATTGCTCCTATCTTAAGGACTACTGTGTGAATGAAGAGTTAATGTATGTGAAACATTCAGAACAGTGCTGGCAGAAAGTAAGCTCTGTTCTAAGTGCTTTGCATACATTAACCCTTAGCCCACACAAAATTCTATTATTATAAATATATACCATCCCATACCATAGCACACCATATGCCCAGAAGTAGCTTGGATTAAAGCTTTTGAGGAAATCTTCAACTTTTCTCTCTTCCCCATGTTTGCTATTTCTCTGGACCTGGCTGTCCCCTCCTGTGAGATGAAGAGGGGAAATGTGTGTCCAGTGCCACAGCCCAGGCTCAGGATGAGGGTCTGAGTACAGGGAGTGGTGTGGGATAGGAAGGGAAGTTGCTAAACATCACCCAGAGAGTTCTCTCCTGCACAAGAAGGAGCCCTCCTGGCTCTCCCAAGCTCCACATGCAATCAGTTCAACAGACACGGAAAGAGTGTGCTGTCCTTGCTTGAGCCAAGGGGCTAGGACATGGAGCTGGAGAAGACTTAGGTTTCTTACTTCCAGTAGCTCAGAGCTCCCCTACTGGTGGTAGGGGAGACGCCTAAGCCAGTAATTAGAAACACTGTGATATATACTGTAAAATGGGTTCCAGTGCGATGAGAGCACAGAGGTTGGAGCAAGTGACCTCAGGAAACACCAGAGAGAAGCTGACATTTAAGCTGTCCCCACGGACACACAGGAGTTCAGCTAGTGGGTTAGGAGGCTAGAACCTTCCCAGAAGAAGGAATGGCAAGGCAATTATGGGGACAAGGACACTTGCAGGGGCCGGAGCTTTGGAGGCGAGAACCCACTGAAATCTGGCAAGAGCTCTTGGGGTGGACATAGGTGTTGGGGGAGTGAATGGGAGAGGGTAGCAGGGCCCAGGGAATGGGGCTGAGGGAACCCAGGGCTAGCTTCAAGGCACCACTCACTCCACTGGATCGTCAGCAGAACCATCAAACCTGAACAGCGCAAAAGAGAAGGCAGAGATTAAGATGTCATTCTTACTTTCCCAGGCCCTATGGCTATCGAAGCGCAGGAGCGAGAAGTGGTCAGGGATGGGGGTGGGCTCAGGACAGTTTCCTACAAATCCAGCTTCCTCTGCCCACAAGGGACCCAGGAGGGCACTGTGTCCATCCCTTCATCCAAGCCAGACAGCAGGGGGCCCTACCTGGCCTGGGCTAGTCCCAGAGCTGATGGAAGTCTCCATGAGCTGAGACTACTCCCTCTCTAGAACATTAGTAGAGGGCAGTGTGGATTTAGGAAGATTCGAGGAAAACCACTGACTTTTAAGCTTTTTTTTTTTTTTTTTTTTTTTTGCGGTACGCGGGCCTCTCACTGTTGTGGCCTCTCCCGTTGTGGAGCACAGGCTCCGGACACGCAGGCTCAGCGACCATGGCTCATGGGCACAGCCGCTCCGTGTCATGTGGGATCTTCCCAGACCGGGGCACGAACCCGTGTCCCCTGCATTGGCAGGTGGATTCTCAACCACTGCGCCACCAGGGAAGCCCGACTTTTAAGCTTTTTAGAGAGAAGGTTTCTCTTTTGAAATAAGTAGAAAACCTGTCCTCAGGATGAAAAAAGCCAATTTGGAAGGGCTAGGCCAGAGAGCTCATCTCTAGGTGAGGTCTCTGTACCTCTGCTCACAGCCACAATTGACTACTTTTTGCTGCTTTCCTGCCACGCTGCACAAGAGGTTGGCTGAGTTACCAATATCCTTGGAGACGTAGGCCTCAGTGGGACTCCTTTAAAAGTATTTATTTCACCTCTCTGGAGACCTTGGGTCTTCCCATTAACCTAATAAAACCTGCATGAAAATTTGTAAGGGCACCCAGGGTCATGGCTCCCAGGCTGCCTTTTGCAGGGCAACCAGCATCAGGGTGGGGAAGAATTCCTTGGCAGTGGGCACCCCTGGAGAGTAGGGGGCCTCAGAACACAGGAAACACAAAACCACCCAATGCCGAGGGGTTCACTGACTCTGGGCTTCCAAAACAGGAGGAAAAGTCATTTTCAGCCTGTTGAGAAAAGCTTTTCCTTGCAACACAAAGCCTCTTGGGCTGAAAGACCTCAGGGGGGAGCCCACAGGGACTGCAAGCCTGGCAGCAGAAAGAGAAATGGAATGACCCTCCAAAGTTCTCCTGAAAGCTTCTGCTTCCTTACACACAGCACCAAGGAGCCATTTCACATACACATCCCCACTTCCCCACAGCTCCCGGGGCGCAGCCCATGCTCCCCGACAGCACCCACTCACCTGCCCAGGCTACAGACCACACCATGGTGCTGGCTCAGTGACAGACTCCAGCCCACGCAACCAGCTAACCAGGTCCTGCCCTCCTTTCATCAGGCCTCCCTGTCCCACCACAGCCAGGGGTGTTGAAGTCAGACAGGGGCAGGGGATGTGGTATGGAGGTCTAGGGTGCCAAGTAGCACGGACTGGGGACACCTGACATAATGCCCTTTAGCAATGCTTGGTTTTCTGGAACAATCACAAGGTGTAACCTGGGCTCTTATCATTGCCAAGCCAGGAGGCAAAGGGAGGGAAGATGGAAGTGTTTCTAAACCTTCTGCTGGGCAAGTTTGATTCTGATTTTCTCTGTGTGGGCTGGTGAGGACCACCAGCAGCCCCAGGCTTTGGAGGAAGAGAAACACCTCATGAATGAGGGGAGCAGTCTTCCAGACCAGCCTGCCGGCTTGCTTTACCAGGGCCCTCTCTGGAATTTAGGTCATCTCTCTGTAAGACGATAGTGTTGCACGTATAATCTATATTTCACAATAGTAATATTTGTATTACTATCCATGTGATAGGAATATTTTATATCCATTGAGAAAATACATGATGATAAATAGCAACTACGAGCTCAGTAATGTTTTTAAATGCCTGTGTTTCTTATGAAGAATCAGAGGGACATCTATCAGTGCCCTGTGGCTGCTGTAACAAATAACCTCAAACTAGGCGGCTTAAAGCAACAGGATTTATTACCTCACAGTTCAGGAGGCCGGAAGTCTGAAATCGAGGTATTGGCAGGGCCATGCTTCCTCCAGAATTTCTAGGGAAGAATGTTTCCTTGTCTCTTCCATCTTCTGATGGCTTCTGGTGTTCCTTGGTCTGTGGCAGCATCACTCCGATGTCTGTCTCCATTCTCACAAGGCTTTTTCCTCTGTGTCTTTGCATGTCCTCTTTTCTGCCTCATATAAAGACCCTTGTCATTGGATTTAGGGACCACCCAGGGTGATCTCATCTTGAGATTCCCACCTTAATTACATCTGCATAGACCCTTATTCAAGTAGGGTCACATTCTGAGGTGCTGGGTGGAGATATTGGGGGAGGGGGCAGCATCCAGCCACTGCAGGACCTACTGGGACATGTTACTTATTCTGTCTGAAGACAATGGCCAGTGCGTATATGAACTCCAAGGTCCTGGCAAAACTCTGAGCTTCTAGGGGATCTTCTCTTTGGTCCTAGACCTTAATGTGAGTGGCCTGAATGGCTGAGTGGGAACGTCCAGTGGCAGCAGACTCTGGAGTCAAGTTGCCTGGGTTTGAATCCCAGCTCTGTCATTTACTATCTGTGTAACCTCGAGCACATTCCGTGATTTCTTTGAACTCCAGTTTCTTCATCTGTAAGGAGAAGTCCTCAGAGGATGGTTATTAATGCACTGCCTGCTCTTATTCCTGGGGCTGCCCAGCCCTGACACTCCTGCCCAGTCTCTGTTGGTGTCAGAGATCAGGGCCCTGGTAACCTCTGTGAGGTCTCTGAGGCGGTCAGAGCTCTGTGCCCAGATGGACGGTCCCTGTGTCCTTGCCTTCTCTTTCACTTAGGGATCCTGCCAAGGAGCCTGTTCAGAATCACCTGAGGTCTATAGAGCTGCCTCAGGTCTTGGAACGTGGGCAGAAGGGGAAGGGAGAAGGTGGAAAGTGAAAACCAGGAGACTTTGAGAGGCTTCTCCAGAGAGACAGGTGGCCTCCTTATCTTGCCCCATTCTCCGGTACATATAGCTGACCTGTCAGCTTTGAGCTTTCCTGACTCGGCTTCATGTCACCGAAAGGACCCTGCATTGTGGTGCCCAGGATTCTGAGTCACTCTAAGTGCTGACCTGCCCCCAATTATCTGGGGTCTCCACTGTGCTCAGTAGCCCCGCCATTAGCATTACTACCTTGGTTTATGTAGCTGTTTCTTTTCTTTCCCCCTGACTACCTCATTCCTGCTACTCTCTCCTGAAGCAGAATGCTCTTTTCCTTCCTAGCCCTTATCCTAATTTGAAATTATGTACTTATTTTGTGAGTTTATGAATTGAATGTGTGTCCTTCTCACTAGACTGGAAGCCCCAAGGGTGGGAACCACGTCTGTTTGTCCACTACTGTGCACTGACAACCCCAGTGGCCAGCACGGAGAATAATCCTCAACAAATACCTGAAAATATTGAGTTTATTATCGAATGCTGTTTCCTCAGTCCTCTCACCATTCAATGTCAAGTGCTCAGAAAGTATCTGGTTGATGTGAGAAGTGCCAACCTCCCCATAAAACCTCTCAGCTATTAGCAGAAGCTATTCTCCCATATTGCAGTTGAAGAAACAGAAGCCAAAGCTTCTGTTTCTTGCAAACTTGCCCAAAGTTGGATAAAAGAGGAGCCAGAGCCGGAGTGAAGGCTCCCAGGCTCTTCCCTTTTCTATCTGGGCATCTTCTGATGGGCCTGAGCCCCGGGCAGGGGTGGACTTCGTGGATGCTGGATACTGTGGACTTCAGTCATAAGGGCACACGGAGCCCTCTCTGGCCATGCAGGTTGTGGCCTTGCCTGTCCAAACGTCAGCTTGTTTCCTGATCCTGGTAGACCACATCCCAGTGGAAGCTGCTTTTCTCACAAATAACAACACGTTTGAGTATGAGGCAGTTGGCATTCAGTGGGTACCAGAAATGAGAGGCGAGGATTGGATCTAGGTAGTATATGGGCCAAGGCTAGAACTACAGCCCATTCATTTCCCTGAGCTTCTCCCCCACTCCCTCCTTCAGAGCCTGACATTCCATGTAGACCCCTTTCCTCTTCCTCCTTCCTTCTCTCTTTCTCACTCTCTTTCTCTCTGTCCTTCTATTCTTCTCTCCTTTATTTCTACACATAATTGTTAGTGTAAAATAATGTTCATTGTATACTTTGCAGCATTAAGCAACATAAACTTAAAATAGATTTATGTGTTGCCTATTGGAGCCTGGAATTCTATACCCAATTACAAAGAAATAAACACTTTCTCAATATACTGTTAAAAGGAAAAAGCACAGTGTACCCATTGCACATGGCAGATTGAACACAGGTGTTTATCTCCACTCTCTTCTGAAACCCCCTCAAAATAGCAGTTAAAGGATTAAAATGGTATAAATCAACTAGGATGAAGTAAATGGAAGAGGGGACCAAAATAGATGAGAGATATCAACAGCTGTTTGGAAGATGAAACAGAATGAACAAGTGGAACTCCCTCAGCAGATCTGAAAAAGCTGAAACCTCAGCCAACAGGTGGGGAATGCACAGGAAGCAGGGGATTCATGCCAAGGTACCCTGGAAAGGCACAGGAGTTAGAAGAAAATTGTGAAGTGGAGTGAAGCTGACAACAGTAGGTATGAGTGAACTGTTTAGACCCCCAGATCTTCTTCTCCATCCCCATAAAATACAAGATGAACCAGAGTGACTGTACATTTGGGAACACGTTGCCCAGCAGAGAGTGGAGGGGAATGGGGTAAGGGGGATACCAGACTGAAGACTGAGACTGCTGACAGGGGAATTAAATGAAGATCCCTGGGATGCTCAGACCAACCAGCCCTTCCCTCCACTAGAGCCCCAAGCAGAGCATTAACTCCTCTCAGGAAAACAAACCAGCCTAAGAGAAAAGTTACCAAAACTCAGACTACCAAAACTCAAATGACATCTTGAATAGAATAGCCATGCCCCTATCCCATCACCCCAAAGTGGGGGCCCTTAGATAAAAAGCCACCAAGCCCCTGGAGCTTCCAGTAGCGATGACTCACTATTGCATATGGAAGAAATGCAGGATCACCAGACATTTGAGGAAAGAGTCCCTACATGAAAGATAGATCAAACAAACAGAAAAAAAAAGGAACTTGGAGAAATCAGAGTGAGTGGCAGTGAGGGCTTCTGATTTTCTAACCTCAGACAATTATGTTCTGACTGTTAATGATGAGCACACGTTACTTTTACTGTTTTACTTTTATTATTTTAAAAAAGTTAGTCTACCTGTTTGCTGTACACCTTTTAGATAACAAGCACCGTGCCAGGCACTGGGGACCCTGAGATGAATTCACAGCCCCTGTGCCTGTGGAGCTTGCAGCCTACAAGGTTAAGTACTGCTTCTCACTGGGGTCATTTCTCAAAATGCAAATCCCCTTGAGAATCACTCACACTTCAGCCTTTTCTCACTGGTAGGGAGAATTTTCTTTTTTTCTTTTACATCTTTATTGGAGTATAATTGCTTTACAATGGTGTGTTAGTTTCTACTTTATAACAAAGTGAATCAATAACACATATACATATGTTCCCATATCTCTTCCCTCTTGCGTCTCCCTCCCTCCCACCTTCCCTATCCCACCCCTCTAGGTGGTCACAAAGCACCCGAGCTGATCTCCCTGTGCTATGTGGCTGCTTCCCACTAGCTATCTATTTTACGTTTGGTAGTGTATATATGTCCATGTCACTCTCTCACTTTGTCACAGCTTACCCTTCCCCCTCCCCATATCCTCAAGTCCATTCTCTAGTAGGTCTGTGTCTTTATCCCCGTCTTACACCTGTTCTTCATGACATTTTTTCCCTTAAAGTCCATATATACGTGTTAAGATACAGTATTTGTCTTTCTCTTTCTGACTTACTTCACTCTGTATGACAGACTCTAGGTCCATCCACCTCATTACAAATAGATCAATTTCATTTCTTTTTATGGCTGAGTAATATTCCATTGTATATATGTGGCACATCTTCTTTATCCATTCATCCGATGATGGACACTTAGGTTGTTTCCATCTCCTGGCTATTGTAAATAGAGTTGCAATGAACATTTTGGTACATGACTCTTTTTGAATTATGGTTTTCTCAGGGTATACGCCCAGTAGTGGGATTGCTGAGTCATATGGTAGTTCTATTTGTAGTTTTTAAAGGAACCTCCATAATCTGGAAATAATAAATGCTGGAGAGGGTGGGGAGAATTTTCCATCCCCACAATGGGCCCTGAGCCTTTTCTATCTTCCACCAAACTTGTTGAAGCTGAGATTCCTCGTTATTCAAGGCTTTAAATGTGCAAGGGCAGTGGACTTTAGCTTGGGGCCTTGGGCCAAGGTCTGCTGGTCCCCCTGTGATGGGTTCCCTCTGGCAAGGAAGGCTGGTCCAAAAAGGCTCTGTGTGGCAGCATCATGGTTCTGGCCCATTGCCCCATTATTATGAAATCTCATCTCCCAATCAGGGGGGTGCACAGCCTTCTGTTTCGGGTGCTTCCACCCACTCACTGCCTGCTGACTGAGGAACTCTATAAGTATCAGCTTCCTCTCCCGTGAGCTCCCCGTATCATCATGGGATGCGCTATCACAGGCTCCGAACTGAGCTGGGCTTGGCCTTGCAGGACTCATTGTACATTGTGCCCATGTATACTCGTCTATAATTCTCCCTCCCATTTCTAGGCATTTGAGTTTTCCTTTTTTTAAAATTAGCATTACCAAAGCTTTGTGTATATAGCTCATTTTTTTGAATTTTATTTTATTTATTTTTTTATACAGCAGGTTCTTATTAGTCATCAATTTTATACACATCAGTGTATACATGTCAATCCCAAATGCCCAATTCATCACACCACCAGCCCCACACCCCGCCGCTGGCCCCTCTTTGTGAGTAGTGCTGCAATGAACATTTGGGTGTGTGTGTGTCTTTTTGAATTATGGTTTTCTCTGGGTATATGCCCAGTAATGGGATTGTTGAATCATATGGTGATTCTATTTTTAGTTTTTTAAGGAGCCTCCATACCGTTCTCCATAGTGGTGGTATCAATTTACATTCTTACCAACAGTGCAAGAGGGTTCCCTTTTCTCCACATGCTTTCCAGCTTCTTTAATTTCTTTCATCAGTGTCTTATAGTTTTCTGCATACAGGTCTTTTGTCTTTCTAGGTAGGTTTATTCCTAGGTGTTTTATTCTTTGTGTTGCAATGGTAAATGGGAGTGTTTCCTTAATTTCTCTTTCAGATTTTTCATCATTAGTGTATAGGAATGAAAGTTTTCTGTGCATCAGTTTTGTATCCTGCAACTTTACCAAATTCATTGATTAGCTCTAGTAGTTTTCTGGTGGCATATTTAGGAGTCTCTATGTATAGTATCATGTCATCTGCAAACTGTGACAGTTTTACTTCTTCTTTTCCAATTTGTATTCCTTTTATTTCTTTTACTTTGCTGATTGCCGTGGCTAGGACTTCCAAAACTACGTTGAATTATAGTGGTGAGAGTGGACATCCTTGTCTGTTCCTGATCTTAGAGGAAATGCTTTCAGTTTTTCACCATTGAGAATGATGTCATATATGGCCTTTATTATGTTGTGGTAGGTTCCCTCTATGCCAACTGTCTGGAGAGTTTTTATCATAAATGGGTGTTGAATTTTGTCAAAACCTTTTTCTGCATCTATTGAGATGAGCATATCGTTCTTATTCTTCAGATTGTTAGTATGGTGTATCACACTGACTGATTTGTGTATATTGAAGAATCCTTGCATCTCTGGGGTAAATCCTGCTTGATCATAGTGTATGATCCTTTTAATGTGTTGTTGGATTCTGTTGGCTAGTATTTTGTTGAGGATTTTTGCATCTATATTCATCAGTGATATTGGTCTGTAATTTTCTTTTTTTGTAGTATCTTTGTCTGGTTTTGGTATCAGGGTGATGGTGGCCTCATAGAATGAGTTTGGGAGTCTTCCTCCCTCCGCAATTTTTTGGAAGAGTTTGAGAAGGATGAGTGTTAGCTCTTCTCTAAATGTTTGATAGAATTCACCTGTGAAGCCACCTGGTCCTGGACTTTTGTTTGTTGGAGAATTTTTAATAACAGTTTCAATTTCATTACGTGTGATTGGTCTGTTCATATTTTCTATTTCTTCCTGGTTCAGTCTTGGCTGTTGCGGAGCACAGGCTGCCGACGCGCAGGCTCAGCGGCCATGGCTCACGGGCCCAGCCACTCTGCAGCATGTGGGATCTTCCCGGACCGGGCCATGCACCCGTGTCCCCTGCATCGGCAAGCGGACTCTCAACCACTGCGTCACCAGGGAAGCCCAAAGAACCAGCTTTTAGTTTTATTGATTTGCTACTGTTTTCTTTGTTTCTATTTCATTTGTTTCTGCTCTGGTCTTTATGGTTTCTTTCCATCTGCTAACTTAGGGCTTTGTTTGTTCTTCTTTCTCTAGTTCCTTTAGGTGTAAGGTTAGATTGTTTATTTGAGATTTTTCTTGTTTCTTGAGGTAGGCTTGTATAGCTATAAACTTCCCTCTTAGAACTGCTTTTGCTGCATCCCACAGGTTTTGGATTGTCGTGTTTTCATTGTCATTCGTCTCTAGGTATTTTTTGATTTCCTCTTTGATTTCTTCAGTGAGCTCTTGGTTATTTAGTGACGTATTGTTTAGCCTCCATTTGTTTGTGCTTTTTATGGTTTTTTCCTGTAATTCATTTCTAATCTCATAGCATTGTGATCAGACAAGATGCTTGATATGATTTCAATTTTCTTAAATTTACTGAGGCTTGACTTGTGACCCAAGATGTGATCTATCCTGGAGAATGTTCCGTGCACACTGGAGAAGAAAGTGTAATCTGCTGTTTTTGGATGGAATGTCCTATAAATATCAATTAAATCTATCTGGTCTATTGTGTCATTTAAAGCTTCTGTTTCCTTATTTATTTTCATTTTGGATGATCTGTCCATTGGTGTAAGTGAGGTGTTAACATCCCCCACTATTATTGTGTTACTGTCGATTTCCTCTTTTATCGCTGTTAGCAGCTGCCTTCTTCATTATTCTGAAATCTTTTTCTGGAAGTTTGCCTCTCTCCACTTCATTTAGTTGTTTCTCTGGGGTTTTATCTTGTTCCTTCATCTGGCACATAGCCCTCTGCCTTTTCTTCCTGTCTCTCTGTGAATGTGGTTTTTGTTCCACAGGCTGCAGGATTGTATTTCTTCTTGCTTCTGCTGTCTGCCCTCTGGTGGATGAGGCTATCTCTAGCTCATTTTTTAAAGGAAATAAACTCATATGTTTCCTAACTGATTCTATGCTTCTTAATAAAGTGGTAGGAACACTTTAGTGATTGTGATGAATTTTTGGAGACGCAGCATGAACTAGCTTGAGAGTTAAAATTTTCTCAGGGCTCAGTCTAAGTTAGGGCACACTTTGTTTTACCTCCAGAAGCTCCACCCAGTTCTCACATTAAAGATTGGGGAAAAAAATCTAATGTTCCTTGCAAAGGGAGAGGAAAAGCAATTATTTGGAAATAGGCCTGGAGCATTGTCCATAACAAAAACTTGTCCTCTAAGGGAAATTACTTTACCAGAGCTTTATCTGAGCTGCAGAAAATCAGTTAGCCAACTCTGGCCCCCTTTAGTCTTCCTGTCTCATGTAAACGGAGTAAACACAAAGGCTAAGAAATTCTTTTGAAGGGCACAGCCCAGAGACTGAGGCCCAACTAAAAAGCTGAGATTTATATAAGATTATAGAATGCATCCCCTCCCCAACAATTTGCCCGCAAATCAACAAAGTTCTAGTGGATTACCTATAACAGTGAATTACAAATGAGAGAGCTGCAAGACACAGACTCTATTTAAGAAGGAATTCTAAGGGAAAGCCAAGGACAACAAGAGAGGAAACAAACAAACAAACAAGGAAAGTAGGGGACACTGAAGCCTCTGACACTTACAGCTACATTAAACATGAAACTCAGTCCCATTCCTCATACTAAAAGCTTAATTATTTCAGTTTCTATTTCTTGATACATCATGTCCAGCTTTCAACAAAAAATTACAAGCCATGATAAAAGGCAAGTAAAAACACAGTTTGAAAAGAACCGAACTCAGATAAGACACAGATTTTTGAATGAGCAGATATGGAAGTTAAAATTACTATGATTAATATGTTAAAGGCTCTAATGAAAGAGTAGGCAACATGCAAGAACAGGCGGGTAATGTAAGCAGAGAGGTGGAAATTCTAAGAAAGAATCAAAAGAAAATGCCAGAAATCAAGAGCATTGTAAAAGATAAGACGAATGTCTTTGGTAGTCTCATCAGTAGACTGGAATCAGCCAAGGAAAGAATCAGTGGTCTTGAAGATATCAATAGAAACTACCCAGGGCTTCCCTAGTGGTGCAGTGGTTAAGAATCTGCCTGCTAATGCAAGGGACGTGGGTTCAAGTCCTAGTCTGGGAAGATCCCACATGCCATGGAGCAACTAAGCCCATGCACCACAACTACTGAGCCTGTGCTCTAGAGCACTCAAGCCACAACTACTGAGCCTGCGTGCCACAACTACTGAAGCCCATGTATCTAGAGGCCGTGCTCTGCAACAAGAGAAGCCACTGCAGTGAGAAGCCCATGTACTGGAATGAAGAGTAGCCCCTACTGGCTGCAACTAGAGAAAGGCTGTGTGCAGCAACGAAGACCCAACACAGCCAAAAATAAAAATAAATTTATTTTTTTAAAATAGAATTCACCTGCCAATGCAGGGGATACAGCTTCGAGCCCTGATCCAGGAGGATCCCACATGCTGCAGAGCAACTAAGCCTGTGCACCACAACTACTGAAGCTCACATGCCTAGACCCTGCACTTTGCAACAAGAAAGTACACCGCAATGAGAAGCCCGCGCACTGCAACGAAGAGTAGCCCCTGCTTGCCATGAGAGAAAGCCCGCGTGCAACAATGAAGACCCAACACAGCCAAAAATAAATAAATAAATTTTAAAAAATAAGAAACTACCCAAACTGAAATTTTAAAAGAAAAATAGAATTAAAAATAAAAGAACACCCAAGAAATGTGGAACAATTGCAAAAGATGTAACATACATGTAATGGGAATATAAGAATGAGAAGAAAGAAAGAAGCAGAAGAAATATTTGAGGCCAAAAATAAAATAAATAAAATGTTTTTAAAATTCCAAAATTAATGACAGACATCAAAATCACTGATCCAGCAAACTCAGCGAACACCAAGCAGTATAAATATGAAAAAAAACCCCACAAAACTATGCTTAGACATATCATATTCAAACTACAGGACACCAAAGACAAAGAGCAAATCTTGAAAGAAGTCAGAAGGAAAATATGCCTTACCTTTAAAAGAGCAAGGATAAGAAATACATGAGGCTTATTATCAGAATCCACACAAGGAAGAAGAGAATGGAGTGAAATATTAATGTGTTAAAAGAGAAAAAATCAACTTAGAGTTCTGGATCTAGCAAAAAATTACCCTTCAAAAATAAAGAAACAATAAACACTTTTTCAGACAAAGAAAAATTGAGGAAATCTATTGCTTGTAAGAAAATTTAAAGAAGTTTTTTAGAGGGATGGAAAATGATATAGGTCAAAAACTCAGATCTACCTAACAAAAGGAAGAGTATCTTTAATTAAAGTCCTTTATTTTTCTTATTCTTAATGAATCTAATAGATAACTGTTCAAAATAATAATAGCAACAATGTATTGGGTGATTATAGCATATGGATGAGTGAAATAAATGACAGCAAGGCTATAAGAGACATGAGGGAGGAATTGGGAATAATCTGTTATAAAGCACCTGTACCTCTCATGAAATTGTATAATGTCCTTTGAATCTGGATTTATGTTAGTTGTAAATGTATGTTGCAAACTCTAAGACAACCACTAAAAATATTTAAAAAAAAGTACAACTGATATACTAAAAGAAAAGGGAAAAGGCAATCCTGTAAAACGTTCAGTTATAACTAGAGAAGGCAGAAAAAGAGGGGAAGATAAAAAAGGAACAAGTGTGACCAATAGATCACATTTACAAACATGGTAGAAATTAACCCAACTGTATCAATAATCATTTTAAATATGAATGGTCTAAACATACAAATTAAAAGACAGAAACTGTCATAATTGATTAAAAAACACAACTCGTTTATAAGAAATCCACTTTAAATATAAAGACACAAATATATTAAAAGTAAAATGGTGGAGAAAGATATACCATGCCAATACTAATCAAAGAAAGCTGGAGCAGACATATCAACTTCAGACAAAGCAGACTTCAGACCAACGAAAATTATCAGAGATAAAGAAGGGCACTGCATAATGATAAAATAATCAATTCTCCAAGAATACATAGCAATTCTTAATGTGTATACACCTAACAACAGAGCATCAAAACAGTGAGGCAAAAACTGAGAACATCAAGGAGAAATAGACAAATCCACTATTATAGTTGGAGACTTCAACACCCCTATCAGTATTTGACAGACCCAGTCTGTCAAAATCAGGCATAAAATCAGTAAGAATACAATTGAATTGAACAGCACCACTAACCAACTGGATCTAATTGACATTTATAGATTACTTCATCCAACAGCAACATAATCCACGTTCTCCTCAAGCTTACATGGAACATTCACCAAGATAGAGCATATTCTAGGCCATAAAACACATCTTAACATATTTGAAAGAATATTTATCATGCAAACTGTGCTCTTAGACCACAATGCACTTAAACTAGAAATCAATAACAGAAAGATAGCTGGAAAAAAAAAAAAAATTTGGAGATTAAACTTATAACTAATACATAGGTCAAAGAAGTCTCAAGAGAGATGAGAAAATAGTTTGACCTATATGAAAATGAAAATACATCAAAATTTGTGTGACGCCATGAAAGCAGTGATTAAGAGGAAATTTTATAACATTGAATGTATTTATTAGAAAAAAAGAAAACTCTAAAATCACTACTTTAAGTGTTCACCTTAGAAGACTAGGTAAATAATGGTAATACAAACCTAAAGCAAGTAGAAGAAAATAAATTGAAAAATTAGGGCAGAAATCAAAACAACTGAAAACAAGAAATCAATAAAGGAAGTCAATAAAAACCAAAAGCTGGTTCTTTGAAAAGATCAATAAAATTGATAAACCTTTAGCCAGGCCAACAAAGAAAAGAAAAAGAGAAGACAATAATTACTAATATCAGAAATATGTGAAAGGGGGCTCCTCATTACTAATCCCATAGTAGGGGGGGATTAGTTGACAGTCCAGTGGTTAAGACTGCATGCTTCCAACACAGGGGGTGCAGGTTCGATCCCTGGCCTGGGAACTAAGATCCCACATGCTGTGTGATGCAGCCAAAAAATTTTTTTTAAAAAAAGGATAATAGAGGAATATTATGAACAATGTTACGCCCACAAATTTGATGACTTAGACTAAGTGGATCAGTTCCTTGAGAGACACAAACTATCAAAACTCACATAAGGAAAAATAGATAATCTGAATAGGCCTTTAAATGATTAAAGAAATTGAATCAATAATTAATAGCCTTCCAAAAAAGAAAGCACCAGACCCAGATGGGTTCACTAGTGAATTCTACTAAACATTTAAGGAAGAAATGATACCAATTCTCTACAATCTCTTTCATAAAATAGAAACAGAGCAATACTTCCTAACTCATTCCATGAGGTTAGTGTTACCCTGATACTGAAACCAGATAAAGATATTACAGCAGGAAAGCTACAGGCCAATATCTCTCATGAACATAGATGGAAAAATCCTCAACAAAATATTAGCAAATCAAATCCAACAATGTAAAAAATTATAAAAAAAGAATTATACAACATGACCAAATGAGATTTATTCCAGGCCTGCAAGCCTGGTTCAGCATTTGAAAATCAATTAATGTTATTCATCACATCAATAGGCTTAAGAAGAAAAATTACATTATCAGATAGATGTAGAAAAAGCATTTGACAAAATCCATCACTCATTTATGACAAAAAAATCTTAGCAAATCAGGAATGGAGGGAAACTTCTTCAACTTTATAAAGAACATCTACAAAGAACCTATAGCTAACATCATTATTAGTTGTGAGAAACTAGATGCTTTTCCTGTTACAAAGGGAAATAAATTGGGAACAAGGCAAGGATGTCCCCTCTCACTACTCCTTTTCCACATTGTATTGGATTCCCTAGCTAATGCATTAACACAAGAAAAAAAGGAAATTAAAGGCATATAGCTTTAGAAGGAATAACTAAAATTGTCTTTGTTCACAGGTGGTATGATTGCCTATGTAGAAAATCTCACAAAATCAACAACAACAAAAACTATCTTGGAACTAATGAGGAATTGTAGAAAGGTTTCAGGATATGTTAATATGCAAAGTCAATTCCTTTCACATACACAAGCAATGAACAATTGGAATCTGAAATTTCAAACACAATACAATATTACATTAGTGCACACACACACACACACACAGATAAATGCTTAGCTTTAAATCTAACAAAATATGTACAGGATGCTCATGAGGAAAACTACAAAACTCCAATGAAAGAAAATTTAAAAGATCTAAATAAATGGAGAGATAATCCATGTTAATAAATAGGAAGATTCAATATTGTTAAGATGCCAATTCTTACCAACTTGACTATCAATTCACATAATCCCAATAAAAATCCCAGCAAGTTATTTTCTGAATATTGACAAGTTGATTCCAAGACTTAAGTGGAAAAAAAAAGGCCAATACTGAAGAAAAAGAACCAAGTCAGAAGGCTGACTTTATATGAATTCAACACTTACTGTGAAGCTACAGTAAACAAGACAGCATTGGTATTAGTGAAAGAATAGGTAAATACATTAATTTAACAGAACAGAGAGCACAGAAATAAACCCACCCAAATAGAGCCAACTGATCTTTGACAAAAGGGTCAATGGCAAAAAATAGTTTTTCCAGCAAATGGTACTGAAGCAATTGGATACCATGTCTGGTGTTCCCCAAATCACCCTCAGATTTAATGATTCACTAGGTCTCAAAGAACTCTGAAAAAATGTTATGCTCATGGTTATGGTCTACTACGTGAAAGAACACAGATTAAAATCAGCAAAGGAAAAACACACACTGGAAAGACCAGGAGCAAGTTTCTAGTTGTTTTCTCCTAGTGGAGCTGTACAGACAGTGCTTAATTCTCCCAGCAACAATATGTGACAACATGTACAAAGTATTGCTTACCAGGGGAGCTCACCTGAGCTTTGGTGTCAGTCACATAGGCATGGAACATTAGGGTGATTAACCTTAGTTGCTCCTTTTCCAGCCCCTCCAGAGGTCAAATTAATATAGCATCACACAAGACCCCCAAAATAAATCACATTGTTAGAATAAACTATCTGGCATGATCCAAGACCCCAAGTATGAAAAGACAGGCAGGATATTTCATGAACTTAAAGGTTATTTCCAAGAAGCAGTTCAGGAGCCAGTCCCTTCTTTAGAATGTGCAGGGTTTGAACACCCCAAGGCTGCTGAGTTAAACCTTTGCTGAAGAGACATCCATATGCAAATGAATAAAATAAAATGAATCCAGACACAAATCTAACACCTTTCATAAAATTAACTCAATATGGATCATATATCTAAGCGCAAAACACAAAACTGTAAAAGTTTTAGAAAGTAGCATAGGAGAAAATCTAGGTGACCTCGAGTTTGCTGACAAGTTTTTAGACAAATGCCAAAAGCACAATGCATGAAAGAAAAAAATTGCTAAGTTGGACTCTATTAAAATCAAAAACTTCTCTGTGACACTGTTAACAGAATGAAAATACAAGCCACAGACTGGGAGAAAATATTTGCACATCTGATATGATTTGCATATTTGATATGTGTTTAGCATCCAAACTATACACAGAACCCTAAAACTCAACAGCAAGAAAACAAAAAACCCAATTAAAAATAGGCAAAAGATCTGAACAGACACTTTACAAAAGAAGACATATAGATGGCAAATAAGCACATACAAAGATGTTCACATCTATTTCCTTAGGTAATTGCAAATTAAGACAACAACACATACAAGGAGGAACAAGCAAGTGAGCAGGACACAAGTGGTCCATGAGGCAGCCATGATGTGGAATGGACCGTCTGGCTGGTACCACATTTTAGAGCACATTGTTTCCCACTTAAATTTCCTTTGATGAGTACTTGAAGAAAAAAAAAAGTAATAACCCAGCCATTATCACACATCAAAAAATTGAGGTTCTGCTCCCTTTGAGGATTTTACCTAATGCTAAAGAGAGAGAAGAAATCCTCATCATACACTGTACAAGCACACTAAAAGTAGCCAGCAGATAAATTGACCTACAAATACTCTGAGCACATTAAGCTTTAAAGATATGGAGATTAGCTCAAGATGGCTGAGTAGAAGGACATAAGCTAACCCCTTCTCATGGAAACACCAAAATCACAACTAACTGCTGAACAATCATTGATGAAAAAATGCTGGAACCTATGAAAAAAGATGCCCTATGTCCAAAGACAAAGAAGAAGCCACAATGAGATGGTAGGAGGGATGCAACTGCAATAAAATCAAATCCCATACCCCTGGGTGGGCAACCCAAAAACTGGAAAATAATTATACGCAGAAATTCTCCCACAGGAGTGAAAGCCCTGGCCCCAATGTCAGGCTTCCCAGTGTAAGGGTCCAGCAATGGGAGGAGGAGCCTCCAGAGAATCTGACTTTGAAGGCCAATGGTCTTTGATTGCAAGAATTCCACAGGACTGGGGGAAACAGAAACTCCATTCTTGGAGGGCACACACAAGCTCTCACGTGCACCAGGACCCAGAGAAAAAAAGCAGTGACCTCATAAGGGACTGGGACAGATCTACCTGCTAGTATTGGAGGGTCTCCTGCAGAGGTGGGGATGGCTGTGGCTAACTGCGGGGACAAGGACACCGGCAGTAGCAGTTCTGGGGAGTACTCATTGGTGTGAGCCCTCTTAGAGGCCACCATTATCCCCACCCAACAGCCTGTAGGCTCCAGGACTCTGATGTCTCAGGCCAAACAACCAACAGTGCAGAGAGAACACAACCCCACCCATCAGCAGACAGACTGCTTAACATCTTCCTGAGCATGGCCTTGCCTGCCAGAGGGACAAGACCCAGCTCCACCCACCAGTGAGCAGGAGCCAGTTCCTCCCATCAGGAAGCCTGCACAAGCCTCTTAGACAGCCTCATCCACCAGAGGGTAGATAGCAGAATCAAGAAGAACTACAATCTTGCAGTCTGCAGAACAGAAACCACAAACACAGAAAGTTAGACAAAATGAGACAGCAGAGGAATATGTCCCAGGTGAAGGAACAAGATAAAACCCCAGAAGAAAAACTAAGTGAAGTGGAGATAGACAACCTACCAGAAAAAGAATTTAGAATAATGATAATGAAGATGATCCAAGATGTCGGAAAAAGAATGGAGGAACAGATCAAGAAGATACAAGAAATGTTTAACAAAGAACTAAAGAAGAAACAAACAGAGATGGACAATTCAATAACTGAAATGAAAAATACACTAGAAGGGATCAGTAGCAGAATAACAGAGGCAGAAGAATGGATAAGTGACCTGGAAGACAGAATGGTGGAAATCACTGCCACAGAACAGAACAAAGAAAAAAGAATGAAAAGAAATGAAAAGTCTAAGAGACATCTGGGACAACATAAACACATCAATATTTGCATTATAGGGGTTGCAGAAAGAGAGAAAACACCTGGGAAAATATTTGAAGAGATAATAGCTGAAAAGTTCCCTAACATGGGAAAGGAAACAATCATCAAAGTCCAGGAAGCACAGAGAGTCCCAGGCAGAATAAACCCAAGGAGGAACATGCCAAGACACATAGTAATCAAACTGACAAAAATAAAAGACAAAGAAGACAAAGAAAAAATATTAAAGGCAACAAGGGAAACCCAACAAATAATATGCAAGGGAACTCCCATAAGGTTATCAGCAGATTTCTCAGCAGAGACTCTGCAGGCCAGAAGGGATGAAAGGAAAGAACCTACAACCAAGAATACTCTACCCACCAAAGATCTCATTCAGATTCAATGGAGAAATCAAAAGATTTCCAGACAAGCAAAAGCGAAGAGAATTCAGCACAACCAGACCAGCTTCACAACAATGCTAAAGGAACTTCTCTAAGTGGAAAAGAAAAGTCCACAGCTAGAAACAAGAAAATTGCAAATGGAAAAGCTCACTGGTAAAGGTAAACATACAGTAAAGGTAGGAAGTCATTCACACACAAATATGATATCAAAACAAGCAATTGTGAGAAGAGGAGAGCACAAATGCAGGATATTGGAAATGCATTTGAAATTAAAAGACCAGTAACTTAAAACAATCTTTTTAATATATAGACTGCTATATCAAAGCCTCATAGTAGGACTTCCCTGGTGGTCCAGTGGTTAAGACTCCATGGTTCCAATGCAGGGAGGCTTGGTTCAATCCCTGGTCAGGGAAATAGATCCCACATGCCACAACTAAGAGCCTGCATGCCACAACTAAAAGATCCCACATGCCGCAAATAAAAAATCCCACATGCCACAACGAAGATCCCTCACATGGCAAAGAAGATCTCATGTGCTGCAACTAAGACCCAGTGCAGCCAAATAAACAAATAAATATTTTTTAAAAAAACAAAATTCCTTAAAAAAAAAAAAAACCTCATGGTAACCACAAACCTAAAATCTACAATAGATATAAACACAAAAAAATAAAAAGGAATCCAAACACAACACTAAAGTTAGTCAACAAGAGAAGAGAACAAAAGAGGAAGGGAAGAAAAAAGACCTACAAAAACAAATACAAAACGACAAAATGGCAATAAGAAGATACATAAATGTATTAAATGCTCCAATCAGAACATATAGACTGGCTGAATGGATGCAAAAACAAGACCTGTATATATGCTGTTTATGAGAGACCCACTTCAGATCTAGGGACACATATAGACTGAAAGTGAGGGGATGGAAAAAGATATTCCATGCAAGCGGAAATCATGAGAAAAAAGGAGTAGCAATACTCATATCAGACAAAATAGACTTTAAAATAAAGACTGTTACAAGAGACAAGGAAGGACACTACACAATGATCAGAAATCAATCCAAGAAGAAGATATAACAATTGTAAATATATATGCACGAAACACAGGAGTACCTCAATAGATAAGGCAAATGCTAACAACCATAAGAGGAGAAACTGACAGTAGCACAATAATAGTGGGGGACTTTAACACCCCACTTTCATCAATGGAGAGATCATCCAGACAGAAAATCAATAAGGAAACACAGGCCTTCAATGACACATTAGACCAGATGGACTTAATTAATATTTATAGAGCATTCCATCCAAAAGCAGTGGAATATATATTCTTCTCAAGTGCACATGGAACATTCTCCAGGATTGATCACATGCTGAGCCACAAAGCAAGCCTCAGTAAATTTAAGAAAATTTAGATCATATCAAGCATCTTTTCTGACCACAACACTCTAAGATTAGAAATAAACTACAAGAAAAAACTGTAAAAAACACAAACATGTGGAGGTTAAACAATATGCTACTAAACAACCAATGGATCACTGAAGAAATCAAAAAATATCTAGAGACAAATGAAAACAAAAGCACAACTATCCAAAACCTATTGGAAACAGCAAAAGCAGTTCTAAGAGAGAAGTTTATAGCAATACAATCTTAACTCAGGAAACAAACAAAAAAAATCACAAATAAACAACCTAACCTTGCACCTAAAGCAACTAGAGAAAGAAGAACAAAACAAAACCCAAAGTTAGAAGAAGGAAAGAAATCATAAAGTTCAAAACAGAAATAAATGAAATAGAAATGAAGAAAACAATAGAAAAGATCAGGGAATTTACTGGAAGTCCAGTGGTTAGCTTGCATTTTCGAGGGCCTGGGTTCATTCCCTGGTCAGGGAACTAAAATCCCACAATCTGCACAGTGTGTAAAAAAAAAAAAAAAAGAAATAAAGAAATCAAAGAAACTGAAAGCTGTTTCTTTGAAAAGATAAACAAAATTGATAAACCTTTAACCAGACTCATCAAGAAAAAAAGGGAGAAGGGCTCAAATCAATAAAATTACAAATGTAAAAGGAGACATTTCAATGGACACCACAGAAATACAAAGGATCATAAGAGACTACTACAAGCAACACTATGTCAGTAAAATGGACAACATGGAAGAAATCAACAAATTCTTAGAAAGGTACAATCTCCCAAGATTGAACCAAGAAGAAATAGAAAATATGAGCAGACCAATCACAAGCACTGAAATTGAAACTGTGATTTCAAAACTCCCAACAAACAAAAGTCCAGGACCAGATGTCTTCACAGGTGAATTCTATCAAACATTTAGAGAGGAGTTAACATCTACCCTTCTGAAACTATTCCAAAAAATTGCAGAGGAAGGAATACTCCCAAACTCATTCTATGAGGCCACCACCACCCTGATACCAAAACCAGACAAAGGTATTACAAAAGAAGAAAATTACAGGCCAATATCACTGATGAACATAGATGCAAAAATCCTCAACAAAATACTAGCAAACAGAATCCAACAGCACATTAAAAGGATCATACACCATGATCAAGTGGGATTTATCCCATGGATGCAAGGATTCTTCAATATCCACAAATCAATCAGTGTGATTCACCACATCAACAAACTGAAGAATAAACACAATATGATCATCTCAATAGATGCAGAAAAACCTTTTGACAAAGTTCAATACATATTTATGATAAAAACTGTCTAGAAGGTGGGCTTAGGGGGAACCTACCTCAAAATAATAAAGGCCGTATATGACAAACCTACAGCTAACATCATACTCAATGGTGAAAAGCTGAAAGCATTTCCTGTAAGATAAGGAACAAGACAAGGTTGTCCACTCTCACCGCTTTTATTCAAAATAGTTGTGGAAGTTCTAGCCATGGCAATCAGAGAAGAAAAAGAAATAAAAGGAATCCAAGTTGGAAAAGAAGAAGTAAAACTGTCACTGTTTGCAGGGTACATACCATACAAAGAAAATCCTGAAGATGCTATCAGAAAACTACTAGGGCTCATCAATGAATTCAGTAAAGTTGCAGGATACAAAATTAATACTCAGAAATCTGTCATATTTCTATACATTAACAACAAAACATCAGAAGAGAAATTAAAGAAACAATCCCATTTACCATTGCATCAAAAAGAATAAAATGCCTAGGAATAAACCTACCGAAGAAAACAAAAGACCTGTACTCCAAAAACTATAAGATGCTCGTGAAAGAAATTGGAGATGACACAAACAGATGGAAAGATATACCATGTTCTTGGATTGGAAGAATGAATATTGTCAAAATGACTATACTACCAAAGGCAATCTACAGATTCGATGCAATCCCTATCAAATTACCAGTGGCATTTTTCACTGAACTAGAACAAAAAAAAAAAATCTTAAAATTTGTATGGAGACACAAAAGACTCCAAAGAGCCAAAGCAATCTTGAGAAAGAAAAACAGAGCTCGGGCTTCCCTGGTGGCACAGTGGTTGAGAGTCCGCCTGCCGATGCAGGGGACACGGGTTCGTGCCCTGGTCCGGGAAGATCCCACATGCCGCGGAGCAGCTGGACCCGTGAGCCATGGTCACTGAGCCTGCGCGTCCGGAGCCTGTGCTCCGCAATGGGAGAGGCCACAACAGTGAGAGGCCCACATACCGCAAAAAAACCAAAAAAACAAACAGACCTGGAGGAATCAGACTCCCTGACTTCAGACTATACTACAAAGCTACAGTCATCAAAACAGTATAGTACTAGCACAGAAACAGAAATATATATCAATGGAACTGGATAGAGAGTGCCAGAAATAAACCCACTCATCTGTGGTCAGGTAATCTATGACAAGGAGGCAAGACTATACAATGCATAAAAAAACCTAAAAGTAAGACAAGCTACTATAAAATTCTTAGAGGAAAACATAGGCAGACACTCTTTGACAAAAATTGAAGCAATATCTTTTTCCAATTGTCTCCTAGAGTAATGGAAACACAAACAAAAATAAACAAATGGGGGTGACCCTGAACCAAGATGGCGGAGTAGAAGGACGTGTTCTCATTCCCTCTTGTGAGAACACCAGAATCAAAACTAGCTGCTGGACAATCATCAACAGGAAAACACTGGAACTCACCAAAAAAGATAACCCACATCCAAAGACAAAGGAGAAGCCATAATGAGATGGTAAGAGAGGCGCAATCACAGTAAAATCAAATCCCATAACTGCTGGGTGAGTGATTCACAGACTGGAGAACACTTATACCACAGAGGTCCACCCACTGGAGTGTAGGTTCTGAGCCCCATGTCAGGCTTCTCAACCTGGGGGTCTGGCAATGGGAGGAGGAATTCCTAGATAATCAGACTTTGAAGACTAGTGGGTTTGATTGCAGGACTTTGACAGGACAGGGGGAAACAGAGACTCCACCCTTGGAGGGCACACAAAAAGTAGTGTGTGCATCAGGACCCAGGGGAAGGAGCAGTGACCCCAGGGGAGACTGAACCAGACCTACCCTCTAGTGTTAGGGGGTCTCCTGCAGAGGCGGGGGGTGGCTGTGGCTCACTGTGGGGACAAGGACATGGGCAGCAGAAGTTCTGGGAAGTACAACTTGGCATGAGGCTTCCCAGAGTCTGCCCTTAGCCCCAACAAGGAGCCCAGATAGGCTCCAGTGTTGGGTTGCCTCAGGCCAAACAACCAACAACCCTGGGAAGGAACAACCCTGGGAGGGAACACAGCCTACCCAGCAGCAGTCAAGTGGATTAAAGTTTTACTGAGCTCTGCTCACCAGAGCAACAGTCAGCTCTACCCACCACCAGTCCCTCTCACTGGGAAATTTGCACAGCCTCTTAGATAGCCTCATCCACCAGAGGGCAGACAGCAGAAGCAAGAAGAAATACAATCCTGCAGCCTGTGGAACAAAAACCACATTCACAGAAAGACAGACAGGATGAAAAGGTAGAGGTTTATGTACCAGATGAAGGAACAAGATAAAACCCCAAGAAACAACTAAATGAAGTGGAGATAGGCAACCTTCCAGAAAAAGATTTCAGAATAATGATAGTGAATATGATCCAGGACCTCGGAAAAAGAATGGAGGCAAAGATCGAGAAGATGCAAGAAATGTTTAACAAAGACCCAGAAGAATTTAACTAAATGAAGTGGAGATAGGCAACCTTCCAGAAAAAGATTTCAGAATAATGATAGTGAATATGATCCAGGACCTCGGAAAAAGAATGGAGGCAAAGATCGAGAAGATGCAAGAAATGTTTAACAAAGACCCAGAAGAATTAACAAAAAAACAGAGATGAACAGTACAATAACTGAAATGAAAACTACACTAGAAGGAATCAATAGCACAATAACTGAGGCAGAAGAACGGATAAGTGACCTGGAAGACAGAATGGTGGAATTCACTGCTGCAGAACAGAATGGAGAAAAAAGAATGAAGAGAAATGAATACAGCCTAAGAGACATCTGGAACAACATTAAAGGCAACAACATTCGCATTATAGGGGTCCCAGAGGAGAAGAGAGAGAGAGAAAGGACCCGAGAAAATATTTGAAGAGATTATAGTCGAACTTCCCTAACATGGGAAAGGAAATAGCCACCCAAGTTCAGGAAGCACAGAGAGTCCCATACAGGATAAACCCAAGGAGAAACACGCTGAGACACATAGTAATCAAATTGGAAAAAATTAAAGACAAAACTTATTGAAAGCTGCAAGGGAAGAATGACAAATAACATACAAGGGAACTCCCATAATGTTAACAGCTGATTTCTCAGCAGAAACTCTACAAGCCAGAAGGGAGTGGCATGATATACTTAAAGTGATGAAAGGGAAGAACCTACAACCAAGATTACTCTACCTGGCAAGGATCTCATTCAGAGTAGATGGAGAAATCAAAAGCTTTACAGACAAGCAAAAGCTAAGAGAATTCAGCACCACCAAACCAGCTCTACAACAAAGGCTAAAGGAACTTCTCTAAGTGGGAAACACAAAAGAAGAAAGAGACCTGCAAAAACAAACCCGAAACAATTGAGAAAATGATCATAGGAACATACATATCGATAATTACCTTAAAAGTGAATGGATTAAATGCTCCAACCAAAAGACACAGGCTTGCTGAATGGATACAGAAACAAGACCCATATATATGCTTTCTACAAGAGACCCACTTCAGATCTAGGAACACATACAGACTGAAGGTGAGGGGATGGAAAAAGATATTCCATGCAAATGGAAATCAAAAGAAACATGGGGTAGCAATACTCATATAAGGTAAAATAGACTTTAAAATAAAGAATGTTACAAGAGACAAGGACGGACACTACCTAATGATCAAGGGATCAAACCAAGAAGAAGATATAACAATTATAAATATATATGCACCCAATGTAGGGGCACCTCAATACAGAAGGCAACTGCTAACAGCAATAAAAGAGGAAATCGACAGTAACACAATAATAGTGGGGGATGTTAACACCTCACTTACACCAATGGACAGATCATCCAAAATGAAAATAAATAAGGAAACAGAAGCTTTAAATGACACAATAGACCAGATAGATTTAATTGATATTTATAGGACATTCCATCCAAAAACCGCAGATTACACTTTCTTCTCCAGTGCGCACGGAACATTCTCCAGGATAGATCACATCTTGGGTCACAAGTCAAGCCTCAGTAAATTTAAGAAAATTGAAATCATATAAAGCATCTTGTCTGATCACAACGCTATGAGATTAGAAATGAATTACAGGGGAAAAAATGTAAAAAGCACACACACATGGAGGCTAAAGAATACGTTACTAAATAATCAAGAGCTCACTGAAGAAATCAAAGAGGAAATCAAAAACTACCTAGAGACAAATGACAATGAAAACACGACAATCCAAAACCTGTGGGATGCAGCAAAAGCAGCTCTAAGAGGGAAGTTTATAGCTATACAAGCCTACCTCAAGAAACAAGAAAAATCTCAAATAAACAATCTAACCTTACACCTAAAGGAACTAGAGAAAGAAGAACAAACAAAACCCAAAGTTAGCAGAAGGAAAGAAACCATAAAGACCAGAGCAGAAATAAATGAAATAGAAACAAAGAAAACAGTAGCAAAGATCAATAAAACTAAAAGCCGGTTCTTTGAGAAGATAAACAAAAAATTGATAAACCATTAGCCAGACTCATCAAGAAAAAGAGGGAGAGGACCCAAATCAATAAAATTAGAAATGAAAAAGGAGAAGTTACAAC
>NW_020173731.1:13083157-13127630 GCF_003031525.2 Neophocaena asiaeorientalis asiaeorientalis | reverse complement strand
CCAAGTTCAGGAAGCACAGAGAGTCCCATACAGGATAAACCCAAGGAGAAACACGCTGAGACACATAGTAATCAAATTGGAAAAAATTAAAGACAAAACTTATTGAAAGCTGCAAGGGAAGAATGACAAATAACATACAAGGGAACTCCCATAATGTTAACAGCTGATTTCTCAGCAGAAACTCTACAAGCCAGAAGGGAGTGGCATGATATACTTAAAGTGATGAAATGAAAGAAACCATAAAGACCAGAGCAGAAATAAATGAAATAGAAACAAAGAAAACAGTAGCAAAGATCAATAAAACTAAAAGCCGGTTCTTTGAGAAGATAAACAAAAAATTGATAAACCATTAGCCAGACTCATCAAGAAAAAGAGGGAGAGGACCCAAATCAATAAAATTAGAAATGAAAAAGGAGAAGTTACAACGCACACCACAGAAATACAAAGCATCCTAAGAGACTACTACAAGCAACTCTATGCCAATAAATTGGACAACCTGGAAGAAATGGACAAATGCTTAGAAAGGTATAACCTTCCAAGACTGAACCAGGACGAAATAGAAAATATGAACAGACCAATCACACATAATGAAATTGAAACTGTGATTAAAAATCCTCCAACAAACAGAAGTTCAGGACCAGATGGCTTCACAGGTGAATTCTATCAAACATTTAGAGAAGTTTTAAAATAAAGAATGTTACAAGAGACAAGGACGGACACTACCTAATGATCAAGGGATCAAACCAAGAAGAAGATATAACAATTATAAATATATATGCACCCAATGTAGGGGCACCTCAATACAGAAGGCAACTGCTAACAGCAATAAAAGAGGAAATCGACAGTAACACAATAATAGTGGGGGATGTTAACACCTCACTTACACCAATGGTATACACCATGATCAAGCGGGATTTACCCCAGAGATGCAAGGATTCTTCAATATACACAAATCAGTCAATGTGATATACCATACTAACAATCTGAAGAATAAAAACCATATGATCATCTCAATAGATGCATTAAAAGCTTTTGACAAAATTCAACACCCATTTAAGAGAAAAACTCTCCAGAAAGTGGACATAGAGGGAACCTACCACAACATAATAAAGGCCATATATGACATCATTCTCAATGGTGAAAAACTGAAAGCATTTCCTCTAAGATCAGGAACGAGATAAGGATGTCCACTGTCACCATTATTATTCAACACAGTTTTGGAAGTCCCAGCCATGGCAATCAGTGAAGAAAAAGAAATAAAAGGAATACAAATTGGCAGTGAAGAAGTAAAACTGTCACTGTTTACAGATGACATGATACTATACATAGAGAATCCCAAAGATGCCACCAGAAAACTCCTAGAGCTAATCAATGAATTTGGTAAAGTTGCAGGATACAAATTTAATGCACAGAAATCTCTTGCATTCCTATGCACTAATGATGAAAAATCTGAAAGAGAAATTAAGGAAACACTCCCACTTACCACTGCAACAAAAAGAATAAAATACCTAGGCATAAACCTACCTAGGGAGACACAAGACCTGTGTGCAGAAAACTATAAGACACTGATGAAAGAAATTAAAGATGATACCAACAGATGGAGAGATATACCATGTTCTTGGATTGGAAGAATCAATATTGTGAAAATGACTATACTACCCAAAGCAATCTACAGATTCAATTCAATCCTTATCAAATTCCCAATGGCATTTTTTATGGAACTAGAACAAAAAATCTTAAAATTTGTATGGAGACACAAAAGACCCCGAATAGCCAAAGCAGTCTTGAGGGGAAAAAACAGAGCTGGAGGAATCAGACTCCCTGACTTCAGACTATACTACAAAGCTACAGTAATCAAGACAATATTGTACTGGCACAAAACAGAAACATAGATCAATGGAACAAGATAGAAAGCCCAGAGATAAACCCACGCACCTATGGTCAACTAATCTATGATAATGGAGGCAAGGATATACAATGGAGAAAAGACAGTCTCTTCAATAAGTGGTGCTGGGAAAACTGGACAGTTACATGTAAAAGAATGAAATTAGAACACTCCCTAACACCATACACAAAAATAAACTCAAAATGGATTCGAGACCTAAATGTAAGACCGGACACTATAAAACTCTTAGAGGAAAACACATGAAGAGCACTCTTTGACATCAATCACAGCAAGATCTTTTTTGATCCACCTCCTAGAGTAAAGGAAATAAAAACAAAAATAAACAAATGGGGCCTAATGAAACTTCAAAGCTTTTGCCCAGCAAAGGAAACCATAAACAAGATCAAAAGACAACCTTCTGAAATGGGAGAAAATATTTGCAAATGAATCAACAAAGGATTAATCTCCAAAATATAAAAACAGCTCAATATTAAAAAAACAAACAACCCAGACCAAAAATGGGCAAAAGACCTAAAGAGGCATTTCTCCAAAGAAGACATACAGATGGCCAAGAAGCACATGAATAGCTGCTCAACATCACTAATTATTAGAGAAATGCAAATCAAAACTACAGTGAGGTATCACCTCACACCAGTTAGAATGGCCATCATCAGAAAAGCTACAAACAACAAATGCTGGAGAGGGTGTGGGGAAAAGAGAACCCTCTTGCACTGTTGGTGGGAATGTAAATTGATACACCACTATGGAAAACAGTATGGAGGTTCCTTAAAAAACTAAAAATAGAATTACCATATGACCCAGCAATCCCATTACTGGGCATATACCCAGAGAAAACCATAATTCAAAAAGACACACACACCCCAATGTTCATTGCAGCACTATTTACAACAGCCAGGTCATGGAAGCAACCTAAATGCCCATCGACAGACAAAGGGATAGAGAAGATGTGGTACATATATACAATGGAATATTACTCAGCCAGAAAAAGGAACGAAATTGGGTCATTCGTTGAGACGTGGATGGATCTAGAGACTGTCATGCAGAGTGAAGTAAGTTAGAAAGAGAAAAACAAATATCTCATATTAACACATATTTATGGAACCTAGAAAAACAATACAGATGAACCGGTTTGTGGGACAGAAACTGAGACACAGATGTAGAGAACAAACGTATGGACACCAAGGGGGGAAAGTGGTGGTGGGGTGGGAGTTGTGGTGTGATGAATTAGGTGTTTGGGATTGACATGTATACACTGATGTGTATTAAATTGATGACTAATAAGAACCTGCTGTATTAAAAATATATATAAAATAAAATTTAAAAATTAAAAAGGGTCCTAATTAAACTCAAAATCTTTTGCACAGCAAAGGAACTCATAAGCAAAATGAAAAGACAACCCACAGAATGGGAGAAAATATTTGTAAACAATGTGACTGACAAGGGATTAATCTCCAAATTTTACAAATACGTCATGCAGCTCAATATCGAAAAAACAAACAACCCAATCAAAAAATGGGCATAAGGTCTAAATAGACATTTCTCCAAAGAAGACATAGAGATGGCCAAGAGGCACATGAAAAGATGGTCAACATCACTAATTATTAGCGAAATGCAGATCATAACTACAATGAGGTGTCACCTCACACCAGTCAGAATGGCCATCGTCAGAAAATCTACAAACAATAAGTTCTGGAGAGGGTGTGGAGAAAAGAGAGCCCTCCTACACTGTTGGCGGGAATGTAAATTGGTACAGCCACTATGGAAAACATTATGGAAGCTCCTTAAAAAACTAAAATAAGAGTTACCATACAATCCAGCATTCCCATCCTGTGCATATATCTGGAGAAAAACATGGTTCAAAAGGTTACATGCACCCCAGTGTTCACTGCAGCACAGTTTACAATAGACAAGACATGGAAGCAACCTAAATGTCCATCAACAGATGAATGGATAAAGATGTGGTACACATATACAATGAAATATTATTCAGCCATTAAAAAGAATGAAATAATGCCATTTGCAACAACATGGATGGACCTAGAGATTATCACACTAAGTGAAGTCAGACAGAGACAAATATCATATGATATCGCTCATATGTGGAATCTTAAAAAAATGATAGAAATGAATTTATTTACAAAACAGAAACAGACTCACCGACATAGAGAAGAACTTATGGTTAGTAGTGGGGAGAGGTGGGGAGGAGGGATAGATTGGGAGTTTGGGATTGACAGGTACACACTGCTATATTCAAAATAGACAACCAACAAGGACCTACTGTATAGCACAGGGAACACTGCTCAGTATTCTGTAGTAACCTAAATGGGAAAAGAATTTGAAAAAGAATAAAGACGTATTTATGTATAACTGAATCACTTTGTTGTACAACCAACACACCATTGTCAATCAACTATACTCCAATATAAAATAAAAATTTTTTTAAAATAATAAAAGTAAGGATATGAAGTGGTTTCCAAAAAAAGATAACAATACATGCATATTAGAATGGCTAAACCAACATAAACAAAAAAATAATTGACAATATGAAATGCTGGTGAGGTTGCAGAGCTAAAAGAACTCTCATTGCTGGTGAGAATGCAAAACAGTACAGTCACTGTGGAGAAAGTTTGGTAGTTTCTTACAAAGAAAACAGGCTTAACATACTAATCATGCTCTTAGGTATTTACCCAATTAAGATGAAAACTTAACACCTGGATGTTAAAAACCTGAATGAAGGGCTTCCCTGGTGGCGCAGTGGTTGAGAGTCCGCCTGCCGAAGCAGGGGACACGGGTTCGTGCCCCGGTCTGGGAAGATCCCACATGCCGCGGAGCGGCTGCGCCCATGAGCCATGGCCGCTGAGCCTGCGCGTCCGGAGCCTGTGCTCCGCAATGGGAGAGGCCACAACAGTGAGAGGCCCGCGTACCGCAAAAAAAAACCAACAACAACAACAAAAAAACCTGAATGTTTACAGCAGCTTTATTCATAACTGCCCCAAACTGGAAGCAGTCAAGTTGTCCTTCAATAGGTGAACCAGTAAGCTGTGGTACAGTGTACATCCATAAAATGGGATAAACAGAATTGAGCTATCAAGCAACAAAAAGACATGAAGGAAACTTAAGTTCATATTAATAAATGAAATAAGCCTAAAAACAGTCTGAAATGCTAAATATGGTATAATTCCAATTATATGACATTCTGGAAAAGGCAAAACTATAGAGACAGTTAAAAGATCAATGGTTGCCAAGGATTCAGGAGGAAGAGGGGGAAGGATGAATAAGTGAAGCACAGAGGATTTTTAGGGGGCAAAACTATTCTGTACAATACTGTAACAGTGGATACATGACATTATACATTTGTCAAAACCCATAGAACTGAACTATTAATACAAACTATGTACTTTAGTTAATAGTAATATACCAATATTATCAATATTTTCAATAGTAGTATATCTTGAATTATAACAAATGTATCATGCAAATGCAAGATATTAACAATAGGGGAAACTGTGGCAGGAGAGGGGATATGAGGATTCTTTTGTACTGTTAGCTTACTTTTTCTATAAATCTAAAATTGTTCTCAAACTACTATGTATAAAACAAATAAATACAAGGATATCATGTACAGCACAGGGAATATTGTAAATTTTTTACAATAACTTTAAATGGAGTATAATCTATAAAAATATTGGATCACTGTTGTACACCTGAAACTAATATAATATTGTAAATCAACTGTACTTCAATAAAAAATAAAATTATTCTAAAAAATAAAATTTATTAATTTTAAAAAATCAGTGGGAATAGAAGTGGTCGTATAGGGCATCCTGGTTGTGCTCACAATCTTAAATCTTAAATCTTTCGACATTTCACTATTGAGAATGATGTTTTGTAGACACCCTTATGAGATTAAAGACGTTTCCCTATTTTCATAGTTTGTCAAAACTTTTTTTTCAAATAATAGATACTAAATTCTATCAAATGCATTTTCTAATCTACTGAGATGATTATACTTTATGTTTCCTCTCTACTCTGTAACTGTGGTGCATTATACTGATCAATTTCTACTGTTTAGCTGAGCTCACATCACTGCAATATACCAGCCTGGGCAGGAGGGTTCTTAACATATGTTGCAGGGTGAATTTATTGGTACTTTCTTTAAGACTTTTGCTTTTGTGTTCTTGTAATTTTCTTTTCTCATAGTATCTTGCCAGGTCATACTAGCAAGATCATGCTAGCCTCATAAAATGAGTTGGGATGAGTTTCCCATTGTCTCTTCCTTGGGAGAAATTAAGAAAGTTTGGCATTTGATAGGGTCCTCCTGGACCAGGGCACGAACCCGTGTCCCCTGCATCGGCAGGCGGACTCCCAACCGCTGCACCGCCAGGGAAGCCCGCCACTTGTATTTTTTGAGGAAAAATTTTTCATTACAGAATTTTAATTTTTGTGTTAGTTATAGAACGATTCATCATTCTTATTTCTTTCTATGTCAGTTGTGGTAAGTTGTATTTTATCAAGGAATTTCACCTAAATTTTCAAATGTAATATCTTCTTATCTTTTTAGTGGTTTTATGATCTGTAATGATGTGCCCTTTACACGGCTGACTTGCATTATTTTGTGTCATTTCCCTTTTTTTTTTTTTTTTTTTTTTTGCGGTACGTGGGCTTCTCACCGTTGTGGCCTCTCCCGTTGCGGAGCACAGGCTCCGGACGCGCAGGCCCAGCGGCCACGGCTTACGGGCCCAGCCGCTCCGCGGCATGCGGGATCCTCCCGGACCGGGGCACGAACCCGTGTCCCCTGCATCAGCAGGCGGACTCTCAACCACTGCGCCACCAGGGAAGCCCTCATTTCCCTTTTTAATCTTGCTTAGTTTTGCCAGAGGTTTATTAATTTTATTAGCCTTTACAAAGAGCCAACTTTTGGCCTTGTTGACTATCTTTATTTATGTTTTCTATTTTATAATTTTCAGCTCTTTATTAGTTTCTTCCACTTCAGGTTTATTTAACTGTTCTATAACTTCTTGAGCTGGATACAAGATCATTAATTTTCAGCCCTTCTTATATAAAGCATACATTGTTAATATCCCTCTAAGCCTTGTTTAGCTCCATCCCACAAGTTTGGTTTGCTTTTGTCTTTTGTTTTTGTTTTTTTTTTCCCCCAGTGGGCTGGCAGCTCCTGAACACACACCTCAGGTTCTGGGCAACTCTGACCTCACAGATTTTGATGTATAGTTTTTTGTTACGCCTCACTTAAAAATATTTTCTAATTTGCGTTATGATTTCTTCTTTGCTCCAAAAGTTTTTTTTAGAATTGTAGTTCTTATTTTCTAAAACTCTGGAATTTTCTTATCTTTTGTTGTTGTTAGTAAGTCTTGGCTTAATTGTATCGTGGTTAGAAACATTCTCTGTGTGATTTCAATCCTTGCTTTATGGCTCAGGGTATAGTTAATTTTTGTAAATGCTTTGTGGATGTTTGAAAAAATGTACATTCTGTTATTGGGTGTAATGTCCTGTATATGTCAATTAGGTCAAATTTGTTAATTACATTCTTCAGTATTTTATAATTCTTTCTGATTTTTTTTGTTTGCCTAAATCTTTTACCAAAAGAAGGTGTGTTTAAATTTTCAATTATGATTGTAGGTTAACTTATTTTTCCTTGCAGTTCAGTTATTTTTATTTTTAAATTTTTTTTAAATTTTATTTATTTGTTTGTTTGCTATTTATTTATTTTGGCTGCATTGGATCTTCATTGCTGCACATGGGTTATCTCTAGTTGTGGCGAGCAGGGACTACTCTTTGTTGCGGTGCTCAGGCTTCTCACTGCAGTGGCTTCTCTTCTTGTGGAACACGGGCTCTAGGCATGCAGGCTTCAGTAGTTGTGGCACACAGGCTATAGAGTGCAGGCTCAGTAGTTGTGGTGCACAGGCTTAGTTGTTCTGCGGCATGTGGGGTCTTCCCAGACCAGGGCTTGAGCCCATGTCCCCTGCACTGGCAGGTGGCTTCTTAACCACTGTGCCACCAGGGAAGTCCTCTATTTTTAAAAATTAACTAAATTCCGTACTTTATTTGGACATCTGATTTTTCCTTAAAGTTACTTTTCTGTTTTAGTTGTCTCCTTAGCCTTCTCTGGTTTATGATATTTAGTTTCTCAGACTTTTTTGTGTGTGATGACCTTAATAGTTTTGAGGAGTACTGGCCAGGTATTTTTTAGAATGTCTTTCAACTTGGGTATGTCTGATGTTTTTCTCATGGTTATGATCTTAGAGAGACAGCAGTGAGCAGTGGCTTGAAGCAAGATCTTAGTTTTCTGCCCAGGAATTGAACCTGGCTAGCCTGGGTGAAAAACCAGGAATCCTAGCTGCTAGTCTACCAGGGGCTAGAGGCTAGAGGCAAATTTGAAAAATGAATTTCACAAGGAGGCAAAAACTGTAAAAACAGGTAAAAAGTTTATTATTAGAGATACAGCACAACATGTGGAAGAGCACACAGAGAAACAGTTTATTTAAGACAGAAGCAGGGCAGAGATACACACCCGGAGAGAAAGGATGTGGGTGTTCTCCCTAATGAGGAGAAGTGCAGTAAAGAGGCGGTTAAATCATTTATATAGGGCAGTTCTTCCAGGTCTTTGTTTACCTTTGGCCAATAATCTCATTTCTTTTCCCACATCTAACCTGTTCTAAGACACTCCCCAACATGCATGCACATTTTTTTGCCAAGATGGATTCCAGCACAGAGGCCTGTGGGAGGCTTGGCATCACCTATTATGGGGTGACGCCCTCTCCTTTTTGACCCCCAAGGAATGTTTCTGCACCTGTGCAGTTGGGGAGTTCTTCTTGACCTCAGGAGTGGTCATCTTATCTCTTTACTCCAGCAGAGCTCAGCTTCTGCCATTAACTTTGTCCTTGGAGTGTCAGGGAAAACAAAGCTCCAATTTTACTCTGAAAAACTCCAGCTGCTCTGCCCAGAGGCCTGTATATCTCCTACCTCAGTTAGACATGGGCTATGGACTTGGGGAAGGTAGAACACACAGGTGAACTTGTGAAGGTGAAGTGCCATTCTCATCACATCATATCATGTTCTTGAACATCCTTGCTTCTAGGCCCTCTCAGTGGAGAGCACATATGTATGTATATTGACCACAAGTACAGTCAATTTTGGCTTTATATATTTTGAGACCATGAAGAAATAAGATAAACATAAAAACTTAGAATTACTATATATTCCCAGTGAATTAAACAGTTTATCATTATGAAGCATTCTTCTTTATCTCTAGAAATATATTTGCTTTAAAGTTTATTTTGTTTGATGTTAATACAATGACACAAGTTTTGGGGAGGTTAGTGTTTGCCTAGTATATTTGATCCATTCTTTTTCTTTCAATTTTACTATATTCTTATCTTTTAGATGTACTTATAAACAGAAAATTGTTATTTTAAAATCTAGTCCAACACGCCCCTTACATGTAATATAATTATATATGTATGTGGATTTATATTTACCATTTTACAATGTGCTTTCTTTCTGTCTCATATACTCTATGTTCCTTTTTTCCTTCTTTTGGATTGAACGTTTGTATTATTTCATTTTTCTTCTGTTAGTTTAGAACTTATGTGCTCTTTTATAATTCTTAGAAATTACAATATTACATCCTGAAGTTAGTTGGTGCTTTTATCCTCTTCCCAGTAATGTATGGATAACTATTTAACTCCATTAAACCCCTTCACAACTTAATGAATTTTAATTCTCTCTATATTTTATACCCTAAAAAATTGTTGTTGTTGTCTTATATATACAATATTAGTTTAGATTTACCAATTAATTTAGACTTTTTGTTGCTTTTAAATCCTTTCACTATCTCTGAGTGTCCATCTGGAATTATTCTCCTTCTGTCTCAAGAATGTCCATGAGTATTTTCTTTAGTACAAGCATGCCAGTGAAATATCTTCTCATTTTCTCTTTATCTGAAAATGTCTTTATTTCATATTTATTCTTGAAGCATACTTTTGCTGAGAATAGAATTCTATGTTAGCAGTTATTTTCTTTAGAACACTGAGTACATAATTCCATTGTTGTTCTAGCTTCCATGTTCCTGTTGAGACTATGACTGCCATTCTATTTCTTACTTCTTTGGATGATTTCAAGATTATTTCTTTCTTTTTGCTTTTCAGCAATTTACTCTGACATATATCTAAGAGTGAAATTCCTTTTATTTACCCTTCTTGATATTTATTGGGCTTCTTGAGTCTATGGATCATATCTTTCAACTATTTTTGGAAGTTTCACATTCATTATCTCTTCATATATTTTCCCCCATTCTCTTTCTCTTTTCCCTCTAAATATCCACTGAAATATATGTTAAAACTTCTCACTCACTATGTTCTCTATGTCTCTTACATTATCTACTGTTTTATCTCAGCTTTTTTGCCTCTATACTTTATTCTGGATATTTTCTTCTGATCTATCTTACAACTCACTAATTCTCTCTTCAGCTGTATCTAATCTGCTGTTAAGTTCTTTTTTCTTTTTTTTTGCAGTACGCGGGCCTCTCACTGTTGCGGCCTCTCCCATTGTGGAGCGCAGGCTCAGTGGCCATGGATCATGGGCCTAGCTGCTCCACGGCGTGTGGGATCTTCCCAGACCGGGGCATGAACCCGTGTCTGCTGCATCAGCAGGTGGACTCTCAACTACTGCCCAAATTCTTTTTTTGAGTTTTACTTTCAGTTATTTTATTTTTTTAGTTTTATAATTTATATTTGAATCTTTTAAAAATAAGCTATTTTGGGCTTCCCTGGTGGTGCAGTGGTTGAGAATCTGCCTGCTAATGCAAGGGACACGGGTTCAAGCCCTGGTCTGGGAAGATCCCACATGCCGCAGAGCGGCTAGGCCCATGAACCACAACTACTGAGCCTGCACGTCTGGAGCCTGTGCTCTGCAACAAGAGAGGCCACAATAGTGAGAGGCCCGCACACCATGATGAAGAGTGGCCCCTGCTTGCCACAACTAGAGAAAGCCCTCGCACAGAAACGAAGACCCAACACAGCCAAAAGTAAATAAATAAATAAAATTTAAAAAAATAAGCTATTTCACTTTATGTAGTTTTCAGCTCTCTGCAAAAAAATTTCCACCCTCGTGACTTAATCACATCCCAAAGCCTCCACTTCCTAATACCATGATTTGGAGACTAGGATTTCAACACATGAATTTGGGAGGGACACAAAACATTTAGTCCCCAACATTTGGATAAATACATAGATGTGGAATTACAGGGTCATTGGGGAGATATATGTTTAATTTCATAAGAAACTACCAAACAGCTTCCCAAAGTAGTTGTATCATGTTACACATCTAAGAGCAATGTATGAGCATTCCAATTATGCCAAATACTTGCCAATACATGTTGTTTTCAGTTTTTCAAATTGTAAACATTCTGGTGGGCATGTAATGATATCTCATTGTGGTTTTGCTTTTCCTTGCTGACTAATGATGCTGAGCACTTTTTCATGTGTTTATTGTCCATTTATATGTCTTCCTTTGTAAAGTGTCTGAGTTTGTCATCCATATTTTTATTGAATTGTTTGGTTTTATTACTGAGTTACAGGAATTTTTAATATACTATGGACAAAAGTCCATTTTCAGATATGTGTATTACAACTGTTTTCTACCAGTATGTGGTTTTGTCTATTTATAATCTTGAGTCTTTTGATGAATAGCAGTTTTTAATTTTGAGTAAGTCATATTTCATTTTGATTAAAACTTCAGAAAAGAAGAATTTCTTTCATGGTTAGTGTTTTTTGTATCCTGTGTGGGACATTATTTGACCATATGTATAGGGGTCTATTTCAGAACTCTGTTGTGTTCCATTCTGTTCCACTTCCATTGACCCATCTTCAAATTCACATGCTTGTTTCTTCCAATGTTTCTAGTCTGCTGATAAGCCCATCACATGAATTCTTCATCTCTGATATAATATTTATTATTTCTAGGATTTTCTTTGGGCTCTTTTCTATAGTTTTTATCTCCCTGCTGAAATTCCCCATGTGCTTACATATAATTTCCACATTTTCCACTAGACCCTTTAATATACTTAAAATAGTTATTTAAAAATTCCTATCTCATAATTCCAACATTTGGGCCATCTTTGGATCTGCTTCTATTGATTATTTTGTCTCCTGATGATGCATCGCATATTTTTTCTTCTTTGAAAGGTTCATAATTCTTTTTAAATGATAGACATTGTGTGTAAAAGAACAGTAGCCTTAAATAAATAAAATATATACTTAGAAAAGGGCATGCCCCTTCCTCTGTCAGGCTATTAAAGTGGTGGACTGAGTTCCTCTGAGATGTAATTGAGGTAGGTCTGGGCTTGTTGTAGCTTTAGCTTGATTCAGCTCACCACTGGTTTCAAGTGATTTGAAGGCAGAATCAGAGCCTTCCCTTCAGCAGGTACCAGTGAGGTTCCAGAAATTTCTTTGTGCTTTATAGTCCAGCTGATACCTTTTTGACTGTGGGAATATATCACTTTGTTTTTTTAAATGGCCACTAGCTTTTGCATCCCTACAGAGTTTTCTTTGCTCTGCACTCTAACCCCTGGCTTTCTGAGCTTCGGGAGAACTCTCTTTATCCTGATTCCCCACGCCTAGCTTTGGAGTGCTGAGGCAGTGTATTCAGTGAAAGACCAGCCTGCTCTTGAGCAGTTTATTCCAGTTCTCCTTTCCTGCTCCCAGTTTATTTGCTTCTTCCAAACCCATGAAGCTGTTAAAAGGGAAAAGGCCGGGTGGGAGATTCAGATTGACATATACGAACTATTGATACTATGTATAAAATAGATAACTAATGAGAACCTACTGTGTAGCACAGGGAACTCTATTCAATGTTCTGTGGTGACCTAAATGGGAAGGAAATCCAAAAAAGAGGGGATATATGTATACATATAGCTGATTCACTTTGCTGTACAGTAGAAACTAATACAACCTTGTAATGCAACTATACTATAATAAAACTTTTCTTTTTAAAAGTAATACTTAGCTTCTCATCTGCGTTTTCTTGATTGGGCAAAAGTGGCCCAAATGCAGGGCTCACCTCTCAGCAGATACGTTTTCTTCCAGATCTTGGCCCATGACTCTTTAGAAATTTATTAGTGCTCCTATGCTCTCAAGCGGGTGTTTTATTCTTTTGAACAGTTCTAGTTAGTCTCAGTGGGATGGTTGACCTAAATTACCTAATTTGTCGCTAGCAGAGGATGCCATATCTATCTTAGTTTATTCCTCACTCAATCTTCCAAAAACCAAGAGCAGTGTTTTAAAATTTCTCTTCTTCCATACCATTTGTGATGTTATTAATTTCTGGATTTTAATATATTATAGATTTTAATATATTATTTAATGTCTTAACTGTTATATACAAATGATGGATATTTTTATGTGTTCTATTTCCCACTCCCTGATTCTTTGCCTTAAATTCTACTTCTTCTGGTTTTTTAAAAAATATTTTCATTTACTTCATATATTTTTGCCTATCCTCTTATTTCTTACCTGATGAGAAACATTTTGCTTTAAGTGTGTCTTACAAAAACATTCATATTTACTATGATTACTTGTAGATGGATACTTCTTATTTTTAAAATCTCTTTAATTTATTAACATCAAGAATAAAACCATAGCTATTGGTATCTCTTATGATAGATGAAAAATTGAACCACTCTCCTTTGCTACCATCCAGTTTTTATCAAGGTAATTTGTGATACAAAAATCCCAGTTCATAATTACGAAGTCTTTATTATAGATAATTGTAAGAATTATTTTCACCTCATTTTTCTTGAGTTTTATATCATATTAATCACAATTATTTAGCTTACATAGTCTTATTAGTTCTATTGATTTAATTATTCTTTGCCTTTTACACTATATTGTCTTTTGGGTTCTTCATTTTCATTCGTTTCTCAGCTGATAGGAATATTTCCTAAAACTATATTTTTCAAAAAGGTTTTATGAAAAATCCCCCAACTCCCCAAATGAGCCCACAGACATCCTGTACCAGTTATCAATTTATTACCTTTCAGCTTCAAATGCACCCTTTATAGATGTCTGGAACACCTTCTCCCTGGCACATGTTATGTTTTATCAGTAGAGGGCGCTGGAGGGACAGGAGAAAAAGAACATCTTCCTGGTTCCTTTGCGCTTTGCTTCTGACTTGCCCCCAGGACTGAAGTCTGGTGGAGCTAACTCCTAGCAGGTTTTAGCAGTACTTCTGCTGATGGCATCTCTATGGTTAGTTTTGTGGGTGTCCCATCTGGTTTCCCAGTGGTAAGTTTAGCTGTACCCTCGTGGGTGGATTCCTGATGAAAGGCAGGGGTGACTCAACCAGTTCCCTGGAAAGTCCAGCATGCAGCTTCCTCCCAAAGAGGTTTCTCAATGAGTTCTGCGGCAGCACTAGGTGGCTGTGCCATGAGTTCAGCAACATCCCCCCAAAACAGCTTCCTGGGGAATTTTGTGGATACTCAACAGGAAGCTTCCAGCTGGCAGCCCAAGCCTGCAGTTGTCTGCCCACCAGCCTTTGATCTCTGACTATGGACCAGTTCTGTCCAAAGACAACCCAGAGAGTTTCTCTGCCATCCGGTAGGCTGCAACCACACCTTCCCTAACAAGGGCTGAACCCCACAACCTTGGGGAGCCCCTCTCCCCTTCCAAGTGTGTTCCTTCTTTTGTTACTCTCCATCAGCCTTAGGGAATTTTTTAACGTTCCCTTTTATTCCCACTGTGTAGTTAATTCCCTGAAAATAGTTAATTTTTATATCAAACCTTCCATTTTCAAACGACTATGTGATTTCTCTCTCTTAATTCGACTGTGACTGAAACGCAATCACTGGTTCAGAGACATGGGAAAGCTATGGGGAATTTCTTGCCTTCTCTACTCAAAATGGAAAGAACCAATGCAATCGTTTTGCTATTAACATCTCAATATTGCACTTGTTTCTGGAGTCTGCACAGAGCAGGAATCCTGCAGAATTATAGCTTGATGGAAAAGTGCTATGTAGGGTGAGGTCACTGCAGAAGAAGTCATATATAACAGGCAGTCAGACCAATTGGAGAAAGTGCTGTTGGTGTTCCATAAAAACCATGTCCCTTCTGATTTCTGCCCTGTGTCAGTAGGTCCACTGTTCTCCTAATACCCCTTGGCTGGAATCCCAGTCCTCTTTCCCTCTTTGGTGTCCTTCATGTGCTCCCTTAGCCACCCTCACTGCCATTGCTCTATCCAGGATCTGATCACCTAGCCTAAGAATTCCCTTGGAAATGCTATCTCCCTTCACTCCATAGGTTCCTGAGTGTCCAACTCAAACCTCACTTCCTGGAAAGCTTCCGCATCATCTTTACTCAAGTGATTCTCCCTGTTCTGCCTTCTCCTAGTATCTATGCAGGTCTTAAGGCACTTTCCTAAGTTGGCTCTGCCACATAACTGATCTTCCCTACCAACATGGGCTGCCTTGATGAAACCTGGTTCAGATTAGCAGAGGGAAAAAACTCACTTATTTGTATGGAAATGGCATCCTCTGTTGGTAACTGTATATATGACTGGATTTCTTTTTCATCAGCTATATAAGAACCCTCACTGCCCAAAGCTGAGAGAACCAAGAAAACTCAGCTGTCCCTCTCTGTTCATCTCACTTCCTTAGCAGATAAAATTCAATCCACTGACAGACTCACCAGATTTCTACCCTTTACTATCACATTAAGAGGTTTCTGATGCTGAAGTCTCTTGGATAACCATCTATAACATTTATTGAACATCTGCTATATGCCAGGCATGGGATTAATTTCTTTACCTATATTATATCATTTAATCCTCACAGAAACTTTATGAAGTAGAACACTTGGGTCAGGTTCCCTAAAATCAAACTTCAGTACATGTTATCTATTTAACATTTATTGAACACTTGCTATATGCCATGCATGGGAAAGGGAGTCTGGTTGGGCACAACGTGTCAACAGTATTTTTATTTCTACTATACAAATGCAGAATCATAATCTTTCACATTTGTAGATGCTTTACAGATTTTGGAATGGTTTCATATTCAATATCTCATTAGATGCTGCAATAACCTTGAGAGATAGTGATTATCATCCCCATTGCACAAACAAGGAGAGTGACAAGATAGGAGACTTCCGCAAGATCAATCAGCCAGTTAAATGTGTCTTGTCTGTTTATGATATGAATAGCACCTTCCCGGATACATAGCCAGCTGCTGTGAGTCCTAGCTCAGACTCTCCTCTGTGATGTGCAGGCTCTGAGAGTTTACCAGTAGGATCTTACAGCCCTTGTTATTTTGGTTTTTTTTTTTTCTAACATCTTTATTGGAGTATAATTGCTTTACAATGGTGTGTTGGTTTCTGCTTTATAACAAAGTGAATCAGTTATACATATACGTATGTTCCCATATCTCTTCCCTCTTGCGTCTCCCTCCCTCCCACCTTCCCCATCCCACCCCTCTAGGTGGTCACAAAGCACTGAGCTGATCTCCCTTACAACCCTTTTAACTCAAACTCCTACTCAGCCCTGAAGCTGGTAAACACCCCTTATGAGATCAGGTAAGAGAAAATATACCTGCTTACCAGAAGGGGGTCCTTCTTTGCCTACCTGACATTTTGCTGGGCTCCCCTGTAGAAAGAGGATGCTCCTGGAGCATGGCTCACCTGTTTCAGCAGTTTTCCTTAGCAAAGTTTCATTAGAGGTGTCCCAGTAGACCAGAGTCTGTCAGAGCACACTGGGGGACCCAGGGCTACCTGACTACAGCCTTCATCTGCCGCAAGGGGTGGCTGGGTGGCAAGTCCTGTGGCAGAAAGCTGGGGCTTCCTGGATCTCAGGGGAGGTGTCATCTCCACCACCCTCTCAGGGTCCTGGGCTTTGGCCCCCGAGTTGCCCCTGTATCCATGAAAGACCCCTGAGCAGTCTTTTGAATGAATGAGTATGAGGAGTTGCATTAGACAAGCTCCCCTCCTCCAATTCCCACCCCATCACAATTCTGAGTAATGCTTCCCACCTAAGAGCTGATGGAGGTACAGCAGGAGCACATGTAGGGCCCCCAGAAACATCACATTGTGGCAGGAAAGCCACAGGTTTAAGATCTCATTGACTCAGGTTCAAATCCCCCACTCCATCACTTACTAGGTTAGGAATCTAATCAGGATGAGGTACAAGTGAAGGTATCAGAAAACCCACAACAACAATGACTTTAACAAGGTAGAAGTTTATTTTCCTTTTACATAAAAGCCCAGAGGTAGGAGTTTGGGACTGGTATGATGTCCCAGTCTCCTTGCAGCTCACTATTCTGCTGTTCCTAGTGGGTGGCCCTCGTCCTCGTGGTTCAAGGTAACACCCGCCTACCAAACAGCAAAATAGAGGGAGGAAGAAGAGACAGAGAGAATTAACACCGGCTGTGTCTTAAGGAAGAGTCCTAGAAACTACCACATGACACTCCACTTACTTTTCATTGGCCAGAACTCAGTCACATGACCACATCTAACCACACAGGTAGGCTGGGAAATTTAGTCTTCTTTCTAGGCTAGAACGTTGATAACGTAGTAGAAAATTATTGGGAACCACTAGTAGCTTCTACCAGAAGTCTCATGGCTTCTCTGGGCATGGGGATGATGCTATCTCATTGTATGCAAATTGTTATTTTAGCTGAAACTTCCTATGCCAATCATCTAGACCAGAGCCCGGAGCATACTAAGCACAACCTTCCTTTTTCCTCCTCCCCATTTCCAGTATTCTGGAATGTGTGGCAGTAGCTTTTATCCTCTCAAATGTGACCAGAGCTCCTGTAGCCAGTGTCTGAGCATTATCCCCAACCAAACTCTCAGAGTCAGCCTGCAGCTTACCAGGGCTTTGAGCTGGGCCTCCAAGTACTAGAGTAAGTTGTAGGGACTTGCCTTACCCCCATGCCTACCACCCTGGAATCTGTGAAAAGAGATTCTCCCCACTCACCTTTCTGATACTGCTAGTAATTTTGTAAGACAACACCTGCCCCAGCCCCTCAATGGAGCCCCAGCTTTGATTCTTGTCCCGGTACTGGTGGCTGAAGCCCAGGAGAGCCGGGACTTAATTCAAGGCAAGATCTCAGATGTGCAAAAGCCTGTGAAAAAGCTAAGACAGCTCCACTGAAGGGGGCTTGCTGGGCAGGAACCAGCTCCTCACACACATCAGTTTCATACTCTTCTATCAAAAGACTCTCTTGGGCTTCCCTGGTGGCGCAGTGGTTGAGACTCTGCCTGCCGATGCAGGGGACACAGGTTCGTGCCCAGGTCCAGGAAGATCCCACATGCCGCGGAGCGGCTGGGCCCGTGAGCCATGGCCGCTGAGCCTGCGCGTCCGGAGCCTGTGCTCCGCAACGGGAGAGGCCGCAACAGTGAGAGGCCCGCGTACCGCAAAAACAAACAAACAAAAAAACCCCACTTCTTTCAGTCTTCTCTTCCTTCTTTAAAATTTGTTCAAATTTTACATTTTACTATAGTTTACTTCAAAATATATTTCCCTAAATGCTTCTAGTAAAATTTACACTCCAGCAAGATATACTATGTTTATCCTTTACCTTCACTTGTCCTCAGCCCAGTGTTCATGTCCCTTGGAGTCACTGCATCATTCCTTTTGATTCCTGTACAACCCCATGTGATACGAACTATTATATGGATTGGCAGATTTGGAAACTGAGGTTGAGCGGCTATGCAGATTGCCCAAGGTAACTGGTTGAACTGGGATTCAGATCCTGGTCCCTCTGGCTCTAAATCCTTATCCTGTAATCATCATGTAAGTAAGTAGGGGCTTCCCACCACCTAGTGATGGAACCTGTGGTTAAGGGATCTTGGCCACACAGGGAAATGAGCAAGGAGGGGACATGATGAAGGAAGCCCTCTCCTAGGTGAGGAGATGGCGCTTTGGAGACTGGCTCACTGACATCCCGAGTTACCACCGAATCAACCTAGCAAGATGCTGGGAGGCTGGAGAGATGCTTCAACAAATAGCATGGGAATGGCTTGGGACTGGCTTGGGAATCCTTCTCATATTGCCCTGGCCTCAAGGGCAGAGAGCCAGGACCAGACAGAAGCGGAGAGAGCCCCTCACCCCTGGTCAATGACCCTGAAAAGGGAAAGCTACTTTGTGAGCTGCAGTCAGTCATGAGCACTGATTTCAGCCTGAAGTCCAGGGGTTCCCGGGGGAACTGAGGCCCAGGTGGCCCAGACCGAAGAAAAGAAAGACATGGCCACTGTCTCAATCCATGTGTTCTCCAGAAGAGAGAAAGAGGGACCCCCTACTAGAAGGACACACAAGTGCCGTGTATAATCCTGGAGATGTTGAGCGTGGAGGACAGTGATATAGGGGATTCCCGATAAGGAGGTAACAATCTAGGCCGGGGTACCCGCTCCCTGCTGGAGACACCAGCTTGGCCTCAGCTTCAGGAGTCCTCCAACCTCCATCGTGTAAATTCAGCGCTGCCCCCTGCTTTGGGCAGGGATGTGACTTCTTGATGGACTCATCTGGCCTATCTCCCCCATAAGTAGGAGCTCCCCAATGGAAGGGTGCTGCAGGCCCCTTCTTCCAGGCTCCTCATTCCTACAGCAGGACCCCCTACCCACTATGCACTTATTCCACAGGATGGGCACTTTCCACGTCACCTAAGGACTGTTCCTACCACAGAGTCTGAGGGGCTTGTGCTCATATGGGTCACAGGTAGCTCAACTGTGTCAGCGGTCCAGAGTTAGCCACTGTCTGGCCAAGGAGATAAGGAGGTAAGCTGAAGAGAAGGAGGCCTTGGCCAATGGAGAGGAGAGGACACAGTGATGTCTCCCTGCGGGAGTCTGGTGAGCACATCTGCCTCCTCACTGGTCTGCAGTGGAGGAGGCCAATTCCGGTGCCAGCCCCAACTTGCTGTATGATCCTGGGAGAGTCACTTAAACTCTCTGAGCCTCATCTTTCCTTCCACACTACAGTGAGGTGAATCCTGCATTTGGGAGAATGAACTGAAGTAAATCACTCTGGTTCCCTGGAAGAAAAGAAGATGGAGGGAGACACAAACTGTTAGGTGTTTCTATATCCCAGATAGGACCCAGTACAGAGGTGATATTTGATGTCGCCAAACCTGGTGTGGGTGCCCAGGCCCATCAGCAGGGGGAGCCTGGCCTCTGTTTTGGTCCTTGAGCTGCCCTGGCTGGGAGGGGCTGGGAGTTGGGAAAGACAGGTGTTGCTCCAGGAGAGGTACGTCCTTTGCAGCCCAGATAAAGCACCTGGTCCCCAGAGGTCTGAAATGGCTGATGGAGTTTGTTTCAAGCCGTCATCTGACTTCTTCTGGGCGTGTCCGTTTGGAAGTAGCTGAGTGCAGAGAAGCCTGTGACTGGCAGTGTGGGGGATTCCCTGTGTGCCTCTGGGCTTTGTCCTGAGCTGTGGAAATGGGCTTCTCTGGTCAGCTCATCTCAAGCTCCAGGCAGTGGCCAGGCCGGACATTTCCTATGCTTGGAGAGGGTGCTACTGGTGCTGCGGAAGAGTCCAGAGCCACTCATCTCCTGGTCCAGCCCAGAAAGGAGTTATTCTGTAGGCCCTGCAAGAGGATGGACCCACTCGGCCAGCCTCTGGAGACAGCCCTTGGAGGCAGCCCGGCCCCTGACCTCTGCAGCAACCCCCCACCCTCTGCTCCTTCCTGCTCTCCAAGTCAGCGTGGACCCAGGACAGAGGAAGTCTCCCTTTCTTCTCTGGCCAGAGGAAAGGAGCCAAGGGCTTGCAAAACAACCCTCAGTTTCTTGGACAAGAAGGCGAAACAAAACAGAACGCAAAACAAAAAGCTCAATCAGATCACTGTCTTACCCAGAGGCAAGTCATTGCTCAAGTCAGGTCAGCCAGCCTGGCCTCTGTCACCTGCTGAGCCCCAGAAACGGACCTGCCCAGGTGGGTGGTCTGATGGGGGCAGGGGCGGGGGGAGCATAGCCTCTACCCTGTAGCTCCTGGCCTGAGGGAGAGATACTGTCCTCCCCTCTGGAAACGACAGGAGAGAACAGCTTGCAGAATGATATTCCACCAAGGATAAATCAGGCTGTTTCCAGAGGGGCCTGTGGCCATACAGGGCAGAGAAGATGAATTTTAACCACAAGGTAGACAAGTTGTTGAGTCCCTTCCCATGGCCCAGTCAGCAGTTCTCTTCTAGCTTCCTGACCGCCCAGGGTTCCCCCTTTTAAACACTTACCGAAGGGCCACCAGGGCCCATCCTTTCCAAGTTGACGAGGGTATAGACAAGGAGCTTGCAGAGCAGGATGGGTGCTGGACAATCCCCACGCAGTGACAAGCTCTGAAGGAGTCTCTGCCTAGGGAGAGGTGTTGAGCCTGCCCTCCCAGAGGCTGAAGGAAGTGACATTCACACTGAGTCGTAAGGAGGCAGAAGAATAATCTAGGTAGAGTGTGGCCCACTGCAATTCCCGCCCTGAAGGGTCCCAGGGCCAGTGGCCAGGCAGGCACACACAGCTGGCAGTGATAACTCAGGGAAGAGCACAAAGCACTTTAGTTCACTGAGTTATTTCACATACCTTTATTCTGCGAGGTAGATCAGAAAATGAAGTTCAGAGAAGTTAAATAACTAACCCCAGGACACACAGCAAGGAGCTCTGATTCCACATTCCAAGCCTTAACTAGTTCTTTAGGTAGCCTCTGTCTCACCACCACTCCAACTCCAAGAGGCAGAACCTTGTTGAAAACAACAGGGCCTGTCTTAGCTTGACAGGTCTAGAACTTGGTTTTTTGTTTTTTTCAGGTCACCAGAGTTGATTCACATCTGGAGGCCCAGCTCATGCCAACCAAACACACAGGAGGTGGATGGGCAAGCAGAAAACCAATACGTTCATTTACAGGGAGTGTGGGTTTGTCATTAAGGCTGGTGCTGGGAATTTGCTGGAGCCACCCATTACTCCCTGGTGATGCCCACGAATGCAGAGCCTGAGCAAAGGGAGCCAGCCCATCCTGAAGGACTTCTCACCCATCAGACCAGGTGAGAGAGATGCAGGACGTTCCGGGAAGCGTGAGGAAAGGTGGCTCTGGAACGACCTGAATTGGAATCTCAGCTCTACCAGTCTCTGTGTGTCCCTGGCAAGTTACTTAAGCCTCAGCTTCTTCATCTGCTAGATGGAGATAATCATAGAACAACCCAGAATTTCTGGGAGAAGAGACAGAGATGATATGTGTATGATGATGCAAAATAAAAGTTATTTACTAATTGTTATTCAGGGTGGCTGGCGACTTCCCTGTCCCTGCAGAAGGTATATTCACAACAGTTTCCCTTTAGAAGCAGATCGTCCTCACCCCAGTCAGTGCTAGATCCACTCAAATTCTTGCTCTCTCGCCGAGCCCTTCTTTTACAGTGTCTCTCCAGTTAGGAGCCAGAGCAAGTCACTGGGTTACAACTTTATCTCGTGGCACTCCTCTCCTGAGGATGCCAATCACGCAGCTTGATGGAAACATCCTCTATTCTTCGAGGAGATCTGAAGACACTGTAGTTCACTTCCCTCAACCTACGTCCTCTCTTACAGGGTCATTATCCAAGAAGACAGGCTTCCAAGCCCAAGCCCTGGTTGATGCTACCATGTGTGAGCTTCCCCTTGTGGGACCAGTTTCCTCACCTGTCAGTTGGGGCACATCCCCCAACAGAGTTGTCAGGGGGACTAAACTTGAAATGTATGTGACACCTTGTCCAGCATGTGGGGGATCTTAATAAACGGTAACTGCTTTGTCACTTTGATAGTGATGCGGGTTTTACAAGCTTCAAGTTCAGAGATCTTGTCTAGGTAACCATGGTGTAACTGGAGTGTACGAAGGACAAGACCTTTCAAGTGAATTGCTGTTAGAGCCCATGGGTGGAAAAGGCGAACGTCACAAACAGGATGATAGGGGAGGTTTCCTGTGGGCATTTGAACCAGGTCTGCTCAGGCCCCTCCCCTCGTATGTCCTCCCCCCATCAGTGTCCAAGATCCCGCTCGTCCCCCTTTCAGAGCATCCACTTGACACACACTGTGATATGAGGAAAGGGGACAGGATGGAGGGCGCCCTGCAGAGTGGTCTGCTCTCTGACCACCACCGCACCCCAGAGTGTTTCCAGCCTGGAGACCTGAGGGCTCTCCAGGAGTCTGGAGATTTGGGGTCAGGTGGGTGGAAAAGAGGCTTGGGCAGGGAGACCGAGACCTTTCTGAAGAGCTTTTCTTCTCCCCGATGGCCCCCTCCCTGCCTCTACCCCCACTCCACACTTTCTGTACACAAACCCCTGGGGGAGGCAGGCAGTCCCAAAACAGGTCTTCTCAGGGACACCCACTTAGGCACGCCCTCCAAGAAAGCACACTCACCCCTGCTCCCCAGCCTGCTGCGGTTTGGAGCCTGTGGGGGGATGGATCAGATTGGACAATGGTGGCCCCTGTGCTTGGGTTGCACACATCCGACAAGAGCAGTCCTGTGGGGCAGGCAGAGCAGATGTTTGGGGCGGGGGGAGTTGTTTGCTTTTTTTCTCATTTCAGAAACTTTTATTAATAGTCCCTAAACCACAAGAGTCAAAAGGGTTTTTTTTTTGAAAGTACTAAACGTATAATGACATATCTTGAGCATTTAATTAAAGTTCTACCAGATTCTAGACGGTGTTCAACCATCTCAATTTCCTAACGCTGTGAGTTTTACTGCCTTCTTCGTTTTCACGGTGCAGTGCTCTTGCTTGGGGGAAGGGCAGTCTATACCGTGGTATAGACTCTGTACTTGAACATTCCGGTAACACAAAGATTTGCCCTGGGATTTCCCTGGTGGTCCAGATAAAGGATCCGCCTTACAATGCAGGGGACGCGGGGTCGATTCCTTGTCGGGGAACTCAGATCCCACATGCCACAGGGCAACTAAGCCCGCGTGCCACAACTACTGAGCTCGGCGCCTCAACTAGAGAGGTGCCTGAGCACCGCAACGAAGAGCCCACGTTCTGCAACTAAGACCTGATGCAGCCAAAAATAAAATAAATTTTAAAAATAATAAATAAATCTTTAAAAAAGAAAAAGATTTGCCCTATACCACCCTCCACATGGAGGCAACTGTCTTCCAACCCAAATGAAGGAATTGGAATTTAAGCTTACCGTTAAAGTGATGGCCTTATTCAGATATCAAAGTCTCACATCATTGATCAAAAGCTTTCATTACACGGCAGCAGCCCTTCATTGATGCTGGGAAGGCAGAGAGGCAGAAAAGTGTGGCTAGAGCCACACTCCTAGGTCCAAATCCTGGGTAGGAGAGTGACTTGGGTCAGTTACCTAACCTCTCTGTGCCTTGGATTCAGCATCTGTAAAATGGGGAGAAGATGGTGTTTTTTTTGCGGTACGCGGGCCTCTCACTGCTGTGGCCTCTCCCGTTGCGGAGCACAGGCTCCGGACGCGCAGGCTCAGCGGCCATGGCTCACGGACCCAGCCGCTCCGCGGCATGTGGGATCTTCCCGGACCAGGGCACGAACCCGTGTCCCCTGAGTCGGCAGGCGGACTCTCAACCACTGCGCCACCAGGGAAGCCCTTAGGAAGCAGATTTTTTTATTCTAATTTTAAAATTTTATTGAGGTATAATTGACATATAACATTTTAGTTTTAGGTACACAACATAATGATTTGGTATTTGTATAGACTGTGAAATGATTACCACATCCATCACCATACATAGATAGTTACAAAAATTTTTTTTCTTGTGATGAGAATACTTAAGATCTACTCTCTTAGCAATTTTCAAATATGCAATACAGTGTTATTAACTGTAGTCTCCACGCTGCACATTAATCCCCATGACTTATTAATTTTATAACCGTTTGACCCCCTTCACCCACTTTGCCCCCCTCCGCCTGCCTCTGACAACCACCAACCTGTTCTCTGTGTCTTTGAGTGTGGTTCTTTGTTCTTGGTTTTGTTTTTTTAGATTCCACATATAAGTGAGATCACACAGAGGCAGATGTTTTTATTCCCATTTTACAGATCAGGAGATTGTGGCCCAAAGGGAAGGGACCATATCCCTCACTCTAAAGTCATGTGGAGAATGGGACTCAGCTGTCTCCCAAGGCAGGCACAGTCTCTGCTGGGTCCTAATGAGCCGGGTAGCCAAGGAAGGCTGCTTGACTGACATGTGGCTCAGCTTAGCTGCCCAGTGAGACATGCCAAGCCCTAGTGCTCCAGAGGGCAGGTAGCTGGCCAGCCCTCCCCCACCCAGGCCCCAACACTGGGACAGGGCTCAGCCTCGAGAAGAGCTGACAGAAACCTGGGTTCCTCCTTGGCCTGGAACAGAAGGGGTTTGAAGGCTCTTGGGGAGGGACCTTCACTTTGAGAATCCCTGTGAGTCTGAGTTTTCCTTGTTTCACTGTCCCTCTGTTTTTTTGTTTTTCTCCAGGGCTGACAAGAAGGGGGAGAAGTTGATACAAATTTCTGAGCTGGGGATGTGGAAGGGGAACTGGGCTGGACTCCAATGCATATCAATATTAATTTTGTGTACCAATTTAACAGGTCTGCCCTAGCTGGGGCCTTGAAGATTGTCATGGTTGAGAACATTTGGTTGCCCCATCTCTCTGTCTCTGCCCCTGTTTCTTATGTCTGTCTTTGTCTCTTCGCATATATATAAATACACATATATGTGTATCTATACACATATACGTGTGTGTGAGTATATATATATATATATATACATACACACACACACACACACACCCACACACACACACACACACACATATGTATATACATATATATAATGTTTTTCTCTGTCTCTGTCTCTAACCACTAATCTGACAAGGTGGATGGAACAAGAGTCTTCTTATACATTCACTACCAGAATGGACCTTGAACCATTGAATGTGGGTCAGGTTTTCAAATAAACTCCCACTTCTCACCCCTAGGGAGTCAGTCCACACTTAGCTTGGATCTGACAGTTTCCATATTTCCTCCTTTGGCCAAGCTCACATCCTTTGTGCTGCAGTTTGGACACTCACTTTAGTGTCCTAGGGGAAGAGTGATAAGACAGAGGTCAGATCCTGGCCCCGCCTGCTGGGTAGTGAAATTTGGTGCTTTATGAGCCTTGCCAGGAGGAGGAAAGTAAGCAGCAGAGGCAGCTCGGGGAGTGTGGCAGGATGCTGTCATGAGCCTGTGTGAGATTCCAGTCAAGTGCTGGGTATATTTATAGATACACACACAGAGACACACACGCATCGGAAAGTATTGTTTGTTTCCTGGAAATGTGTGCCCGTTCTCACATTCTTACCCGATTTCCCAGGTCGTGTCATCCTGAAACAGGGAAAAATATGTCCTTTTCTCCCTGGCATCCACCTGAGACATGAAGAGGGATCTTTGGAAAACAGATCTGAGCCCTTCTCTCCCCTTTGGAAGATTACAGGGATTTCCCCTTGCCCTCAGGGTAAGCTTTTTCCTGCACGCCTGACTGCCCAGCTAACTACTCCAGCTCCTCTCCTGCCTCCCAGGCCTCCCTGAACTCCTCCCAAAGCAAAGCACTCTACGTCCAGTCCTATGAGTGCCCCAGACCCCGTGATACTTCCCTCCTTGGCACACACTGTCCCCCCAGCCAGGAGTGCTTTTCCACCCCCTATTCTTCCGGCAGAGTCTTACTTGGTATCCAGATCCAGCCCACACATCACCTCCTCTGGGGTGTCTTTTCTTACCTGTCCCCAGTGGGCAGAGTTACCCATTCCTCTGAGGGCTTAAGACTCTGCCCTCTTATCTCACTGTTGTATTTCTATTCATATCTGTCTCTTCCTCCAAACCATATGCTTTCCAAGGTCAAGAACTGTCTCTTACTCACTTCTGCCTCCCTAGCATCTAGGCCAGTGCCTGCTGCAGAGTAGATGTGCAATGGAGAGCTGTTGAATGAATGGACGAGATGTTTACATTGTAGCTGCTAAGAGCGCAGGGTCTGCTTTTGGTGGAAGTTTGGGTTTACATACCAGCTCCACCACTTGCTAGCCACAGGATTTTTCAAGTCGCTTAGACCCGCTGTCAGTTTCCTAATCTGTAAGGTAGAATATAACAATAGAACCTCATTTATAGGATTACTGTGAAACTTTAACGATATTGCCTATAAGGGATTTCCTATAGTACCTGGCATAGGCACATACGTTTTTTCTCACAACCCATGCTTTGTCTATCAGCAAATCCTGCGGGCTTTTCCTTTAAAACATCCAGCCACTTCTTACCTTTCAACTGCTAATAGCCGAATTCAAACTACCATCGTTTCCCACAGACATATTTTGGTGGCCTCTTCCCTGGTCTCTCTGCCTCCATCCTTGTCCCACTTATCTATTTTCAACACAGCAGCCAGAGGCGATCCCTTAAAAATATAAGTCAAATCAGGTCACTGTTCTGCCGCAATTCCCCTTTGGCTTCCCTACCTCAGTGGGAGTGAAAGCCCAAGTCCCCATTGTGGCCAACAAGGTTGCTGCTACCTCTGATTCGATCTCCTCACTTTCCCCCTTGCTTTCCCAGCTTCAGCCACATGGTCACCCTGCTATAACTCAAACCTGCCGCATACCACCCTGCCCCAGTGCCTTTGCACTTGCCATTTCCTTGGCCTGAAATTCTATTTCTCCAGAAAGCCTCATGCCTCCCTGGCTTACTTAAAGTCTTCATTCAAAAGTCACCTTCTCCAGGAGACCTCCACTGGCCAGTCCATCTAAATTTTCAACATTATGCTCGCTGTTGACACTTTCTATCCCGCTTCCCTCTTTATTAGCCTTTATCATTAATAGAAATATATTTTTTATTATCTGTTCACCATCTGTTGCCTCCAGTAGAATATAAGCTCTAAGAGGGCAGAGATTTTGTCTGTTTTGCTCACTGCTGTACTGCCAGCATCTAGAACTATGTCTGGCACAAAGTACGTGCTCAGTAAGTACTTTGTTGAATAAATAGATCATTCCAAGAAGTTTTACTAGGCTATTTCCCTTCTGTTGCAAGAGCTGGGTGCCCTGAGACTGCAAAGATGAGAATTTAGATTGCTGTAAAATACTGGGACAGCAGCATCTGGGCTGAGCTTGGGCCACTGCTCACTGGCCCTGAGCAGTTAGGACTGACACAGGAGGCAGAACCCCAAAACATGCTTCTGTCCTCAGACTGGATTTCCCCCTTTTTCAGCCCAACCCAGCTGTGCCCTGCCCAGTAGAGGGTCTGGCTGGGAACTCCAAGCTCCTCCTTTTCTCTGGAGAGTCAGGGATGGCGTCTAGGCCTCAGGAAGAAGGAGTGGCATGAGGAGATGCCCCATAGCTTGAGGGCTGGGTGACACTGCTGAAGCTGCCTTTTGTCCAGTTTTCTTGGGAACTTCCTCAGGGAAAAAAATCAGTGCCATCCTTCTTGGACTTGGTTTCCCAAGAAAGCAACACCCCTCAGAGCATCACCTTTCTGTGCCTGGCCCCAGACCTGCTATCAGACTCTCTGAGGTTGGGCCTGGGCATCTGCAAGCTGCAGGTCTACCAAGAAATTCTTCTTTATACTCAAATGAGAGCCACCCATCAGAGAGTGACCTCCTTGGGGTGGGATTGTGGCCTTCTCACAACCCAGCCACTTGTTCTCAAATTTCACCCCGTCCCCTGCTTTATTTTCCTCCTTAGCACTTACCATAGTGCAATCCAACGTAGAATGTACATAGTCTACTTATTTATCCTGTTTATTATCTGACCTCCACCACCCCCTTGCCCACACCAGGAATGGACTTTTTGTCTGTTTTATTCATTGTTGTATCCCCAATGTGTAGAAAAACACCTGACACATAGTAAGTGCTTCATAAATAGTTGCTGAATGAGTAAATCCTTACCCAAAGCCCTCCATGATAAGAGCTCCTTAGTGAGGGAGGGGAGGGCAGAGATAGTAATCCTCTTACAGTAAGATTACCCCTGCCCTCAGGAGACTCCCAGAGGCCACAGGCAGGGCCAGCCCTGAGAATTCCACCTGAGCTGCCTATGCACATTTCACCTGCTGACCTAAATGTTGGACCACTTTGCACAGAGTAGGGATACATTGTGGTGGGGCCTAAGACAAGCGGCACATTTTCCTCCCTCCCAAGACCTCCTCCCTTTTGCCTTTATAATTCCCACCCATACGATAGGCCCCTTCCACCCAGCAGGCCCTCCCTTCTCCTCCTTCTCTGAGCTCTAAGGAGCACCAGGGGCCAGTCCCATAATCTGAGCACTCAGTGGCCAGGTGGGGTGCTGCACTGTCGGTGGGCCCTTCACAGACATCCTTCTTGCCTCCCTAAGTAGACTGTGAGTTTGCTGACAGTACAGGCTCTGTCTTATTTACATTGATCTGCCATTATCTAGAGCGTAGTAGGTGCCCAATGAGTCGTGAGTCTGTGGCTGTATGAAAGAAAAGTACATGGAATGCAGTTATCTTCAGGGCTTGGCATATGCTAGGGCCTAGAGGGGACTGAGCAGTGGAGTTTTCTTTACTGTGAAGCTCTATCATACAGGGATTAACTATGGACGGGGGACTATACAGCAACATGCCTTGATGTTGGAACTAAATTGCTCACCTATTTCCTCTTACTACTACCTCCAGTAATAATAGCTCACATTTATGCACTGTTTATTGTGTGCTAAGTGCTATCCTAAGCATTCCACAGGGATTATCTCATTTAATTCTCATAACATTTCAAGATAGGGACCATTATTATACATGTCACGTGCATTGCAGGATCAGAGCTATTCTGGGGATAAAGGCTGTGAAGTGTTCGTGGGGAGGCCAAGCATGTGTGCTGAGAGGTCAATGAAGAGGTCAGGAAGAGAGACTTGATCAGTGTGGAAACCCCAGGTACACATGAGGTAGCATGAGTTTTTCAGAGCAGAGAGACTCAGTTCCATCTCTGTCATGCCTTCAGTCTTGATACCACCAAGTCTCAGGAATGTCATTCAGAATTTCCCAGCCTCTAGAAGTTCAACCTTCAAAAATCCAACCTAGGAATCAAGGGTCCAGGCTTTGTGAACACTTGTCTGATATGCTGGCCACTTTTGATCCATTCAACTGGCTTTCTTCCCATTTGAATTAGGAGTGAAATAAGTATGAAATCACCCTTCCCCGTCCTTGTTTCTACTTGCCTCCCACAGAAGTCTTCCTAAGAAAGCATCCTGCCCTCTTTAACCCCCACCAAACAGGGAGCCCCTATAGGGCAGGGCCATGTCAATCCAACTCCGTGGTACCTCTCTGCCCCACCCCCGCCCCACCAAACCCAGGACTAGGAACCTTTCTTGATCCTCTGCCACTAATGGTGAGCCCTCGGCCCCACTCCCAAGCACCTACCTCTGTCCTGAGAATATGCTCTCCGGGCTCCCAGCTGTGAGTGACACATCGGATACAGGGGCATGACGCTACTGGGTAGAAAGAAGAGGGGAAGGCAAGGAATGGTGACAGGGTGTGAGAAAGTCAGAGAGCAGGGGAAACTGGAGAAGGCAGCAAGTCCATTCCTCTCCCTCCCAGCTTGGAGGCTGGGTTATTAGACAAGGTCTGTAAACACCTGAGTGGTCTCTGGTGCTGTGTTTGAACCATGACTTTCTACTCCCCAAATAGACCTTGACTATCTGCTCCAGGCATTCCACAGGCACTGGGGGAGAGACTGGAACTTGTCCCTCCCTCTCAGGGTACTCTAGAGCCAGGAGTCAGGGCTCATAGGTTAGTGGCAGTGTTCTGCTGAAATATGGTTAATGTGACCTTTGCAACACGCTTATGTCCCTGTTTTCCAACAGTTCATAACAATGACAAATATTGCTGTGTTTCCCTCCTGAAAATAAACAGAGATTCAGATGTCCAGGGAGACACCAGAATGGGCTCAAAAGAAATCTGTGTTTAAACCCTACAGAAATTCATCCACTCACCACCCCCGTCCCCCATGTTTTGGGTCTCCCAGGAAGGCTCTGTAAAAGGGCAGTGGAAAGACCCTGCGTACTCACGGCTGGAGATGGCTGAGAAGAGGCGGAGTGGAGGAGAGTGAGGTCAGAGCTATACAAACATGCACTTGGGTGTTCTGTCCCCACTATAGTGTGTCTCTCATGCCACTCTCCATGTCTCCCGCCCTCTCATACCTTTCACTCCAATAATCTCTCTTCCCTCTGCTATGCAGAGGGCTGACTGAAGGATCTGCCATCTGCTGCCTCCCCCGATCCCAGGTCCCTGTGCCAGGGTAATCTAAACAACTTGGGTAACTGAGATAAGATTCTTGCTGCCATTAAACATTGACAGGTCAGAGCATGGTACTCGGTTGCAGTGAAACTCCCTGGCTAGTCTGCAGGGAGACAGGGAGACCACAGCAGTGGGCCATTAAAAATGGATGGAAACCAACCCACTGAAGAAAGAGCTGCGTCTCTCAAAGTGACAGTTCTCCTGTTGGCCAGAGGGAGGGACCCGGAGGACTTAGCAAAGGCCAGCAGGGCTCAAACTGAGCAGTTTTCAGAGTCGCAACTACTCCTGCCCTTCGCATTCTGTCAGTTGGACGGAAAGAACTTGGGCTCTAGAGTCAGGCAGACTTGAATTTAAGTCTCAGTTTGACCCCCTAGTGTGGCTTAAGCACCCTGAATTTTAGCCTGTTCATCTATAAAATGGGCTTAATACTTACTCTAAAGATCGTTATAAGGGTGAAATGAAATAGCATATATAAGATATTTAGCACAGAGTTTGGCCAAAAGAGGTCATTACTAAAGGTTAATCTGCCTTCCCCTTCCTCCTGGAGGTAGATGAGTTTCTCCCCAGGGAAGAAATCTCCCCAGGGACACCCTCTCTGGCCTGGTGGGATATTTTCCCTGACCCAGAAACCCCGGTCTCATTACAGTTTGCTTGTCTGTCTTACCCCACCAGTCTGGAAGCATCTTGAAAACTGCTGTCTCAAGCACCACTGATTTTCCAGTGCCCAGCTCAATGTCTGGCATATAATTGTTGTTTGGAGAACTTCATTTCATAACAGCAGAGAAATAGATTAGAAGGCTTCGTAAGTAAGGTCCTTTCTCATAATAACAGTATTCATTGAGCCCCAAGTGTTACGTACCCGTTACCTCATTAGTCACAAACAATCCTATATGATAGAAACTCTTGTAATTCCCACTTTACAGATGAGGAAGTTGAGGCACAGAGAATATTAGGTTACTTGCTCAAGCTAAGGTTTGAACCCAAGCAGTTCGACACAGCAGCCTGAACCCCGACCCCTCGTTACACAGTTCTGACTCTATTAGAGAACACCGCTCTGGGGAGCTTGCTGGGTGAGAAGGAACCCTTGTTACAATGATTGACCCCGGGGAAATTTCTCTGGACCTTTGGAGGGAGATTCAAAACCCCTCTCCATCCCAGTTCTAGGTCTGCTTGATAAGCCAGGAATAACGCTATCCTGTTGCCTTCTAGAACCTTCTGCTCCCTGGGGCAGCAGGGAATTTATTTGGCCAGGGATTCACACCTCAGAGGCTCATCTGCCTCAGCAACTAGGGGCAGCTCACTGATGCCAGTGCCAGCCAGCTTTCAGACGGGAAGCTCCTGGGTGTGCTTGCCCTCTGCCACACCCGTGAGTGGTGAGAAGGGCTGGGAGGGACAGTCTGCAGAGCTGGAACCATGAGACCTTTATTCTCTAAAATAAAGGGACTCCCCGGTTCCCTCTCCTCAGGGCTTGACGCTGCTCGGTTTTCTAGGCTCCTCCTGCAAGCAGCTGCCTTTTTGAATGCCCAGTGGATCCCAAATTAGCTTGATTCATAAGAGGAAAATACACAAAACCCCTCTACAGCCAGAGAGTGAGTTGTCTATGAAGACCTATGTGTTAAAAATAAAGTTTTACCCTAAGAAGCCATCTGGCTGTGTGCCCTCTCCCAAATCCACGCTTCCATTCAGTATACTTGTTACTCTATGCTGTGGGGGAACAGAGAGGTACCGGCTGTGGATCAACAGAGAATGAGCTTAAGTTCTCAGGATGCTGAGAAGGGGGCAGAAGCAGATAAGACAAGCACAGAAACCGTGGAAAAGAACTTGCGGGTATTTCCCACACCTGCAAGCAACAGGTGCTGCTCTCTGTGGTACAATTTGGGTAAGTAAGCGCTGAGGACACAGTGGGATGCACTCAGCTGCCCAAGGAGGGGAGGCTTGATGTGATGTCTGAGGAAGGCATCTGCCTTGTGGAGATGGCTGCCGGTGGTGACCTGGGCTCTGTGCGGCGGTAGGTAGAAGTAACGGCGCGCACGGTCGCACTGTTTACAGCGCACCTTCACAACCACATCTCACTTGATCCTGACGGCCACTCCGTAAGCAGGCTCCCCCACCCTCACTTCTCAGATGAGGACACTGAGGCTCAGAGAAGTTTCTGAGTGGCCGTGAACTCAAGTGGTTTCTGACTCAAGTTATTTCCCTTACGTGGCAGTTTGCCTGGGGAAGTCAGGCAAAATCTCACGGAGCAGGAAACCTTGACCTCCACAGAAGCAGCTTCCTCCCAACCTTGGGCAAGGCCCACTGCAGATGCAGGGTCATAGTGGTAAAAAGTGAGTGTGCAGGGGGGCCACACTGAGGAGGGCTGCTGCCTGGACAGCAGCCAGGGGTACTCAGGGGCAGCGCTGGGACCAGGCTGCCCAGCCAGTGTGGGTGTGGCTCAACGCCCCAGAGAGAGGGGTGGGGCTATGGCTGGCCTAGGGGCCGCTGCCCTGTGCCCAGGAGTGGGGGCCTAGCCCGAGGGAAGCCTGACTGAGCCCAAGTCTTTTGTGGCCAGAGGTAAGGGTAAGATAAACAAGTGTCTTATTTTTAAACCAAAGAGAGGACAAGCGTTCTTTGTTTCCACAAATCAGCAGGAGAGGAAATGGGTTGTGTGTGGGTGTTGGGGGCAGGGGGATGGGGGGGCGGAGTTTAGAGGTCTAGCTGTGAGGAAGTGGAACTAGTTACCAAAGGACTTCCCTGTTAGCCAGAACAGTTGCTCTCCTCCTGGGAGGAGTGGAGCAGCAGGGGCTAGAGGCTTGCAGAGGTTTCTCCCAGCCCTGGGAACCTAAACAGTCAGCACAACGTCACGCTGAGGAGATGGGGGTGATGTCGGGCTTTCTGTGATGGGAACAGCAGAAATCCTTGAGTCTGAGCAGTGCCAGGACTTGGTTCCCTTCCTTCTGGCCTCCTCTCTTTGTCAACCTCCCGGAGGATGGAGACTGCTTCCGCAAATTCTACTGGGGCCACCTCCTCTGGTCCCATCACTAAGATAGACAAAAGGGAACTAGCTTTTATTGAGCTCCAACTGCATGCCCTGTCCTGGGCTTCGCACTGCAGTCATGAAATGAAATGAAAAAGGACATATTTTCCTCCCTGAGGGGAAAAGGGGAATTACTAGATTAAAGGAAAGCCATCAACAGAGCTGTAAGCAAAGGTGGCGGGGCAGGGCAGGGGGTGGGGGTAGGCATAGGAGCTGAGGCTGAGACAGTTTTCAGTCTTTCCACAAACTTTTTATTCCCTTAACTTCCACAAAAAGGGAAGCCAGCCAGAAAGGATTCTCCCCATTTTAGTGATAAGAAGTTTGAGGCCCCAGTAAGGGTGTAGCCAGGACAGAAACACCTATCTTGTGCTTCTGTGCTCGCTGCCCTTTCTTCGAGGCCAGGTTGGGATCAGGATGGAGGAGGAAGTGGTGGAAGTGATGAGGTACCAGAGGGAGAAGAAAACTGAGGGATAGGGGACCCCCAAAGGCAACCCTGGAACACCTGATAATGCTGGCTAACTTTCCATGTGGTGTCCTGGAGAGGACTTCTATTACTGCCACTACTTCTAATAGTAATAACAGTTACTATTTACTGTTTACCTTGTGCCAAATACATAAATATTGTGGAAGGGATTAATGTACAAAATGCTTTAGAAGCGATCTCTTTTAACCCTCAGAAGAACCAATAAGATAAATACTTTTGTTTCTATTTTTCAGACAAGGAGATTAAGGTTCGGAGAGGTTGGGGACTTTCCTGAGACCTCATAGTGGGTGGCAGGGGCCACACTCATACCCACTGTGCAGTACGGCCAAGGTGGGACACAAATGCTGCCCCATTATTTTTATTCCTCAACACCTTTGGCATCATCCGGCCCCAGAACGCTGGTCCCTGAAAAAGGAAGGCCTCTGTTTTGCATCCTCTTAAATTCTCAGGCTTAAAACCATTTTTACTCCCCACCACCATCACCACCCCCCCACAAGCCTAGGCCTCAGGGGTGGGGAGATGTCTGCAGACAAGGCAAAGGGACCACATTCTGGGCAGATCCCCTGACAAGGTAGGTCACTATCTCTCCGCATACCTGTGATTCCCACTCTTTGACTGGGCCCAGAGCTTGGTGTGAGGTAGGGTTTTCACCAGATTTCTCTACCAGGGGAACTACAGAGAGGAAGTGGGTCTTAAGTAGGGTAGGGAGAGTGGGTGGGTGAGCACTGCGGGTGCAAAGGGACAGTTTGGGAGGCCCTGGGGACTTTCCCCTATGCCTGAACTCCTCCCCCAGACAGGGCAGCCAAGTGCCCCAACACCCCACAGGCTGTGAGCCTCTGGCTGGGTTTCTGACTCTTCCCATCCATGTCCTATTTCTCTCCCACCCTCTGCAGTGTACCCCCTCTCCCTTCATCTTAGAATTTGTTTACTACCCATTGCTCCCCTCACCCATCCTTCCCTCCCAACTTCAGGTGAGACAAGGTAGGCCTGGGGGGGCACACTCCAACAGGCTTTACCCCAGCACAGCTGGACTCAGAAATGAGACAACCCCCCCCACACACACCCGCCCCCAGTGGAGACTCCATGAAGAAGCCTGGTTGAAATGTGAGCCCTGAGCTTCTCTTGTTGCAATTTCTCTTCTGTTTCTGTTTCCTGGCCTCTACAGGGCACTAGGCATCTTGAAACCCTCCTTTTTTAGGCTTCTTCCCCTTCAGCCCCTAGGGCCGACCCCTTTTTATTTGACTTGGCTAGGGCAGCGGTGAGAGGCAGCTTAGTAGAAGGGAAGCGAGTCCCTTACAGCAGCGCCTCTAGTGAGACTTTCTGGGGGTCTCCGGAAGCACAAGTGCCAAGAGTCTTTTTGTTTGTTTAACAAGGAAAACAATGGAGAGATGTGATTGTCTTCAAGCATCCCCCAGCAAAGTTCCTCGTCTGTCTCCAAAGTAAAAATACACACCATGGCTGTAACGTGAAATACGCATCCTTGACACCTTGAGACAAAATAGACTGCAAACACACTTGGGCGTCCAAAGATAGGATCGCCCAGAATACAAATACCTGCTACCACACGGGGACAGAAAGTGATCACGCACGCTAACCCCCTGTTGCACCCACGTTTCTACACATAGCGTAAGGACGAGGCTCGGAGGTGACAGCCCCGTCAGGGGTTAAGCCCGCCCTCCCCTCCTCCTTTCCTCTCTGCCCCTCCTCCTCCCTCCCCACCGGCGTCACTGGTTTTCTTGTCGCGGGGCCGCCCCTCCCCTCCGGCCTCTGACGTGGCCCGCGGCGCGTCACTACCCGGCCGACGGGAAGCGCTGCCCTTATATGGGTGCAGGCTCCGGAGGGGTCCGCGGGGGCGGGAGGCAGGGCGACAGCTACCCGCTGTTCTTGGCCAGGCTCTCAACTTCCAAAAGATTCCCAGGCCCGGGCATATGTGAGCCAGTTTGTAGATAAGGACGTGGCTTTTCCCATCTCCTCCAGAGAGCTGGAGAGCCCAGGTGGGCAGCCTTTCAAGACATTCTCTCCGGGCATCCTCCCTGTTTGTGTTTCTCTTGAAGTGTTCAGAGCTAGATTGAAATGCAGATGACAATTGGCCTTTAATAGATTCACTCAATGGTCCCTTAATGCTCTGGATCCCGAATGTGCACGGCCAGAAGGCTGTGATGCAGAGGCCAGCGTGGAGTAGTGGAAAGGACAGGCTTGCCTCTGCTGGGCAACCTTAAACAAGCCTTTTAGTCTCTTCCAGCCTCATTCACCTTATCCGTGAAGTGTAGAAGATTCTTGCCTGATGGAGTGGTTGTGAGGATCAGATGGGTGTTCAACTTGTTCGTGTAAAGCCGCTTTTTAAGCTGTGAAGTGCTGTGCAAAATTACGGTTGTCACTTTGTACCCTGGAGGAGCCTTGTTCAGGTCCCTTTCTGAGGAAGGGAGCCGCAGAGGCCCAGATGCTGACTTGGCTTCCAGAACCTGTCTCTGGGGCCTTGCCTAACCACTCTGGGAATGCCCTTGGCCCTGTGGCAAAGCTTACGCTGTGTACACGAAGTCATCTGATGTATGTGTCTGTGCTTCCAAGGCTGTGATGGGCTGTTTTGGGCCGCTGCTAATACGCAAGTGGTGAGTATGCTGAGATGGCCTTTCCAGTTAAACCACGGAAGGAAACCAGAATTGCCAAAAGGCAGCGGGTGAGCAGTTGTGTGAATGCCTCATGCAGTACTGGACTGTCTTCTGCCCCTGCTAATAAGACCTCCAAATCCAGCTCAGGACTCCCAGCCCCAAAAAGCTATTTCATACTGGACACCAGCTAACTGCTGGTGCCTCCATTCCAACCCTGTTCATTAATTTCGGACTGTGTTTTCTCAGTGCTCATCTGCCCACATTTCTCTGTCTGCCGGCAGCTTTGCATGTGTGTCCTCTGTGCGTGCTTCCTCCTCGTCCCCAACTTGGAGTTTCCTGAGGGCAGGAGCAATTTCTCTCAAACTAGACTGAAGAGCCTCCACCCTCCATGCTTGAGGACAGGCGTCAAGTCTCCTTCCTTTGATCGCTATAAAACAAGGAGGACAAAAGGTGTTCAGATCCTGGGGTCAAGTGACTGATTTATGACCCGTATATAAATGGCAGTGAGGCATGGGAGGGTCAGACAGGGCCAATCTCTGCAGTATTCACCTCCCCCTCGTTCTCTGCTTCCTGTCGCAGTGATCCCCACAGAATCCACTCCCTGCCAGGGAGAACTGTGCTGCGTTGTTGAGAAGTAGATTACACAGTGTGCCCTGGCAATCTACTTCTACTTTTTTCTCGTAGAGGGTACCTGCCCCCACTAAAGCTCAAGACAAGTCTGAAGATGAAATCCCACTGCTGGTGCCAGTGAAGGAAACTCCAGCTGCAGGAAGCGTAGAGACACAAAAAGATGCCACAGGAAAGAAGTCTCCAAAGAAGAGTCCTGGTACACACCTCATGGGAAGAAGAGAAAGGCCTCCCCAGCTTTGGAGACCCCAAGAGATGCAGAGCCCAAGACCCCAGGTAAAGGCCCAGGCAAGAATCAAGGAAGAGTTGGAGAAAGAAAGAACCTCTTCGCTGGGGAAAAAAGACCCAAGACAGACTCCTAAAAAGCCTGAGGCCAAGTTCTTCACTACTGCTAGTAAATCTGAGAAAAAATCTCCCCGTACCCTCAAAGAGTGGCCCAAAGAACTCAAATTACCCCAGTCAACCTAACATCAGACACTCAAGCAGCAGGAAACTCATCAGAGCTATCCAAAGAGCTTGGAAAAAATACCTGGGTCCTGCCCCCCGTTGTAACTGCTGAGTGAGGCCTAGACTTAAATATTTTTTAAAACCTCCACAAGTAATTCTGATACGTGTTCATGGGTGTAAGAACCAGTAGTGTGAAGTAATCCATTTATTTCATTGCTCTTCTGTGTATTTACTAATGCAATAGAGGGAAAATAGAGTTTCTTCTAATCTACTTTTTTTTTTTAATTAGACTTATGGGGTTTTTTGTGTGTTTTTTAAAATTAATTAATTGATTAATTTTGGCTGCGTTGGGTCTTCATTGCTGCACATGGGCTTTCTCTAGTTGCGGCGAGCAGGGGCTAGTCTTCTTTGCAGTGCACGGGCTTCTCATTGTGGTGGCCTCTCTTGTTTCGGAGCACAGGCGCTAGGCACCTGTGGGCTTCAGTAGTTGTGGCTCACGGGCTCTAGAGTGCAGGCTCAGCAGCTGTGGCGCACGTGATTAGCTGCTCTGTGGCATATGGGATCTTCCCAGACCAGGGCTTGAACCCATGTCCCCTGCATTGGCAGGCAGATTCTTAACCACTGCGCTACCAGGGAATGTACCCTGCTAGGAGGCAGGTACCCTCCTTTTGGAGGTGGTTGTTCTCATTAAAGGTAAGGCACTTGAGGGTGATACCTAAGGCCATGTTCCCAATTGGTAAACTGTCAGCTGAGGTCCACTGCTCCTTAGGTGCTGGCTAAGATTGGTTCAAAGCTTCATTCTAGGGCTTCCCTGGTGGCGCAGTGGTTGAGAGTCCGCCTGCCGATGCAGGGGACGTGGGTTCGTGCCCCGGTCCGGGAAGATCCCACATGCCGCGGAGCGGCTGGGCCCGTGAACCATGGCCGTTGAGCCTGCGCGTCCGGAGCCTGTGCTCCGCAACGGGAGAGGCCACAACAGTGAGAGGCCCGCGTACCGAAGGAAAAAAAAAAAATCTTCATTCTAAGAACTATGGGAAATCCAATGCCCCTCCTCAAAATATTCCAGATTCCTCTGGGAGTGGGGATGTCTCTAGCTCTGAGCTCCTATTTTTCTTAAGTCAAATCAGTTTAGGAATCATCCTGCCACTCTATAAGTGCTCTTGCTATGTGAGCGGTGTATTTCAGCCCTTTGCCTTTCAGATTCTTCCTGTTTTCTTTTGCAGAGTAAGTCACCTCTTTCTAACCCCTACCCACACTTCTGTGCCTCTCTACAAATTCAGTGAGATGGGCCCAAAGCTTCTGTGTGTTTAAGTTCTTAGGCAGAGTCCCTCCTCCTAAGCCAGGCCAGGCTGGAGTGGGGTGGTTGGTGGTCTTCCTGGACTTACATACGTTTTTGGTTTTTTTTGTTTGTTTGTTTGTTTTTCAGCACACGGGCCTCTCACTGATATTACAACATAGGGATTCACACAGATTAAGGAAGAGACAGGGTGGGTCTCCTGGCCCACACTCTCTTGTTATAGATAAGCAGAGTGTGACTCAGGGAGGTGACTCCCAATCCAACCACTAGGCTCCCTCCTCTGAACCACGGGTATCAAATGCTTGGCCTCCACTGGCTCTGAGCCATGGTGCAGTTGAGAAATACCTGGGGCCCAGAGCCAGGAGGCCAGAGGGGGAAGCTGCAGTACCTCTTTATTTATTTATTTGTTTATTTATTTATTTTACATCTTTATTGGAGTATAGTTGCTTTACAATGGTGTGTTAGTTTCTGCTTTATAACAAAGTGAATCAGTTATACATGTACATATGTCCCCATTTCTCCTCCCTCTTGCGTCTCCCTCCCTCCCACCTTCCCTATCCCACCCCTCTAGGTGGTCACAAAGCACAAGCAGTACCTCTTTAGATTCTTCCTCATGTCCCTTTTTATTGAGTCTGTTTTTCTCCACACATTAGCCCCCTACCCAGGGGGGTTTCTGGCTATCACAGCTGTGATGCCAGCTTCCTGCCTGCCCCAGACACCCAGCCCCAGGAGGCCCAGCCCCATTAAGGCTCTGCCAAAACAACATCTGGGGCAGCTCCAACAGCCTCAGGGCCTCTTCTCTTGTTTTCTGTCTGGAGATGAAGGGGGTTTATGCTGGGCCCCTGGGAGTGAGGATGAGGAGAGTTTGCAATGTGTCTGTCCTCTAAGTTTGGGAAAGAGGCAATAAATTCAGCTTTAGATCTGCTGCTGTCCCCAAGTCCGTGTGTTCCCCCGTTGAGTTTCCGGCACTTTCAGTCACACCTTCGAGTACTATTTGAGAAGGCCCAGAGGGTGGAGGTGTGGGAGGTCACATTCCTGGGGGGCCCTCCAGGATAATAGACTTTTAACAGATAGTCTCCATCCTTTTGCTCCTCTGATACACCTAGGGAGTCACAGAAACAAAAACACATCGCTGGGGACCTTTCCAGCCAGATACTGGTCTAGCCATCTGTCCACATGTCTTCTCTCCCCCAGCTGCCACCTTATTCACACTCTCTCTCATACACCCTCAGCCATCCTGCCTTCCTTTGCTCTGTCCTCACCACAGGCCCGTGCTGGTAAAGGAGGGAAGGAAACCGGAGCATTCCTCTAGTGGGTCAGTAGGGCACAGCAGCTGAGAAGCAACCCTCAAGGGAATAGCTATCTTTGGGGAGCAGATCTCCTCCCTAGATAGGAACTGACATACTGTCAGCATATGTCACAAGTTTGATGAATTAATAACACTTTCCAGCGCTCCCTCCCAGCAGAAGGAGAGTGAACCTGTACGAGCCAATGTGGTGCAGGATGATATAAGGGGATGGAGAGGTGACTTTGGAGAGCACAAAGCAGGCCCTTAGAGCCCAATTCCAGGAAACTGGAGGCCTCAACTCTCCAAGCCACAGAGGTCACCTGTGGTCCCCTGGCTGACCCCTGAGAGCAAAAGTGGCAGTTCCCTGTCCTGTCCAACACTCTGTGTCTCATGTTTTTGTGGCTCTTTGCCCTGAGACCCTGAATTCAGTTGTCTCCCAAGGCCCAGTCAGGTCTAAGTCCTCACTCCTCCTCACACTGGTCGCCGTCCAAAGGACAAACACTCTCATCCCCAACCTCTGTGTGAGCGCTCTCTGCTAATCCAACTCCCGCCACCTCCCTCTCAAACCCTCTTGTGTCCAGCAAAGTCCCTTGTAGCCTCAAGCCCATCCAAGCATTTTCTGTGCCTCCTGACCCTAGCTGAAACGGGGCTGTCTCAAGGGGAGTTTGTTCCTCTGTCACAGCCCACACCCCTCAGGCTCACGTGGTGGGGCAGCGTCTTCCGTGCTCTGCATTACCTCTTCCGACCGTCACTCCGCATCACCTTCTCTGAAGTTCATTTTGTTCTGCTGTACCATCGTCTTTGACCCTCCTGGTCACTCTCTCTCACTGACCCCAGGTCTTGCCCCTGCAGGGCTCACAGCCTTTCTCTCTGTCCCAAACTCCTGCCTCCACCTGAGGAAACATCAACATGTGTGTGAGCAGCTGAATTCATTCTGCCTCCTGGGCTTTCAGCCTCCTACTCCACCTGACCGTATCCTGCCCTCAGCTTCCAACACCTGCCACTCCAAAACCCACCACTGTTCCTCCAGAGCCTGGCACCAAGGGAACTCAAATAGTCCCTGAGTAAGTGAAAAAATGAATGAGGGAGTGAATGAAGCCTGTGTCACAAGACGGGATGTGGAAAAATGGAAAGGGCACTAGATGGGGTGGGAGACGGAGGTTTGCCACTAAACAGCTGTGTGATTTTGGGCATCTTTTCCCATCTCACAGCCTCCTTTTCTTCATCTGCAAAATTAAAAATTTTGTGTAGATGATTTCTGAAAACGCTGCTTCTGACTGTTGGCAATACCAAGCTGTGGTTTACTTATACTTATCTGTAATATTTAGGCTTTGCACTAAGCTCTTTCTATATATTACTACTTATCTACCCAATAAGTATGTGAAGAACATATTGTCCTCATTATAAAGATGAGAAAAATTGAGGATAAGAGAGATTAAAGATTTGCCTTGTCATAGATAGTAGGTGGCAGATTCAGGATTAGAATCCAGGTTGGTCAACAAAAGCAAGTATGTCTGAATGTGTCTCAAGATGAAAGAAGCCTCCTCTTTAGAGGGACTGCTGTCTGCTCTTCTAAACTAGGCCTCCGAGGGAGATTTCCCTGGTGGTCCAGTGGTTAAGACTCTGCACTTCCACTGCAGGGGGGCACGGATTTGATCCCTGATCGGGGAACCAAGATCCCACATGCTGCGTGGTGAGGCCAAACAATATATAAATAAATAAATAAGGATAAACTAGGCTTCCCGTAGTGAAGGTCTCTCTGAAGTGGCAGGTGCTGCAGCAGGGGGAGGGGTTGACACAGATGGTGGTGTCTGGGCAGACGTGTCAGGTGGGTTTGGAGCTCTAAGAGTGCCTCTGAGACAAGGTGTGCTGAGCGGGGTCCATGGACAACTGCATCAGAATGGCCTGGATTCTCATGACAAACAGGCCCATATCCCATCTCAAACTACGAATTAGAATATCAAGGGAGAGTCTGCTTAATCTGAATTGTTACCAAACTCCCCAGTGATCTGAGTTACTGTCCTAAGAAGTCCCGGGGTGTAGGGATTTGAATGCCGGATAACAGATTTTTAATTAATGCTGTAGGCAATGAGAAGCCACTGAAGTTTTTTAAAGGACGGGGCAGAAAGACTGGGGGAGGGAGGACACTGCCCGTGGCAAGAGGCGAAAACTGGAGAGATGTTGCAAACATAGGCTCTCTAGGCCTTGGCAACTGATTAGCAGGGGTACGGTTAAAGATGTCTGCCAGACGGTGAGCCTGGTGACTAGACAAAGAATGGTAATGCTATTGAGAGAGAACGAAATCAGAAGTAGAGAAAGGAGAAAAGTATCTTGATTCCTACATGTTGAGATAAAAACACCAGAAAAGATACTTCAAAAATGTCCAGTTCTCAACTGAAAACAAAAAAGTAGTTGGGAGTTCAGCAGGAAAGTTAGGGTTAGAGATGATGCCTTGACATTTGCTCTATATCAGGAGATGCTAATTCAAATACCTCCAGGATCAAGGCAAGTTATACAAAAGAGGATTAAGTGTAATAATAATAACAAATCCCAGCATCCAGCCTTGGTAAATGATAACCACCACTTGGTCTCAGCAGGGATGCGATAAAGAGTTGGTGGGGACCCGGGTGAATTGAAGGACACACTTCCTGTCTTAAGTAACAGTCATTGCTATATAAGAATGTGGAACCAGTGTAAACAGATATTCTGATTTTTAAAGAGAAATTATAATTCTAGGGTTTTATTTTGATATGACACTTCCTAATCATTAAATGCTGACAACTAAATTTTTAAATGTTTAAACGCTGTAGAGACCAAACACTATATATCTGTGACTGAGTCAGCTCTGCCTCACAGGCTTCCAACCTGTGACTTTTGAGCTACACGGACTGTATTCGGGAGAGAGAGTTGAGCACACTGAGAGGAAATCCAGAGACTGTGTGCTGTGGAGAACCATGACCCACCCAGGCTCCCAAGTTTGCCTATGGGTGAGCCCAGTAAAGCTTAGAGAGGCCCTGATTGTTTTAGCCACCGGGTGTCTGATGGGCTCCCAGGTTGGTAGTAGCAGGTGGAGCCTGCATCTGCCGTGGCTATTTCTATTCAGCACCTGGAAACTGTGTGGGCGACGGCTGAGGTTCTGATACTTTGCAGGTTAGATGCTGCTTGGGGCCAGCAGACTTCACTCCACCACCCTCTGTGGCTATTTTCATCCTTCACTATAAAGGTGCCCTGTACCTCGGTGTCTGAGTCCTGACTGGAGCAGACATCTTGTTCAGCATATCCTAGCTGCTCACTTTCCTATAAGGAAGTTCTTCTGTTGCTTAATTTAGGTGCTTTTTATACAATGGAATCTTCTTTTTGCATCTATCTTCAGAGCAAGTGGAGAAATGGGTTACTTTTTAGCTTTCTGACTCTTCTCCAGCCCTCAAGGCATTCTTAGAAATGGTCCTTAGGGACTTGAAAATTGTTGTGACCTGGGGATTAGAAAGCCCTTTTCATATTTATATTCTACCAAGCCTTCCTTCAGTCCAGATGGGTAGTTTTCCACTCTACCCTAATCATCTTCGCATTATCTGTTTCTGTCCCTGTTCTCTTTGGGGTGGGGGGGGGG
>NW_020173731.1:13078199-13082965 GCF_003031525.2 Neophocaena asiaeorientalis asiaeorientalis | reverse complement strand
GGGGGGGGGGGATTTAAAGACAGAAACTTAAAGATAGCTAACATCTCCACTTCCTTAGTCTTTGTTAACAGTTTCTAGGGACAGTGTCATCTTTTTTTGTCCTCGATTCCTGTTCCTGATTCTAAAGAGTAACCCCCAGACTGGCTGGCCTAGATCTGAACTTGAAGGGTACAACTTTGTGAGAAGGTGATAGGGAACTCAAAAAGATGTTCTGGACGTTACCCAATGATGCTTGCAAAGAATTATGCATATATTTAGTGGTATTTCCACTCTGATTAGAAAGTGGAGAAGAGGCATCTGTCCTCCCTGGGTGATGTTTCTTATCAGCTCTGGTGCGCAGAGCAAGGTTGTCACCGATGAGGCCTGAAAAGAGGAAAGATCAAATTAGCATCTATACCAGCCACACTCAGACATGCCTGCCAAAATACACACTCCAACAAAACACCCACACATCAAAAGGATGTTCTTCAACATATACTAAGTACGTGTTAACATCTGCAAACATATATCCACATTCCCTCCTATCCACAAACATCATACACATTTCAGTATGTACACTCAAACAAATATATACTGCCCTCCTACCCACACTGATACACACGTACACACACACATACACATGCACACTCACACACAGACCTAGTGAAACTACACACTGCACAGTGTAGCAGTGAGCTGATGTCATCTTCCTGGAATATTGCAGCCCAGACTCTGCCTGCAGATCAACTTTACTCAACCTCAGGTTTCAACATGTGGTCAGGAAACTGGCAGGTAGCCTTGACAACCAAGCCAAGACCCTGCAGGCCCAGCAGGACGCTGAGCAAGACAGTCGTGTACAATGTTCTGGTTGCTCCTGACTGAGGAGTAGAGAGCAAGGCATGTGTGATGACTCCACAGACAAGGCCAGGGCTGAGACCTGAGGAGAGGGACCCAGTTCTGGTGGGGATTTGGTCTGAAGAGGGCAGTTTGGGATGCTGTGGGTCACTCTAGAGGGGCCACACAGGTAGGCTGTGCAAGTGGGTGAGATGGGCATCCAGGACCAAGGGAGCCAGTGGGTAGGGGTCACATGGTACAGGAGAAGTTTCTGATCCAGTTGAGGCATAAACTAGCATCCACCCCCAGCTCCACCACTACCTGCCCACTTGGCAGTAGGTAGAGCCACAGGTCAGCAGAGTGTCAGGACATTTAATGTTCAAAATTCAACTCAAGGCCCTTCGGGGGAGGGGAAGAGAGGAGTGAGGAAGAAGAGGAGAAGAGGGAGGGAGGGACACACTGTCCTTATCCTGATGCTTGAACTATGCCTTGGCTCTACCGAGGAAAGGGAGGCATCAGGCAACAGAAGAAGAAGTGAAATCTGGACTTTAGAGCTTCTAAGGACCGTGGTCCTAGCAGTTTAAGGGCAGTTTCAGCAAATTCCAAAAGTAATTTGGATTATTATAATGTATTGGGTTGGCCAAAAAGTTTGTTCTGGTTCGACCATAAGATGGGACAAAAAACCTGAACGAACTTTTTGGCCACCCCAGTAGTTGGCCTTAAACTGATCGAGAATCTAAATCCTGAGTTGGGTACAACTACACTGTAGAGTAACTTGGAAACTTTGAATGTTGGCTACATTAAACTCCCTCTCCCTAGGCTTGTGTGTAGAAAGAAGAGAGGATGAGAAAGTAGGTGAAGTGCTTTCTGGTTCTTATTATCACTGCCCTCTACAAAGTTCAGAACTAATCACCAATGATGAGAATAAGACACTTCGTAGGTAATGGGGGAATGTGGGGGATAAGATCTTGCTACTGTCCCAAAATGAAGACTGTTTCCCTCCAGTTCATTGCATCATCATCTAGAACAGCTCTGTGGGATGAGGTGGGACCAGCAGCCATTGTAATAGCACAGGGACTCCATGGTCTAATAAAAAGGGCATATTTGAAGTCAGCAGATCTGGTGCCAGTCCCGGCTCTATTAAGAACTAGCTGTGTGACCTGGTGAGTGATACGAGAACCTACATAAAGACAGAGTTCTATTTCCTAAGTCAAAAAACAGGTGATGATCTGTCACAAGACTTTTTTTCCGTCAATTATGGACTAAAGCAAGGCCCGGAACACCAGACCCCAGTCAACAGCATAGTCAGGAAGATGTTAAGTATTTTCAGGTTTTGGTGCTCAACCACCCTGTACACCTGTCTATACCTTGACCTGTTTCCCTGGCCTCCTTGGTGGTTGACCTTGGTCAATTCTGGTCTTGCTGACACCTGATCTTTTTGTTTGATGCACTCCAGGTTCTCTTGTTTCCAGTCCTAGCCCTGTTTCCAGGAACAATTGTTTCCCCCTCAATGAGCAGAGGTCTCACCTGGCCTGATCCAGCTTTGTGGAGGAGCCAGTGAAGAGGCCATCTAAGAGATGTGTTCAATGCCAAAATACTAGAATTCCAGGTCATTTTAGTGAGCTATATGAAGCAATGGAGCAGAATATTTGAAACCTGAAGTGTCCTGGAAATGTAGGACATATGAGCATAGTAACCTGTTTTCAAGCAGTCTGCAAACAAGATGTCAACCTCTAAAAAGATCACTAAGAATATCAAACAACAGATTATAAATGCCAAATGGATGGTATGGATAATATTAATTCTGTAGTGAGAAAATGGTCAGCACAGGTTTTCAAGGTGGAGGACCAAGCTTAAGCTGTGCGTTCAGGAGTGTGAGGGATTGGGAAAGATGCGAAGGAGGCAGTGAGGTATCCAAGAGATAATGGCATGAGCCATGGTGCAGCAATGCCAGGCACATATAGGCATACACGGAATGGGGACCATATTACAGGGCAGGGATAGGGATCACAGGCAAATGTTGAGGGCTCTGGGATGCAGAGCTGCTCTGATGCTTAGAGAACAGTGATGAGAGTCACCTTGGAGCACAAAGTGGCAGAAACCTAAAAAGATAGATGGGGCCAAATTATGAAAGGTCTTAACTATTAGGCAAAGGAGTCCATACTTAATGCAGTGGACAAATGGAGGGTGTCTCAGAATGATCTGAGCAAAAGAAGAGCAAGTGAATGCAGAACTTTAGGAAGGTAAGTCTACTAACAGTGGGAAGGGTGATTTGGGGATTGGATTTGACAGAGTCTACTGCAATCATCTAGATATGAAGAAGCAACAGGTCTTGAGACTGGATCTAAGGAGCAAAGTACAAGGTGAAGCCAAACGTGAGTCTGAGTTTTCTGGGTAGAGTGACTGGGAACCGATGGTATCTGATAGAAATGGAGATCAGGAAGGAAGCTGGCCTTGGAGAAGACAGTGGGATTAGACTAACATTGATTTGGTGGCTGGACATCCAAGGGGAGAGACAGAGCAGGTAGGAGGGGCGGGATGAGAGAAGATGTGGACAGACTATGCAGATAAGAAAGTCAATAGTAAAAAAGTAAACATCAAAATGGACAACATGAATAGAATCTCTCTAAGGAAAGAAAGTGGAGAGAAAAGGAAGAGGGAGTGGACTTAGTGAGGGAACGGGGACAGGAAGAGATCCAGGGGAGACACAGCCGGGGAAGGAGGCAGAGAAACCTGGGGTCAAGGAAAAAGAGGGGAGACTGCCTCCAGGAAAAGGTGGTCAAGGAAAATAAGAATTTGCAGAGGCCACTGGGTTTGATTCATTTAACATATATGTATGAGGCACCTATGTATGCTGGACCCTGGTATACTGATTAAGAATTATCCCCATTCAACAGACCTCTAGGAGTGCCTGTGATACTGCCAGGTTCTGAGCCTGGTTCCCCGTGTGGAAGAGAAAGACTGAAAAGTTTCGCAACACTCCCTCCACCCCTACCCACCCAGCAGTCGGTAAGACTCGGATGGTTCTAGGCAAGAGAAAAGGCATTGCTGTAGAAGAGCATAACTTGTTGGGGAAGTTGGTATGATTGTGGAAGTAAATAGAATACTTAGTCTCCATTTCCGGAGAGCCAAGAGGAACCCATTCCGACTCGTTGGGAAACGCGGCAAAGCGGTAAAATGGGTGAGTTCTGACAGGGTGTGGTTGAAAGTGGGGGAATCAGAAAAGGCGACCTCCTGGTAGAGGTGGTGTCAACGAAGGCTTCTTCTTGGAGGTGTTCTTTAACCTGTCTGGAAGAATGGGAGAATGGGAGAGGTCAGAGAATCCCCAGCTTGAAGCGCCGCTCTCCTTTCCAGAGAGCCTTCGGGCCACCCCACCCGTTTCTCCTCCCGCCTCCCTCAGCCTGCAAGCTCAGCTACAGTTCCCAGCACTGACGTCAGCGGGCGATGACCTCAGCGCAGAGGAGGTGGCGGTAGGTGGGGGCGGGACTGAGACCGATGGCGCGCGGGGCGGGGCGGACACCAGGCTCCGCCCCTATCCGCTGGCTGCGGCCAATGGACTCCGCCGCCGGCTCCTCCTGCTCTCGCAACAGTATGAAAGGCGTGTAGCAGGTAAAGTCCGGGCAAAGCCCTCGCGACCGGCGAGCGAGCAGAGGCTTACGGTTCGGCACGTCCCATCAGAGACCTCTCTCTGACCCCCGCCTCCGCCACCGCTCCCAGAGTTGCACACGACATGAGCCAGGCCAGCTGGACCGGGAAGAGAACAGACATGCTCCCGGAGATCGCCGCCGCTGTGGGTTTCCTCTCCAGCCTTCTGAGGACCCGGGGCTGCGTGAACGAGCAGCGACTTCAGGTTTTCAGCGGGGCTCTCCAGGAAGCCCTGACGGGTGAGCACATTGCGGAGGGTCCTGGCGCCCGTCGAACCCTGACACCGGGGTTCGGCCCCCTTCCCTGCC
>NW_020173731.1:13078009-13078117 GCF_003031525.2 Neophocaena asiaeorientalis asiaeorientalis | reverse complement strand
CATTCCTCTGGGTCCTGTCTCTCCTCCTCGGCCCTGCTCTAGGGTCTCGGTCCGCGGTCGTTCTGGTTGGGCGCTCCCCTCCAAGCTGTCGCGGGCGCAAACACTAGA
>NW_020173731.1:13072489-13077927 GCF_003031525.2 Neophocaena asiaeorientalis asiaeorientalis | reverse complement strand
CTGCTCATCTCCCTCAGTGGACCCTGAGACCCTGCAGGCAACAAAGCCTGACCGGCCGGGGGGTCCTTATGGAACAAGAAGGCGCAATTGAACCTTCTCAACAACTTGGAGTCCCAGCCGTGGTTCTTCCCGCCGCGCGGGGCTGCGGTGAGCCTGTGTCTGCTGTTGACTCAGTCGAAGTTGGAATCCGGGCCCCCTTTGTATTTTCTGCCCACCCCCTTAGCCATCTGCCACCTATTATGGTACAGAGAGAGCCTTGTACGTAGTTAACTGCGCTCTGCGGGCGTGTGTCGGGGTTGGGGGCGGTGCGGTGTGAGACGGAGGAGGTTGACAAGATACAAGCAGCCGCTGGCTGGGGAAGAGACCCATCTCCCAGCTGTTTCTAGCGGGTTAGCCGGCGGTCTTGGGAAGCAATAGCCATCTCTGAACGTGCCCACACAGATCCTGCCTTCTGAGGAACAACGTATGTTTCACCCAAACATCCCGGTTTTGCCTCCCTTACCCGCTGAGACAGGCCTCTGACTTTTCAAGGCAGAGGGAACCACTGAGGCACAGGGTGGGAGACATGGGTCCGACAATGATGGCAGCCTTCTTGGCCTTGAAACTTCAGCTCATAGGTCCCCAGAGGCCCTGCCTGGACACGCCAGCCCCAGTCACACCCCTCCTCCTTAAACTGGGGATGTGCCAAAGGCAATATACTGGCTACAGAGGATTGACCCAGAGCTCTGGGACACCCTCCCGATACACATAAACCCTTGTCCTGGAAGGAGGGGTTTTTCCAGATCCCGTAATCTTTTTTTCTGCTACAGTGTCAGGAGGGTTTCAGGAGGGTCCTGAAACTCATGAGAAACCATGTTGCTTACTTTAAAATCACTAGGTCCCTTCCTCTCCTATCCCATCACCCCCACCCCCCTTGTGGTAGCATCCATGGCCCAACTGTTCTAACCAGTGCATATCCCCCTTGTCCTGTTTCCACAGAGCACTACAAACACCACTGGTTTCCTGAAAAACCATCCAAGGGCTCCGGCTACCGCTGCATCCGAATCAACCACAAAATGGACCCCATCATCAGCAAAGCGGCCAGCCAGATTGGACTCGGCCAGCCTCAGCTGCGCCAGCTGCTGCCCAGTGAGCTGACCCTGTGGGTGGACCCCTACGAGGTGTCCTACCGCATTGGGGAGGATGGCTCCATCTGCGTCCTGTACGAGGAGGCCCCGGTGGCCACCTCCTATGGGCTCCTCACCTGCAAGAACCAAATGATGCTGGGCAGGAGCAGCCCCTCAAAGAACTACATCATGGCAGTCTCCAGTTAGATCCCCCGCCGCCCCACCCGGCGCTCTGCTGTACTCATTCTGCTGTGACAACAGGCCACTGCATACCTCTACCTGGGGAATTGTATTTTAAGTGAAGAGTTATTTATATATATATATATAATTATTTTTTTAAGAAAAGGGGGGAAAAAAAACCAAAAGATTTTTTTAAGAAAAAAATCCTTAAAGGGAGCTGCTTGGAAGTGGCCTCCCCAGGTGCCTTTGGAGAGAATTGTTGTGTGCTTGAGTCTGGGAGGCAGTGTCTGGAATGGGAGGGGGGAATGGTCCGGGGAGGGCATGGGTCTGGCCAAGGTGAGGTGGGAGAAGCTTGGCTAGCAACCCAGGAAGATGTGAGAGGGAGAAAGCAAGGTTAGTAACTGTGAATGAGAGAGGTCAGGATCTGCCCTGGGGAGAGAAGAGAAGCTGAGTTCAAACCTCTCACCCAGGACACCTGCATCCCTGGCCCCTCTCTTACTCTTACTCAGGGCCATTCAAGCCTGGACTTAAATCATACTTTATTGCCTAATCTTCTCTTTCAATTTTTGATGAGATCCTAGGCAGAGAGTGAAAAGGCCTCTCCTGATTCCTTCTGTCCCGAGCAGCTTTTCTTGAAATCATGACTTGTTTCTAATTCTATTCTCAGGGGGCTGTAGATGTTGCTTCCCACCAAGAATATAAAGCTTTTTGTTTTGGGAGTCCAGGGAGTGAGGCAGGGGTTGAGGGTTATTGGAGTTGGGAGAGAAGGGCACTCTGCACAAAACCTTTGCCTTGCTATGAGCTGCTCTGTGTGTGAGTATGTGTGGCAAATACCTTGGGGTTGATTTGCAATGGAATTTTGGGACCCATAGAGTATCCACTGGGATATTTTTTGGCCAAAACCTTTCTCTTTGTAACCAGACGGAAGTCCTCGTGATGATGCCATTATCCCTTTGAGAGGTGGCTCAAAAGCTACAGGGAACTTCAGGTCCTTGAATACTGCCTTCTTTTTAAAAGCACAACACTCCTCTCTAACTGCCGCCCCGCCCCCGCCGCTCCTCTCCCCTTCTGGTTGGGTCATGGAGCTACCCTATTTTCTAGGACAAGAATTCTCAGTCACTGTGCAATATGGCCTCCTGGGTCCCAGGAGGATGTGGAGGAGAACTGGCTCTCACAACCTCCTGGTGCCCTGGTGGGCTTAAGGAACCATTTCTCCCTCTGTCCTCAGGACTATGGCTGGATGCTTAGCCTTGTGGATATTCCTTGGCTGAATGGGAGAATGCCCCAAGTTCTGCAGGAGTACTTGGTATTCTTGTAGGGCTGACACTAAAAGCCAAACCTTGGGCATTGTTTTTTCTCCCTGGTGCTCAGAGCACCTGTGGGAGAGGCTACTGTCTCTCTCAGTACAATCCAAATTTGTCTATAGACTTGTGCAATACTCACTGTTCTGGGTTGGAGAAAAATGGAAAATTACACAGGGAAGAAATCTCCTTCCTTCAGTTTCTCGGTGACATTAGTGAGGGATCCTCAGAAGGCCTTGAGTTTCCCAAACCCGAATCACCTTAAGAAGGATGTAGCTAGAACATCTGGTCAACCTGGCTACCCTCCTGCTGTTGCCTTTAGTGAGGAAACTTTCTCCCCACTGCCAGTCCCCTTTCCTGGATTTCTTACATGCTCAATTCTGACTCAAGGGTGCTAGTTACCAAACACTCCCCTACCCATTCCTGCCAGTACTGCCTCTTCAACTTTCCAGATCCCGAGTACCTTCCCAGATCCTTTTTCCAGTCCTTATTGCTTTAAAGTTAACTTCAGGCCAGTAGACCCAAGAGCTCATTTTCTGGTCTGTGGGTTGAAACAAAGCTGTGAATCACTGCAGATTGCTGTTGCATCTTGTCTGCAAACAGGTCCCTGCCTTTTTATAAGCAGCCTCACGGTCTCATTCTTAATCTTTTCTCTCTTCTTTTTCACGTTCACTTTAAAAACAACAAAACACCCAGAGCTGGACTGTTGAGCAGGCCTGTCTCTCCCGTTAAGTAAAAATAAGTAGTATGTTTGTAAGCTATTCTGACAGAAAAGACAAAGGTTACTAATTGTATAATAGTGTTTTTATATGGAAGAATGTACAGCTTTATGGACAAATGGACAAATGTACACTTTTTTTTGGTTTCTTTAATAAAAATGTAGCAGATGAAGTCGTGTGGTGTAGAGAAGATAAAATTCCCACATCACTAATTTGCGTTTCCCTCAGAAGCAAATCCTTTGTGCCTCATAGTATTTCTCTTCAGTTGGATTCAGCAGACCTATCGTGTAGGTGGTAGGGACATTTCCAAGCAGCCCCTCTTTCCTGGGAGATAGCTCCTTCCTTCCCTTCTTTAACGCATATTCTAACTTCCCTGTGAAAATGCTAGATGGGCCAGTGTTCTAGTCTGAGCATTCCTCAGTCTAGCCAGGGCTCATCTTATGCATCCTGTTCTTCCTCCGCCTTACTCATTAGTTCATTCTGCAAGCATTTATTGTATGTGCTAGGTACTAAAATTACTAAAAATGATTTAAGACTCACAGCCTGCTCACAGACTGGGATGGTAAACAGAGGACACTGAACCCCTTTCCAGATTGGGGCAGAATTTTTTGAAATTCCTGGTCAAGCTCTCTTGTCATCTTTGGGGCTCCCACTTGGCAACCACCATTCTTATTATACAAGAGCAATCGGGCCTCAGGATACAGGCACTGGAGCTGAACATGTGACAGAAGGCCAATGTTACCAGTTAGCTAAAAAGGAGCTACTTCTGACAGCAAACACCAAGGGCATAGGTCTGTTACCCCTTATAACTCTGGCTATGTAGATAGGATCTATGCAAGGACATAGAAACACCCTTTCTCATCCCTGACTCTAGGGTTCTGCCCATGAGGTTTTGAAACAGGCTTCCCCACCCCCACTTCACTTGCTAGCTCCGCAGTTTGCACTAAGGTCACAAGTACATTTTTGACCTGGGCTATCTTTTTTCTTGGCTGTAAGTGGGCTATACTTAAACTAAATTTTAAACATGTTGTCTCATGAGCAGTGGCACCACCCTACACACACACACACACACACACACACAATTCATTTCATACCTCCATGACCCTCATCAACAAACATGCAGTTTGACCTAGGTGTCTTAGGTGGGAGGTAGGCCTGGGAGTCTGTGTGTGATATACTGGGAGGGTAGGTGAGCCAGGAGATGGGGGTCAGGGAAGCTAGCTCATCTGTATCACAAATAGAATTGGTTAGGGACCCACTTGTGTCAAGGAGTTGTTTAAAAGGATGGTCCCATTTTCATGTCTAGCTTCTAACACAAATGTCCTAGGTACTCATTTGTTAAGGACCTACCTAGGTCCTTAACAAATTAGGTTAGGGTCAAATTTTTGCCATCCTGGTGTACTCTTCTCTTATTCAGTACAAAATCAGCATCTAACTTCTCGTTTCCTAACAGCCTTCTCTCATGAAGGATATTTCATTGTTTAGTCGAAGGCCTGAAATTCAGGGAGGGTTGTCTGGGGGTTAAGGGGACACTGTCACCCACCTCTGTTTCCAAGCCAGGTAAACCACAGAATGGCAGATTGATCTTGAGGTTTCTCATGGCTCTAGGTAGAACTAACAGTCCCTCAATTTAAATAAGAGGGTTCTGTGATCAAGCAGTTTGTTATTTACTTTAGATCTGACCAATGTCAATAGGAGTGGAGAGTACCCCTTAGCCAGGTGAGGGAATAGGGGCTGTGGACAAGAATTGCTTGAGGAATTGCAGTTGGTGGCTTTTATGTGTTCAGGGACTGGGCGTTGGTTGGTCCATTCTGCTCCCAGCTTCCCCACTTGGTAAACAGTGCCAGCCTGGGAGACCTGTGCTTGGTCAGCTGTTTCTGGATGATAAGCACCGCCCCAAAGAGTGTAGACAAGGCCCTGGGAGCAGCAGATTAAGAGCCCATCCTGGCTCCTGATAAGGAGGTTTGGGTGGGGAAGTCCTTGGTGCTGCAACCAACGAGCCCTGGGGGAAGAAACCCACTTCTGTGAGGCTGACATCTGTTCCTCAAGTAGCCTGTGGTCCAGAAAGATAGTGAGGACTCCTGGCTTCCGAGCCAGTGCTGGCACCCGGCCCAACAAAGAGTGGTGCAATA
>NW_020173731.1:13065018-13072189 GCF_003031525.2 Neophocaena asiaeorientalis asiaeorientalis | reverse complement strand
TGTGTTTCAGGTTCTTCTTCCTAACTAGCTATGTGAGTTCGTATAAACCCTGAAAGTTTCCTGTCTCCGAAATTAGGGGGTGGATTAGATGAACTCTGTTCCTTTCTTCAGCTTCTGATTCTAAATCATCTCCATTATCCTAGCAATTACTGGAGAGCAAATTAGCACAATTATTATCATATTTTCAGTTAGTTGAACTAAAAGTTCATTTGGGCTGGGAAGTGAAGCCAGTAATAATCTTCCCTTGTTTGGATCAGACTCCTGCCTGATAAGGTTTCAATTTCCAGGTCTAGTGAGACAGCGCTGCAAAGAGGTCAGGAGCTCAGGCCCTGGTGTCAGGCTGCCTGGAGGTCTAATCTCAGCTCTACCACCTACCTACTGGCTGTGAAACCTGGGGCAGATTACTTCACCAGGCCTCCATTTCCCCATTTGTAAAATGGGATTGAGAATAGAACCTATCTCAAAGTGGTATGAGGATTAAGTGAGATCCATATTCTACTTAGAATAGTGCTTTGCACATTTAAGTACTAAATAAATGAGAATTGTAGTTTTAAGTAGAAATTAACCTCATCTCTTCATGGGCTCTGAACTGGTCCTGAGATGAATAAGGACACTCTGACATTCTGATAACTGGAAGGAAGCCATTATTAAATTAAAATTCCTACTAGGGCCTCCAAGAGCAGCTACAGTTAACACCAAGAAGCCTCTATAAGTACCTAATAAATAAATGAATGAACTGATGTCTGACCTTTGTCATTCTTGCTGAAATGGACAGTGTCCTTTCCAGACATCTGATCTCATTGACCACCGAGCAGTTTTGACCTGTTGGCTTCATGTTCTGCTTGTGGAGATTAACCAGACCGGCTACGTGCTCATTCACACACCAAGTGGGTGGGGAAAGGGATTTTCCAATAACAACTTTGCTTACCTCCATCCTGCCCATCTGTGGAATCACACCCATCTGCTCTCCCTTCCCAGAAGAGAGAAATGGGGAGATTGAGAAGGGGAAGGGTAATGAGTTCTGGAGAGTTCTGGCTTTCTCTCTGCACCATTTCTTTGCAGAGCTGGCAAAAACAAAACAAAACAAAAAACCATTTGAGCTTCGTCTAAAAGGCTACCAGGGCCCTGGATAACAATGATCTTATACAAACAAGTGTACCCCAGATGTGCAGCCAGTCCTTTCCCTTGGATTGAGAGAAGCCTGGTTCTCTGAGCTCCCACCAGCTCCAAGACATTTTGTTCCCAGCTGAAGTCTGGCTCTTCCACTCCCCACCCTCGTTGCCATAAACAGGGGCGGCCTTAATTCAACCCTGGTTCAGTAAACCTGACAGGCTGCCCAGAGCACATCAGATAAGAGGAGGTTATATAGCTGGGCAGGTTGGACCAAGGACTACTTTATATACCAGCAGGGAGAGCTCCTTTAAAATTTGGTGGGTAGCAGGGGTGAGGGTAAGGCCAGACAGTCAATGAATGAGGATAGCTGGACAGAGGCTACAATGAACTTGGAGAGCCAGCTCAAGCCTTGTCTGAAAAGGACCCCACTCATTAGCTCTATACCAGATATTGTAATTTTTCAAGAGAAACCTGAAATGTAGACTTCTATTTGACATCTCCCTAAATTCTAAAGATGGCAACTAATTTTTTTAAAGTGTTACGCTATTTTTTTAAAGTGCATATCAGCCTAGGCTGCCAGTTTGTGACCTATGATGCCCCTAGGAGTGGGGATGTAGAGGTTTCTAACCCCATCCCCCATACTAACAGCAAGGCTCTGCATTGAGGACATCAGTGGCTGGCTGTCACCATGGCCATGATCTTTAGGAAGGAACACCCCTAATAGAACCAAGGGCACACCTGAGGCCTCTTCCCCCTCCAAGGACTGGACTAGAAGCCGCTCTCCCTTCCCTCAACTGGTGTCCATTAACCTGCGTCTGGGACTGTGGCCTCTGGACCTTTACTCAGGGATGCTCTGCCCCTCCCCTACCCACCCACTTCATCTGGTTAACTGTCGCCTCTGAAGATTCAGAGCATCTCTTCCAGGCAACTTTTCTGTGACATTTCCCCAGTCTGGGACATGTGTTCCCATGTTACTCAGTTCTTTCCTCTACCCTAGTCCTTATAGCCCTGAGTTTACAGCTAGAATGTAGGCCAGGGACCTTATCTGAGTCCTGTTTGGTGCTTAGTGGGTGTTAGTGAATATTGGTTGAATGAATGAATGTCAAAGTGGCCAAGAGTAGAGGCTAGCAGATGAAAGAGATTTAGATCAAGGATGGGAGGAAAAACTCAAGTCCATTCAGGGTCTGCCACTAGGAGTCCCAGCTCAAAATACCAACCTGTGATTGCACCTTCTTAAAAAAAAAAACAATCCTTTGACTCTAGCAGCCTCTTAGATCTTTAACCACCTGCCATTGAAATGTAAATGTCACTTAAAGAGGCATGCACACACTTTAAGTCATACTATGGGAGAGCCTTAGTTAACAATTAACTCCCTAAATGGGTTTACCCAGAAAGTAATCACCTGGAGAAGAAAAGCCTGGGCTGCCATCAGGAAGGAATTCCAAGGTGGCAGGAGAGAGAACAGAGTCCACAGCTCCTGAACACTGATGCTGTCTACAGAAATTCTCTTCCCAATGTCTACTTGTGAAGCCAGCTATGAGGTGGTGGAAATAACTCTAGGTTTAGGAGTTGGGAAATAGGGGCCCTAGCTTCAGGTCTGAAAATAGCTAGTAATAGATGTCTTTGACAACTTAGACTGGTCACTTCCACCTCCTGAGTCTTGGTTTTCTCATCTGTAAAATGAGTCACTTATGCTAAACCACCCCCCACCATTCCATTTCCATTTCCAGATGGAACAGGAAAATCTCTGATTCTTCTGTCCCATTTAGGCCAGCACAGAGGTCTAGTCGGGCCCCTGTCACACTTGAAATAAAACAACAGCCTTCCACCTGCTCTACGACCTGGCCTGCCCAGCAGCCCGGGGCAAGTGCAAACTATTTTCATTGTGCCATTCCCTTCCTGCTGCCTTTCTTTTTCATTCTGAATCCCTAAAATGGGAATATAAGGCTCTCCCAGTCTTTCCAACCTCAAATACTCTGTGCAATGGCCTATCTGCACCAGGACCCCTCACCTTGTCAATTCTTACCTGCTCACCTTTCCTTGCAGCCACGTCCACATTTGCAAGTTTCTCTATTCTGACAATTATCACGGCCCAAAACTGCTTGTAAAAGACTTTGACACACTTTCTTCTAGGATATGAGCACTTAACCATGTGCTGAGCACCCACAATTGCCAGATACTCTGCCTGGTGCCTTACACACAGAATGTCTCTTGTAACGTCCACAGCGCACTGTGAGATATTGTTACCTCAAGTTCACAGACAAAGAAAGCAAAGCACCAGTAACTAGAGGGAGAGGTAGTGGAAAGAAATTTAAAATCAATGTGACTCTTGGGACTTCCCTGGTGGTCCAGTGGTTGAGAATCCATCTTGCAATGCAGGGGACACGGGTTCGATCCCTGGTCAGGGAACTGAGATCCCATGTGCCGCGGGGCAACTAAGCCCAAGCGCTGCAACTACTGCGTTCTGGAGTCTTCGTGCCACAGCTCAAGAGAAGCCCGTGTGCCGCAATGAAGAACGCACGCGCTACAACGAAAGATCCCTCGTGCTGCAACTAAGACCTGACGCAGCCAATAAATAAATAAAGCTTTAAAGCTTTAAAAAAAAAAAAACACCAAACAAACCTACATGACTCTCTAGAGTTTTTTCCTTCCCCTGTTGCCTCTTCAGGATACTTTTCCTGAATAATCCTGCTAGTCCCCTTTAAAAACATTCTTACCTCAGGGCTTTTCAATGTTTGTACATATGGTTTAAAACTGCTTGCACTTTTATAACACATTTCTTACTCTAGAGCCTCTTAATGATATATATATATATACATGTCATTTATTACTGTTTACACTTTCGTAACAAAGAGTCAGCACATCTTCACGTTTTGCTTTTGGTTGAGGTCTGGTGGCTTTGCAAGCTTGCATCCCCTCTCCAACTGTTACCGTATACACCTCCACAGGGGGAACCATTGTGTTCTATTTCTTTTTATACCCCCATGTGCCATGCACAACTTGGTATGAGACAGTCTCAGTACACTGAGCACACTGGCGGTTGAACGAAAGGATGTGCCCACAGGTGACTGTGGGGCAAGTGCCCTCTCCTCACTGCCCTCTTCTAATATCCTCCCTCCCATTCAGGAGCTAAAAAGGAAATTGCCCACTTTGGGAGTTTCCTAAGAGGGGGTGAGGGAGCCCTGTGAGCTGAGTCCCCCTGCAGATATCACAGTTCCCAGCACATGGTCTACACACCAGCAAATTTGTTCTTAGGTGGATACTGATGGTAGGACTTCATTCGATCTTTTCAGTCAAATCTGTTCCACACAACTGGAACCACAACAACTTGAAATAATAAGCAATGAGTAGGCAGATATGGATGCAGATCTAGATAAATACGTTTGGAAATAAATGGAGACTTATTGTTGGAAAAATGTTTTCACATAACATAGGCTGATGCATCATTTAAGGATTCTGTCTTCATGCTTATACCATGGGTTTAAATTTACATGGTCTGAAGAGCATTAAACTTTCTGGCTGAGGGTGAGGAGGCCACGGAAGGAAGGAGAGGGGCAGAGGCACAAGCCCTCTCAGGAGTCTTTCCTTCATGAGCCTTCTTGTCCTGGCTCCCTGGCTCTAGGAAAGCTGGTGCTGGAGGGGGATGATCCCTCTCCTCTGTGTGTGTGTGGTTGGGTGCGGGGGGGAGTGACAGTGCATTTGAGCAACTCAGCTGTTAGTTCTCTGCCGCTGGTGGGTACCCAGAGAAGTGCAATTAAGCAGCCCAGCCCCTCCCCCAGCTCCTCACGGGCCTAACCAATCCTGAGAGCCCTTTCTTCTCCTGGCAGAGCATCCCCTTGCCAGCTGCCCATTCCTCCAGGTGTTTCCTGTAGCTCTTTGTTTGCTGGCTGGGTGGCTGAGGGCAGCGAGTGGGAGTCTGTTTTGGCTTCCCGTTAACCAATGGCAGCCAGTGTGGGGGTAGGTCTGGAGCTCCTGTATCTGGGGGGAACTGACCACAAACAGCAGCTGCCTCTTGATGCCTGCCTTTCTGAGAGTGTATAAACAGTACTGGGCCCAAAGAGGAAGAAGGCTTTCTCAGCAGAGCAGGGCAGGGGCTTCAGTTGGGTCAGAACAGAGGGTCATATCGCAAGTGAAATGTCTAGAAGCTTCCTACCTTAATTCCCCTTTCCCCGGGGGAGAGAGTCAAGGTCTAAAGTGTGAGTCACCACAGGGACCTCAGCACAAAGCACTGGTTGCCCTGGACTCTAACGCCAACATGACAAGGGCTGGTGGTTCTGGGTCACCCTCCACCATTCACCTGCCATAAAGTGGAGTGCATTGCTTTTCAAGGAAAAGGCTGAGAGCGGAAGGGGCCGTCTTGACAAAGCCTCCGTTTTCTTACCTCAGAGCTGAAGCGACTATGCACCCCATCTTCACCAAACCTCCCCAACCCCAGACAGTTGGTGCAAAGACAAACGCTGTCTTGGGTTTCTCCCTGGCCACGCTTCCCAGGAAGGTAGGGTAGTATTTGCGGTTCAAGTTTCTCCATTTTAGTTGAAGTGATCCACTCATCTGGGTGATTATTTTATTTATGTCTCCCTGGGAGGCTGTTGGCTCTGGGAGCTGGGCTGTGTATCTTGATGTTACATTGTATCTCCAGTGCTTGCATGGGGCCTAGCATGCAGTAGGTTCTCAACAATAGTGTAAATGAATGAATGGGAATGTTACCTCCTTAATCCTTTTCTGTCTTGGTGTTTGCAATGGGCTAACAGAATAACACAATAATAAATGGCGCTAGTGAGCATTCGCCATGCGTATAATATCATTAAATTCTCAGAGTAACTCCATGGGTTGATATTATTACCCTTAAACCATAGATGAAGAGACTAAGGCTCAGGGAAGGTGAAGCAAATTACCTACAGGCGTACTGCTAGTAAGTGACAGGGTCGGGTCAAATCCAGGACTGACTGAATAAACAGAGGGGGAAAAGAAAGAAATAAAAAGGAAGGCAAAACTGGATCCAGGGTTTCTTCTAATTCCCCCTGTCACCCTTAGCCCTCTGGTCTTCTGGATTCCAGGAACTTTTACACCAAGCCACAGTTCACATTGCAGGTAGTCAAAAAAAGTTAAGAAGTCTGGAATCTCAATCTTACGTATATTTTATGTCCAAACTCAGATTGCCTGTCCTCTGAACTCCTGCCACTTATCCTAGCCTTGACTGATTTTATAACAACCCTCTAAACTTTTACGGGAAGAAGTTGCTGTTCCCTCGCTTATTCATGTATATGATCTTTTATTTGTGTATGTCTCCCTTGAATTTCTTTATTTTTATATATGTCATATTTCAATTTGAAGGCTCTAGAGATCACCTCTGGTATTTCTCAATACCCACCGTAGCTTCTGGGTTTAATGCCGTACCTGGGTATGAAACTGAGAGCAAGAAGGGCTGGGGAACCAAGCAGTCTAGTCTATACACTTCAGTGGACTCCCCGCAACCCCATAGGGCTCTTCCTCTCTCTCTCCTTTGCCCTTTGCCTCTTTCCGGATGGAGAAATCCTGATCCAATAGAGACCAACCAGCCAGATGATTGCTTCATCCTCAGCTGCTGACTTCCCAGCTCTTGCGCAAAGCACAGGAACTCCTTGTGCTCATTTTGACCCACTTCCTTTCTTACTAGGACCTGCTCAGGGTAGAGGCTTAGGTCTCAGTGGCTTCTCTTGTTTTTGCAAAAGGAAAATAATCTCCCTGTCATAGTCGCCAGTAGGTTTTTTCCCATGACTTTTCCCATGGCACCTCCCAGGTGGGAGAGAAAAGAAAGGAACACTGACTGTGTCCTGAGATGAGCTTCAAAGATACCCAGGAGGGCGGAACACAATGTAAAACCACTTGTTAAGATTATAGTGTTATTTGAATATGAGGGATTGAAGTGGGTCGACACAGGTCTTAGAGTCCAGGGTCTGTATCTGGGCTCTAGCACAGAGCCAGCAGCGTAACGGACATTTTTATGGTTTTGAGTTTTCAGTTTGGCAGGCAGGCAATGTGTCCTGGAGTAAGGGCTCTCTTATGTCCAGAAATGGGC
>NW_020173731.1:13063193-13064884 GCF_003031525.2 Neophocaena asiaeorientalis asiaeorientalis | reverse complement strand
GGGGGTGGGCAGAGGGCAGAGTTTTTGTCTTCAGTGTGTTGTCAGTCCAAAGATGTGGATGGGATAATCATAAATGCCAGTACATAAAACACTGATACGTGATTAAATACAAATTAATGGAACTACATAGAACGATACATTCTACATAAATAAGTGCTTAGACAGTTGCTAGACAAATGGAAATGATTAGAGATGGGTGAGGTTAGCTCAAGCAAGGATCACGAAAGAGAGATGTTTTGAGAAATACCTTTATTATCTTGTGCCCAAACAGCTCTGAGCACAGGCACCTTGGCCAACTCAAACAACAGGAGGTCTGGTGGGTGGGTGGAGGAGCAGGGCATGGAGCCAGGTAGGAGGAGAGTGGTGAGCTCTGTTCCCTAAGCTCTGAGCGACTCTGCCCACTCCCACCCCTCACCCCTCACCCCCAGCACCACAGCTCAGTTCTTCTGCAGAAGAGCAACCGGGGGCATTCAGCCCCGAAGAATGCAGACCTGTGGCCTCAGAATCATAACTTTGCATATGCGATACCTTTTTACTGTTTTAAGACATAGGGAATGATTCCCTTTTATTCTGAATTTATCGAGATCTCTTAGCACCTTAACCTAGAGTTCCCATTAATCCTCCCAAAACAGACTGGACTGATGTTGGAGGGTGGAGCGAGAAGGAGACAAAAATCGGAGATTCAGGAGATTAGGGGGCCAGGGGAGCCTTCACCTCTACTCTTTAAAAAAGATCTTTGCATTGCCCTAGACCTTTCTGGTCTCAATTGCCTCACGAAATAATAGATGTGAAGCACTCTGAAAAATGTTTCAACACGCCACCTCCTGGGAGTTATGACTGTGGGGAAGCTGAAAGTAAAGCCTCCATGGGGGACTTGCTTGGGGGACCAGTGGTTAAGACTCCATGCTTCCACTGCTGGGGGCACGGGTTTGATCCCTGGTTGGAGAACTAGGATTCCACCAAAAAAGAAAAGAAAAGAAGAGAAAACCTCCTATTTGCACAACCTGTCCTGTTTATAGAGCACTGGATTGCACACCAGCTTACTCTCTACAATGCTGGGAGGTAGAGGTGGCGGGTGATTTTACCATTTATGGAGAGGAAACTGAGGCTCAGACAGGCTAGATGACTTGCCCAGAATTATACAGCAAGCAGATGGTAAGCTGAGCATGGAAGCCAGGTCTCCTGATTCCTGGTCCATTTCTTTCCACCTAGCCTCTTAATGTTTGAAAGCACACATGGGTTATTTTGATAGAATCCTATTCTAGAACAACTCAAAATTCATTATTTAATGGCAGAGTGCCAGATCTCACTGTTCTCCGTTAGGTCTTGGATTCTTCTATTTAACCCTATTTTTTGAGAGGCAAAACAATGCCCAGTCAAGGGAGTTTTACAGAACGAAAGCCTTCAAAGCACAATACCCCAAGCTACCACAGTGTAACATTGTTGCCCCAAATTGAGGTCTCCCTTCCCAGGGATTCTGGCTCTGCACAGAGCTGGACAGAAGCCGAGGAGGAGTGTGGGGGCAGAGCCTCCCCAGAGGGAAACAGATGGGCAGGCTGGCCCCAGTGCCAGCACTTTGAACAACCCTTTTCTTTCCCAGCCAAACGTCCAACCAACGTCATTCCCCTCTCACCTCCAGCTCCCAGGCAGCCCCCCCCCCCCCCCCCCCCCCCCCCCTCCCTTTTTGGGGG
>NW_020173731.1:13048821-13063109 GCF_003031525.2 Neophocaena asiaeorientalis asiaeorientalis | reverse complement strand
CCGCTACCCCCATTCTGTCTTTGGGTGGGCTCTGAGTAGCTGATGGACTCTGGAGAGATGGAGGCTGTTCTTTATGACTGGCAGAAGGATGAAAGGAGGCTTGAAACTGGTGTGGGGCAACTGTTGCCATCTGTCTGGTGGGACGTCACCAGGGATGGTCTCGCCCATTCACTCCTTCACGCACCGCTGGGCTCGGGCCTTTTGTTTGGTTGGCTAGGGGTGGGGTTGCTGTAGTGCAGTGGAGAGAGGCGGCGGGTGAGAGAAGCAGCTTCTTTGTGTCTGGACCAAACTTTCAGTGATTCACTAGGGTGATTTGCATGAGGAAGCTGCCTAAGCCCCTAAACACCCAAGTGATTGACAGCCTCCAGCCCTCTCTCCTGGTCATACCCCTCCCCCTTCCCCTTCGGCCAAACAGCTCCCCAGGGTTAGAGGGAGTGGCCCCAGCTCCTCTGCAGGGACGGGGAGCAGGGAAAGCTGCTCTGTCCCTCTCTGTCCCCATCCCTTTCCCAGTTGGAGGTGGGTCTGGTGTCTTCCTCCCTCCCCACCCCCAACAGTCCCTCACAGCGTTTTTCTTTTTGTTTGGTTTCTGCGTACTAGGCTGGCGGGCAGAGGGGCCGAAGCGGGAGGAAAGGCCCATTAACCACCCAGCAGCTGAGCAGGAAAAAAAAGGAGCTGAATTGAGATGTCGGGGTTGGCAGCCCTCCAGCCCAGCTCCTGGTCTTTGAATAACACCCCAGGCCAGGAGCTGGGATCAGTGTGTGGGAGGCTTTGGGGCATTTAATTATTTAAAGAGCTCACTAAAAGGAGCTAAGACCCTGGGGAAGGGGGAGGATAGGCAGATGGTGTGCCCAAGTTGCTAGGAACCTGGGTGCAGGGTGGGTGAGGGTGGGGGTGGGGGAGGTAGGGAGGACTGAGCTAGGGGTCAGGGTTCAGGGAATAAGAGAATGGGGGAGGGGAAGTGAAACAGAGATTGCCCTCTAGACCCAAGCACGCCCTGTGGATAGTCTTTGCTTACACCAGCTGTGAGCAGGCTCTCAGCTTCTCCTTTCTGTACTCCTGCCCACCACTCCCCAACTTTGAAATTCGTATCTGCCCTAAGAGGGAACCATTTTGGAAACACACAACAAAACTGTGAAGTTTAGGGGATTACCCCTTCTCTTCTGGCACTTAGGGATGTTCCAGATTGGTTCAATGGTGACCTGAACTGGGCAGACGGATAGGAGGATTTTCTCTTCCTCCCTCCCTCCCTTCCTCTTTCTTTCTTTTCTTTCTTTTCTTTTTCTTTCTTTCTTTCTTTCTTTCTACTTGTGGTAAAACTTCTTCAACATAAAATTCACCATTTTATCTAGTTTCATTTTATAAGATGAGACCATACACTGAGTCTGTGGAAATACTGAGAAAGCAAATAATTGGAGGCCCTGCTCTTGGGGGCACAGGCTGCTTCAAAAGGCAGTCTGTGCCCCCAAGAGCACAGGGGCCCTAGGTCCCTAGGTAGAAACATACTAGTCAGATTCAATTTGACTTCAGCTCTGCCATGTACTAGCTCTGCGACCACAGGTAAGTTATTTAATTGTTCAATGCCTCAATTTTCTCATCTTTAAAATGAGGATAAAAAATTGCTCCCACTCAGTATTCTTGAGGGGATTAATATAGGTGAAGCACTTAGAAGAGTGTCTGGCTCTTTGTAAGGACACAATAAATGTTATTAAATATTATTGTCATTACCATTACCAGATCAGGAGGCATTTATATAGGCTACACAATGGAAACTGAGAGAAACAGGGAATTTGGGAATTGGGTACAAGGCCAAAGGGGAATTTGGTAAGGGTGTAGATTTGCCTCCATCCTCTCTCCCATTTGTAATGAGCTACGGTTGGAAATGTGGTCTTTGCTGTTCCAAAAATAGTGGTCCTGTTCGGGTAGCCCCCCTTTCCCACCTGCATCCCTCTTTCACCTTCACCAGGGCGAGCGAACAGCTCCAGGACCTGGGGCTCTGAAACCCTCTGGTCCAGACCTTGCTTTGTGGCAGTTGAGGCATTATTGTTAGCCCTATTTTACTGATGGGATAATCAATTCAAAGGGGTTAAGGACTTGAGATTTGATTCTTCTGCTTCTTGGGTATTTCCCTACTCTAGCCCCGCCCAGGCCACAAGGTCATGTGGAATGAACTGGTCACTTGGTCACTGTGGGGCACGCAGTGCAATACAGCATCTCAGCCTGTCTTCACTTCTCAGTCTGGCCGGCCTCAAACGTGTGAGGTGGGCTTGTTTTCTGCACCTTCCAGCGAGGCAGTTCTCCCGTCCTCAACACGCCTGGGGGGCAACGGCGACGGCTTTCAGTCGGGGACAGCCGAGGATGATCCCGCGCGGGCCGCCCGGACTCAGACGTGCACCGCAAGGGTGGTGCTGCGGGGAGGCTAGGGGCGTGAGGGCAGGCAGGTGTTTGGCTCCCTCCCTCCCGGATGTGGGCAGAGGGAGGAGCCCCCGGCCAATCATCCACGTCCCTCAGTCCCTACGGAGAAGCTGTCTGGGACCTTGAAACGCGACCAAACGCGCTAGCTAGTTGGTTTTCCTAGTTTGGCAACTGGGTGGTGCCGCAGCCTCCGCCCCCTCTGGGAAGCCCCCACCTTGGTAACAAGCTGCTGATTGGCTGGCCGTGGGGCACAGCGGACCAGTCAAAGCTCTCCTTGATGTCGCGGTTTGGCAGAGAGGAGTTAAAAGTGTGTGTGGGGGGGGGGTGGTTGGGGGAGGCGGGACACTACGCGTTTTCGGAGTGGAGGTGCTGCGCGGGTAGGTGGCGGAGAATCGGGCCTTTCACCAGGAAAGGGCAGGCGGGGGAGGGGCCGAGAAGTGGCGGCCTCTGTGCCGGGACCCCCTCCCTCCCGCCACCTGCTGCTAGAGCGTCTCGGGTCCCTAAAGCTTAGGTCTTTCCTCCATTTCTCAGGCCTTCCTCACAGCCTGACCGACTGCAGGGCTGGTGCAGCCTTTCTTGAGCAATTTTGGAGGTTCTGGGTTTCTGAAACCTCCTCGGTCCTCTCTCCAAAGTCCCTCTGTATTTGGGCGTTTATTTTCCCACGTTTATTACTCGGGCCCTCTTCGTTTTCTTTTTGTACATCTGTGTGTGCTCACGCCCTCCTAGGGCCGTGTTACCAGTCACCCATCCTCTAAAACCAACTTAATCATCCGCTTTATTACACTGTACCTATTGGCACCAACCTCCTAGACTCAGTACAGTATAGATTTCTGAGGACATACATTGTAAGCTTTGTAAGAGAAAGCATTTTGAATAAGTTTGTTCCCCCACCTCAATGCACACAAACATGCACACATACATATTCAAAGAACCTAGCACAGTAGCATCAAGATTAAGACTCTAGAGACCGTGACAGGGTACAGTTCCAGCTCTGCCACTGCTACTGGCTGAGTGACCTTGAGCAGATACTTCACCTCTCTGAACCTCAGTTTTTACCAATGAAAAATGCTAATGATAATAGCACCTACCTCCTAGCATTATTATGACAGAATGCCTGACACATAATGCCTAATAAATGATATTATTTTAGATATTAATAAAGAAGGAATGAGTATTACTTCCCCACAGTTAATCTCAGCCCCCCATTCTTGGTTTAGGTGCTAGGGATAACAACTAGATTCTAGGGACATTTAAAATTACTATCAGTAAAACAATTTAGGACTCAGAATAAAACTTAGCACAGTCTCACAGCCCCCAGCCTTCACATGGGTCCTGTTTTAGCTCATAGATTTTACAAAGGGAGAGATCTGTTGGCAAGATAGGATTCGTTTTTCCTCAAGGACTTTTCTTAACAAGGTTTTTTTTTTTTTTGGCCGCATTCAGCATGAGGGATTTCCCCAACTGGGAATCGTACCTGTGCCCCTGCAGTGGAAGCTCAGAGTCAAGGACTTTTCTTAACAAGGTTTTTTTTTTTTTTGGCCGCATTCAGCATGAGGGATTTCCCCAACTGGGAATCGTACCTGTGCCCCTGCAGTGGAAGCTCAGAGTCAAGGACTTTTCTTCAAATTCCTCCCTCTCAAAAATTTTAGAACAGCAGCATCTGAGGATTTACAGTAATCCCATTTTAATAGGATTTAACAGTCTCCTTTTTTTTTCACGGACTCATGGAGTGCCTTACTTGATCTCTCCATATACTTACATTAACACCAAGGTGTGACTGTTAAGTTTTTCCCAAAACTCTCCACTGAAGTCCTTTCTTGTTGCTCAGACACTCATCTTTTCTGCAGTCTCTGCCTCTCCCCCGAATGCTACACACTGGTCCGTAGATTTTCCTCAGTGAACACGGAGGCTGGCAGTTCAGTGCTCCCAGACCCCTAGTGGTCATCCTGCCATGTTCTATCACCTGCCGTACCCTGTTGATGTCAGAAGTGACCTTTGTTGATGTTTTGCATTATTAAGAACAAAAGCAATGATGTGTCTGGGGCACCTCAGTGGTGCCAGATGCCGGGGACAGGGAGGATGCAAGGGGCACCCAGCACTGGGGTGTATTTCAGTGGGAAGCCAGCAGACCTGGGTTTCAGTGTTGAGTATATGCCATTAGGGACAAGTCAATAAAAAGTGTTAGGTCTCAATTACCCTATCTGTAAAGTGGGTGAATCAGACCTGGCTCCTTACTTTATAGATATTTTGGGAAGATAACTGGGGTCATACTGTTGAAAGCACTTCATATTTTTTGGAAATTAAAAGGGGTGTGTTTGTGTGGGTGTGGGTGTGTGCAACAGGCTATTAAATCCATTTTATGCTACTATTTCCATTTGGCTCCCAGAAATATGATCCAACAGTTGTTATTAAAAACGTATGAACCCAGCTTTGTGCTAACTGTTGTGAGGTATATGGAGGGATCATATGACACGCTCTCTACCTTTAAAGAATTTACAGTCTAACCAGGTTGCTCAACTAACACATGAAATGATGTGTCGTATTGACTGTGGGTCCCCCACATATCCTCTTCTGTCTTATAAGTAACGGATGATCTGGTGGTGTGACAATGGAGCCAATAGGTGGACGTGCCTTACTGCAGCTAGCACAGCTGCTTGCCTCTTACCTCTCTCTTTCTGTCCTTGGTGGGGTGTGGGGTCTTACAAACCATCCTCACTGCTGCCTTCGCCAATGCTCGTGAGTCATGGCCTGATGCCGTGTGACCTGAGGTTGGGGAGATGCTCACCTTTGATGCTGCCCTTCACTTACTGTTCATGTAGTTACCTGTTGCTGATGCTTTCTCATCTGCACCTGCCCACTGCCACTGCTTACAAACGCCATCACAGCCATTGTAGCTACAGCAGCTCCTGTGGGGTGGGCTTTGGGTGGGACACTGAGGATACTGTTATTCCCAGCCCCCTGTACCCGGCAAGAGAGACCACCTCCCTACCCCTTCTAATCTCTGTATTTGCTCCCGTGGGCAGGTAGACTAGAAAAGATGCAAGTTGCTCACACCTCCCCACAGCACAGAGGGCTGTGTCCCATTTGGGGCTCCCCCCAGCCTTCTTGGTGGAGGAAGCTAGTCTGGGTTGGGGTTGAGGACCAGTTCTGTTGCTGATTCCAGCTCCAGGTTCTCTGTGCTGGGCCAGCAGATTTAGCTCCTTTCCTTTTTGGAGACTGTCAACAAAGGCTCAGCCTAGCTTCTAAGAAGGAATAGATCAGTGTAATTGCTATCATCTTTGAAAAAAAAAGGATGGGCATGCAAATTAAAATAAATATCAATACCAAGTCTCATCCATCAGACTGTCCAAATTACTAAAGTCTGAAGCAGTATTTGGCGTCATGGGGTTGTGGGGAAATGGAGGCTCAGGTACAACTGGTGTGAGTGCACATTCGTACAACCCCTTTGGAGAGCAGTTTGACAGAATCTAGTAGAGGTAAATTGTTCATATTTCACGACTTAGCACTTCCCTCCTGGGCATATATACCAGTAGTTTTTAACTGGTGGTGGTTTTGACCCCCCAGGGAACATTTGGCAACTTTGGAAATATTTTTGAGTTGGACTGGGGAGGGGACAGATGCTAATGGCATCTCATGAATAGAGGCCAGGGATGCTGCTAAACATCCTACAGGCAGTCCACTCTGTCCCCCCACCCCTTGCCCCACAAAGAATTATCCAGAGCCAAAGGCCAGTAGCGCACTGTTAAGAAATCCTGATGTAAACGCTAGAGAGACTCTCAAATGCAATCTCAAAGAGACAGATAAAAGGATGTTCACTGCATCATTTGTTTCTAATATGACAGTATTGAAAATAATCTAAATGTCCCTCAAAAGGAGAATCGAGAAATAAATTTAGGTGTTTTCACACAATGGTTAGAATGAATGAACTGCAACTACAAGGATCAATATGGATAAATCTTGAACACACAATGTTCACTGAAAGAAGCAGAGTAATACAGAAAGTGCTACTCTGTAAAGTTTAAAGACACAAACAACTCTCTACTTCCCCTGTGGGTGTAATGCAAGTTAGTTACTTTTGTCTCCACCAAATTCCACAGCAAGTACCTGGAGACCTTTACATTCATTCTTTCATACACTAAATGCACCAACTATTGACATTATCTGGCTCAGGATTTTGCATACAGAAAAAATTTGTTGAATGATTGAGCTGTGCTCATAGAGAGACAAGACCATGATTTGCCTTCTCTTCTTGCCTTTCCTCTAATAGGATCTGCCTTTCTGCCTGTCTTTTCATGGCTTAATTTAGGGAGGGTCCCAGAACTTGGATGAGAAAACACTGAATCTTCATTTTTCACACTGCTAACTGAAATTTAGCATTCCCTTCAGTTATGAAGGTAACAAGTCACCGCAATATTAGCAGCCTGAAGCTTTGTCACCAACTGAAATTACAGATATCTTCATATCACATTACAGTTACTGAAAATACATACATTCGTGCTCATTAGCACTTCGAAATGACTGTAGTTATTTAGACTTGTTGCTGGATCTCATTATTTATGACATCAAACATTTATATATATATATATGATCTAAAATATTTATACATTTTGATAACTGTACTTCATTGGTTTCCTTTGGAATCCAATGGATTTTATTTTATACCTTCAAAAACATTTCGAGAAGAGGTCCATAGGCTTTGGCAGGCTGCCAAAGGGGTCCACAAATGTCAAGACTCCCTGGTTACACCACTTCTGATGCTATGATTATTGGTTAAGTGTCCATTGGAGCTCGGTACTGATCAGAGCCGAATGGGAGAAAGTGGGCATGGATTGCCACCTTTAAAAGTTTTAGAAAAGGCTCTGATGGTGCGAAGTGAGATCTGCCCGCTAGTTGCTGGAAGACAGAACTGTGAGATTGAGCCAGAGCTTTGGAATGTTGGTAAAGTTTTTTGGTACTTGTGTCTGAAATAAGAGAATAAAGGCAGTAGATGGTTTTACCCCTGCCTACAGCTCCAGCCTCGTTGCTCCTTGCCACTGTGCCCCCAGCCATTTTTGCTGTCTTTCAGTGTCCAGGAAGCTTCCTCCTGCATTAGGAGGTCTATACATGCTGTTATCTCTGCTGGACTCTCCTCCCGTCTCTTCATCTAGGTAAGTACACTCTCCCTCCATATCTGATTATCTGCCCCTGTTCCTCCAGACTAGGTCAGGCTCCTTGATAATCCTCACGTAGACCCATCCTCATCTCCTTCACAGCCCTTTCTCAGTTCGTAACTATGTGGTCCTTGGGGTGACTCTTTAGTTCACTGCTTGTCACTGCACCAGATTATAAATCCCCCAATGGCAAGGAAGGCTTGCTTTTATTGTCTGCAGTATCCCCAGTGCCTGACCAGGGGCTTGTGGTAAATATTTATTGATGAAGAGTGAATTTTAATTGGAAAATTCATAAAGGGACTGTGAATGCTAGCAGAATGGATTTAGGTCCACAAAAAATAAAGTCGGATGGCCTCCCCCAACTTGTGAGACCCCATCTACCACCGAGCATCCCCCACACTCCTGGCAGTTCTGCATACACCAGGACCACAGAGATCTTCAGGCTAGCACAGTAGAAACAGTAGAGCAAAACTGGCAGGCTGGGGAGAGAGATGGCCTGGGGTCAGATCCTGGCCTCGATGCTTTCTTCCTGGGTGACCTCAGCCTCTTTGTGCCTCAGTCTCTCCATCTATATAAAATAGTGAAAATAATAGTACCAATGGCATAGAATGTTTAGGAATGCTAATGAAGCCACATAAATAAAACACCTAACACATAAGTACTGATCAAATGGTAGCTTAAAGGAAAAGAGACAACTTTTATCCATCAGAGCCTGATGGATAATCCACCCCTGCTACCCTCTTGAGAAGCACTGGATTTAGAAACAGAATTTCACAGAATATATTAGTGAATATCTTCAGTAAATAATATATTCAGCTCAGTAAATATCAGTTGTGGTTATTTCTCTATTAGAAAATAGTGAATTGTCCTAAAAGCACAAGCCTAGCTCTTAAAGGCTTTCAAGAAACATGCATTGAGGGCTTCCCTGGTGGCGCAGTGGTTGAGAGTCTGCCTGCTAATGCAGGGGACACGGGTTCGAGCCCTGGTCTGGAAGGATCCCACATGCCGCGGAGCAACTGGGCCCGTGAGCCACAAGTACTGAGCCTGTGCGTCTGGAGCCTGTGCTCCGCGACAAGAGAGGCCGCCATAGTGAGAGGCCCGCGCACCGCGATGAAGAGTGGCCCCCGCTTGCCGCAACTAGAGAAAGCCCTCGCACAGAAACGAAGACCCAACACAGCAAAAATTAATTAATTAACTCCTACCCCCAACATCTTCTTTAAAAAAAGAAAAAAGAAATGTGCATTGAGAAGTTGAATGAAAGAGCAGATGGGCTACTTGAAGGCTTATTTTCCTCTTCCAGGCCCAACTTGGCTTTGCAGTACTTGACTGCCCTCAGTTCTACATAGTTGCCACTAGAGGGCAGGCGCGGTTAAGACAACAATACTCTGGACCCACCAGCGCCATAATTACTGGGTAAACAAGGGAGGACGGTTGAAGGAGAAAAATGATAGAATGATTGAAAAAACAAATTTTTTTTCTTTATCCCTTGGGGACCAAATGGAAGGAAATATGGAGCTAGTGAGATTGAAGTTAGACTTAAAGAAGAACTTCCAGAGCACAGAGTTTGCTAACTAGAGATTTTATACAGGTGACTTTTTACAAACCTCTTAGCTATATCTACCCAAGCAGAATAGATGAGAAAGTGGGCTCCTCCAGTCTGAGGCTTATGTGACCCCCCCCCCCTTAAAGTTACCCTTCTGTGTCTGCCTTAATTGACTCCATTCTTGCGGATGCAATTGTAAAAGAACTTTATTGGTTGGGTTAGCCACCACTCATGCTTTTCCTGTGATAAGGATCCTTTACAGAGGCATGAAGGTGCTCACATGCAGATACTTTCTGAAGAGCCCTGGGGCAGCGGCAGCCTTGCCCCTCACCTCAGAGCTCCTTTGCTGAAATGAGCTGGTTTGGCTTTTGTGGATTTCAAGGTCTGGAGCCAAGAAGCAGTCCAAGTATCCCCCCCTTCCCTTTTCAGGAAAACGGCTTCAAAGCATACACTGTATCAGGGACACAGTGGCATCTGGGCAAGGAGCAGATTAGGGCTAGCTGTCCTCAAGCAGTCCCTGGCCATGGCTGCCTGGATGGCTCCATCCCAATGGTACCCCAGAGAGCAGGAGGGTTAGGTCCCCAGACGACACTCCTTTCAGAAATGGGAAGAATTAATTGCTCTCCACCCAAGCTATAAAGTAACAGCCATCTTCAGTAATGAGAGTGTAGCTCAGAGATGTGAAAGCAGAGGGTTTTGTGCTCAGTACAGGCAAGATTTGGCTGCCTGGCCTGGGCTTCACTGACCCAATGAGCATCTCCAGCCAGAGCTGGTACTATTAACTGTGGCCTTAGGAGAAAACAATTAATACCACAGCTTCCTCCTTTGGCAAATCCTGGGCTGGTTGGAGTCTGTCTCTCCCATCAGGATATAGACCTTTCTGCTTGCATAAGAGGAGAGGACAAATTACCTCTCTCATGCTTTGAGAACCGCATGGACTCTGCCTTTGAAGATAAAGACCCAAGTAGGGAGCTGCTGGGAATGCAGAGTGCTGGCTGAGAATGGAACTACTGCAGCTGCTTCCTCAATTCAGCCAATTCGAGGTGTGTCTGCCTCCATTATGGATGCTGATGATAAGCAGAATCTGGCCTTTCCTCTTTTTTTTTTTTTTCAGTCAAGCCCAAACTAGTCTCCAGCTGAGTCCATGGCCTTTCCTCTTTTGAAGTCTGATCCACCTTCAAAGAATTGCTTAGCTGCTAAAATATAGCCCTATACATTTAGCTAAGCCTGAGGTTGGTTTTCTCCTCCCACATCAAGCCAAGAACATGGTCATCATACTGGTGACCTCTGGTGTAGAGGTGACTCTTGGCGTCCTTCCAACCTCAGACGCGAGTGTGAGTTCTCTGCACAGGCACTGGGCAGATGAGCATATGCCTTGGGGTCTCCTGCCTCTGCCCAAGGCAGAGAAGACGTGTCTGTGGGGCAACGTTGAGTGGATGAGGTGGACTTAAGAGGAGGCAGTTGGCCAAAGAGGTATATACTGAGAAGCAGCGAGTGGGAGCCCAGAGTAACTGCACAACTCGCCCAGCACATGGCAGAGCTGTCAAGCGCTGCTCACAGACAGAATCAGTGATTGCTTAAAGAGTAAGGTTATGTACTATTGCTCAAGCAAATTTTAGGGTTCACGGCACCAGATCATTGTGAAGAACGGGTAATAAGATTTCTGGGGTTGGGACTTCAGGGACAGAAGTCCCTGAAGAAGTCTGCCACCACTTCCGTCCTGGAAAGGAGAGTTTCATGTCCCTCAGAAGAAGGCCGCCTGTCCCCTGATTCCACCTGAACTTGCCTACAGGGTAGAAAACTGTAGAGGGAGCCCATGGACTTCTGTCACATGGTCTGTCCCAGACCTTCCAGCAAAAGCCAAACCAAACCATCAAGCCAAATGCAGAGGGGCACGGGGGCTCTGGCCCTGCGCCCAGTGCGTGGGCCACTCAGATCTCGATGAGGCTGGCGACGCGCAGGCAGAGGGGTGCGTCGGGCGGCATGGCGCTGCGCTTGATCTCGTTCCCGTCCAGGCGCAGCACCTGCAGCTTGGAGAAATTCACGACGTCCACCACGGTGCAGAAGCTGCTGATGGAGAACTCTGTGGGAACAAGAGGGGTGGGGGTGGGTCGGAGAAGCCCAGATCAGGGACCTGGGTCCGCAGTGAGGCCAGACAGCCTCTGTGAAGCTTCTAATGTGAGAGGTGGAACTCGGCTGGGTGGGGCAGGCACTTTCCAGGATCGGAGTCATACTTGCACCAATTAGTGGGCAGAACCAGAGACAGAGTGGGGTCTCTGCCTGCATAGCTCCACCTCATACCCACCCCTCTCTGTAGACCCTGGAATGTCCTGGAATGTCCTTCCAGCCAGGCCTTGATCTTTTCCCATCTTTAGGCAGCAGGTGGCAGCAGAAGGCAGTCAAAGACGAACCCGAGCAGCTTTGATTGCTTTTGGAGAGGAGGGTGTTTCCGAATTGTTTTAAGAAGGAAGACTGGGGAAATGCAGGGACTTAAATCTGGAATATTTCCTAACACTTTGCAGATAGAGCAAGTGGCAGAAAATTAAAGAGAGAAAATCTAGACTGAGAGACAAGTGTCTCTGAGTGCAGAGCTTTGAGGGCGTTGTCCGTGTACATTCTGAGTAAAGCCAAAGGAGTGAGCAAGGCCCTGAGGTCTAAGGAGATGGAAACTGATAGATGAACAGGGCTGCTATGGAGCTCAAAATTCCAATAAATAATTCCCTTGCATCCCACATTTAATATGGTACGGTTTACCCTCCTTTTTTTGTAATCTCAAAAGAAGTACCCTTTTTTGAAGACTTTCCCTCCAAACCATGCAGTCCTAATTGATACAGTAGTTCTGTTCGATTTAAATACAAATCCTTCTGCTACCATTCACCTTGTTCTCCCTCTGGTTGTCCTCTTGGACAGATCAGCCACCTCTGTCTCTAGCCTGCTGGGTCAGGAACTTGAAGGATAAAAACCAAGAACTCAGCTAAAACTCCAGCAAGGACAGCCAGAGTCACCACTGAGAAGCTGCTGAAGCCCCTAGAGGCGGCCTTCAACACGGTGTGTGAGAGCGTCAGGAAGGTGGCTCATGTCAAAGGGGCTTTGGGTGAGGTTACCTGTCGGGTCTCCGTAGGCTGTAACACTTAGGCAGACCCAGAGCTGGGCTTGCTTTTGCCTCAACCAGAGGCATTCCTCTGCTTGCCACAGTGGTCAGGAGCTGTGTGTCAGCCTGGAGCTGGGCAGGAGGAATGGGAGGAAGGCTTTCCTGACTCTCTTCCTAGAGGTGACCTTCGAGGGCATTGTGGATGGAGAGATTATGGGTATGAACGTGAAGGTTGCAAGGAAGACAGTATGGAGAGCTTAGATAGATGAAGAAATTGTTTTTCAAATTAGCGCTAGCAATTGTTTTCAGTCTCTGTCAAGACTGACAGAGAGGAGATGGGCTGAGGCTGCAGCCAGTTAACTTGTACTGCAAATGTAAGATAGAAAACCCAGCCCCAAAGAATAATGAGAACAGGAAATACCCTTCTTTGGAGAGCACTCGGTGCGGCGTGGGGGTGGAGACCTGGAATGCTTTTGGATGTTTCCTTTCTGGTCCCAGGGAATGGATCAAGTGGCCTCCAGGTGGACAGGTCGGGGGCAGAGCCAAGGCCAGGGGCCAGGTCTATGGTGTCTGTGTGGAACAGGTGGAGTGAGTTGGGCTGGGGAGAAGTAAAGTGGCCCAGCTTAAATATCACCTCCAACCCTGTCGGCAGACTGCACTTAGAGGTTCCACCATAGATTCTCTACACCATCCTGGGGCCTTCAGACTGCCTGCTAAAGTCCTGGGTCCCAACTGTTGAGCACTTAGGGGCTGCTCAACACACAGCATGTATAGATTCTATCCACAGGCTGAGCACCGTGAGCCCCCCTGTTTATCTTCCCTAAGCTCATGAATAGGACAGGGGCTTCTGCTTGGAGACTCTGGAGGACACTTTCCATCCCGGATTAAATTCTGACAAAAGTCTTTCCAAATTCTTCCTGGTATACCCGCCCTGCCCCCTGGATCTCAGAGCTACTGAATAACATTCTGAGCTGTGTTTCCTGCTCTTGCCAGGCTGGAAAAACTGAGGGAGATGCTAATGGAAGAAGGAAGGGGGAGGGAGAGGGCCGGGCCTAATTCCACTGCACACCCTTCAGCTCCTGTCCTTTTAGCTCCCCTCTCAGAGGGTTGCTTCAATATCCCACCTTCACCACCCACCCCTGCTCTGGGTCCCTGACCAGCTGTGCAGGGAGACCTCCTTCACATTTGCCCAGGCGAGGGCCTGAGCTTGGAGAACGGTCTTTCCTGCTGTTGGTCTGAATCAGAGAGATACTCCTTCCATTCTCAGCTAGAGAAGCCTGGCTTTCAGTCCTTTGATGTTGATGGTAGAGGCTATGCTACAAGATCTGGGTGACCTAAAGAGATTGCCTTTCCTTCTCTGTGTCTCAGTTTCCCCATCTTTGCGATGAAAAAAATAAAACAGAACAAAACTGTACCTGGCAATTTCAAAGTGGCAATAGAAGAAAAGCTTATAATATGGTTACTATGTATCGCTTTTTCAATTATGTGCCAGGCGAACCAAGCGCTTTACATGTATTAATCCACTAATTAAGGAAAATAAGGAGTCGGTGTTATTTTGCCAAAAGAAGACTAAAAGGGAGATAACCAGACAAAGGGGCTTTGGCTTAAATTGCACAAGAAGGGATTTGGGGTAGGCACTGGACATTTTTAGGTTTGACTTAAGGGAGAAATTTCTTGCAAGACCTTGAGACACTCGACTGAAGTGATTTTATCTGTGGCAGAGCTTTTGGAAGGGGTGAACCACCTTGTACTTGAGCGGCAGATGTGGTTCTGCAAGAAGACAGGGTGACAAGATACTGCAAAGGAGACTTTCCCACCCCAAGTTTCACTGATTGTACCGTTAGGCAATAACGAATGGCTTCTCTCCCATGACAGCTGCCCTTCGCTGTCACATTTTCAAGTCAAACTCTGCTAAAGCACTGTATACAGTATGACGTTTCTGTTGTGACGATCCTCCTGCGTTTAGAATGGGTGGCAGGTGAGTAGTGGTGACTCCTGGGTGGGGTGATGAACAGCTACAAGCAAATGTCAAACCCTTTGCAGCATGCAACATCTTAGAGGCCAGAGAACCCTGCCTTGGGAATAGGAAGCA
>NW_020173731.1:12999470-13048751 GCF_003031525.2 Neophocaena asiaeorientalis asiaeorientalis | reverse complement strand
CCCACCCCCCCACCCCCCAAAGAAAGAGAGACTTTAAATACAAAACAGTTGGCCCTATACATGATGGTGTCTCGCACTTCCAACTAGAGAACCAGGCACCTCTTCACCTTGCCCGCCTCACAGTCAACCTCTGGGACGGGTGCCTCTCTCACTCAGAGGGCTGTCTAGCTCGTTAACATCTGTTCCCTGAGCACAGGGAGAGAAAGTATCGATGGGGGAGGTTGTAGACTCAGTCCCTATCCATGCTTTGATGGTGCTGTTTGCTCTCAGCAGGCTCTACTTCAAAGCCCTTTGCCAATGGTCATTAACGAGTCCTTCATTCCCCAGGGAGAGGGGTACTTTGCTGCAGAGGAAGAGAGGTTAAAATCTGGCTCTGTACCTTCCAGCTGGATTAAGATATCAGAGGCCCTTGGGTAATGTAAGCATGTTGTGAACACATGATCCCGAGAGGGAGCTGAAAATCAACTAGATAATCCAATCTGAAATGAAGATTTTAGTTCTTGGAGACAGAGAGACAGCACTTTAGGCCTTTTCTGGGAAGAGCTTGGAAAACAAGAAGCCCTTGTCCTTGTCCACCACCCCAGGGTTTGGCGGTGGTCAGGCTCATGTTACCCTAGGGGGCCTCTGCCCTGCCACCAGGGGCTCCTTGTACTCCAGGGAGAACCAACCAGAGCAAGTGCCGTGTTCAGCTCTGAGAGGCTACCAACTCTTGTCCACCAGTTGTTATGTTTAAAAAGCAAATAAACATCCAAACACAAGACCAGGCTGTCGAGGCATGAGTAGATCAGGTGGAAACAGAGAGCTCATCCTCTTCCGGGTCAGTGAGAAAGTACAGATACCACGGTTTCTTAACAGCACACTTTCCTCCTGAGACGGACCGTAGAAGTTCAACTTAAATCCCCCTGTCTATGAACTGCCACCTCCCCAACCTCTCCCAACTCCTCTCTCACTGCTTAACACGTGACCCCTTCCTCTTAGACACAGGAATTTCCTGGCTGCCCCCTCCAGGTGGCCTGTTAAATGACTGGTCCCTTTGTTTGTGGCAATTGCATTTCTCAGAAGGGCCCAGTCCTGTGTTCCTCCAGCCCATGCCCGCTTATCTCTCAAGACCTAGATTGAGACTTACCTCTTCTGGGAAGTCTTCTTCCGTACCAACCCACTCTCCCACTGACTTTTCCTAGCACTGCTGTGTAGTATAAGAGTATGCCACTATGTACCATTTTGTACAGGGATATGGCAGGGTTTTCAGCTTACTTCATTGGTACTCTTTGGTTCCCCTACTTCTATTTCTTCTGTATTGCCCCCAGCACTCAGAATTGGGTCTTTCCAATGCAGCAGACAGCCCTCCCCACTCCCCTTTGCCAAAGTCTCACCATTGATCCTGTTGCCTTGGAGGTAAAGGTTCTCCAGGTTGGTGTTCACTGGGGGGATCTTCTGCAGCTGGTTGTAGGAGAGGTCGAGCTCAAGGAGGCTGCTGGAATTGAAGGTGTTAGAGGCCAGGCCACTGTTGGTGAGACTGTTGTGGGACAGCCGCACATACAGCAGCTTGGGCGACCCCCGGAAGTAGTTGTCGGGGACCAAGTAGACATTGTTGTGCTCTAGGTACAGCTGCTCAAGGGCTGAGGGCAGTCCATCAGGCACCTTCCGAAGGTGGTTGTAACTCAGGTCCAGCAAGATCAGTGACCGGAGGCCTCTCACCGAACTGCCCACTTCCTGGATCTCGTTGTGTTGGAGGTACAAGGCCGTGAGGTTCTCCAGCCCCTCCAGCGCGTTGTTGGGGACCCTCAAGATCTGGTTGTGCTCGAGATGGAGCTCCCTCAGGGATCGAGGCAGTGGGCCAGGCATCCGGGTCAGGTTGTTGTGGTCCATGTACAGCCTCTCCAGGTGCCTCAGCTTGGAGAAGACCTTCCTGCCCACCTTATCACTGGTGATCTGGTTGCCATGGAGAGCAATCCAGAGCAGCCCAGTGGCGTTGTCGAAAACGCCCTCCTGGATGGAAGAGATCTGATTGTTCTGGAAGTAGACGTACTTCATGCGGGAGGGGACGAAGGGTAGGTACTTGAGGTTGCGGTTGTCACAGTACATGGCTGTGGGGAAGTTGGGGGGGCAGTCGCACTCCTGGGGGCAGTCGCGGGGCTCTGGTGGGGGTGGAGAGCCGTAGGCATAGGCTGGACTTTCCTCTCCCCCGTAGGGGTAAGGCTCATAGGGCTCATAAGGGTAAGGGTCATAGGGATCGTAGTAGGTGGACTGCTGGTTGCGGAGGTAGTGGAACCACCAGTGGGAGTCTTCCTCATATTGGGCCCGGGAAAGGGAGCAGAGCCCTGCCAGCAGCAGGAGGGAAGCCCACTGCATGTTGTCTCTCTGCAAGAAGGGAGAGAGAACAGAGTAAGCAGGCGTGAGTGAGACTCTAGGGAGGCAGGGAGGCAGAGCAGCTGAGCCTTAGTCTTTGAGCTACGTGGACCTGACTTCAGCAGCAAACAGCTGTGAGCAGTAGCCTTGCTCTCACTTCCTCTGGGCCTCCTCCCAGTGCCGCCTCTGCACACTTGGTCCAGCAGAAACGTGGCTGTCTGGGGGGAGCTAGGTGCATTTTCCTCTGGTCATAGAGTCGCAGAAACATAGCCTTTGAGATTAAAAGGAGCTTGAATGGAGGTGCTGCATTTTTTTTGGAGGGCAGGCCCATAGGAACCTCTAGCAACCTGAAGGTACTGTTGGGGGAGCTAGAAAGGCCACAGCAATTCCCATGGGAGTGGTAGTGGTGGTGGGTGCTCTTTAGTCCTGAATTCACATCCAGTTTGGACTCCCCAGGACATAATGTTTCCCAAGAGTCCAAGGAAAAAGCCTTCTGGCTCTTTCCATATCTCTGGGAAACAGCCAGAAGTGGCTTGAGATCTCAAAGGGGAAGATCTGAACTACTTGGGAAGGCAGAGGTTTCTGTTTTGAGTCTGTGGGGAACGTTGTGGCCCCCCTGTAGCCACCACAAGGCTTGGGCTTGTGGTGCCAGCATCTGTAACAGTGCCAGCACCTATAACAGTCTGCTGGTGAGGAAACTCTCTGGTTGGCAGTTTGTGGCTACACATGCAGCTTGGCTGGCACAGGGTCTTCATGTAACAGTTACAGATTCGCTCCAGGCTGGGGCCACTGCCACCCAGGTATGGCACTTGTCTTCTAGGGTGGGTACTGAGTGCATGCAAGTCTTACTGCACTTGTCCAGTAAAGTGTTACTACTTCTCCCGCTCCACCATGGACATTATGCAAGAGCCAAATGGGACCAAGAGAATGTATGAGGAACATCAAACAATGGAACAGGAATTGAAGCCTCTTGAGTGTGCCCAAGGGAACATGGCTTTAGAATGGGATTCTGGCATCCTTCTCTCCCATCCCAAGCCACCTCTGGATTACCAGGCTCCATATCTAGGCCCCCACATTTCCTGGCAGCCCATTGCCTTCGAGCTTGTTATGCTAGCGAGATGAGAGCAGGGTAGGTTTAGAGAGAAGTGTGGGTTTGGTGTCACCTGAGAGGGAAGCTGAAGGAGTGGAAGATGAGGGGTCATGGGGTGGCATATCAGGCTGGATGTCTTACTCTGAATACCTATAGCCAAAGCACTGCATAACCCCTGTGAGCAATGGGTACCTTCCAGAGGGGTGATTGTCACCCTTGGACAGAAGACCTTAGAACCTTTCTTGGTCTGGGAATAGTCACGTATACCATTCACATTGCTATTGGCCCTTGGCTGGGGCTGGCACCCGTGGACAGGAGAAAGAAAGGAGTCTAAAAGCCAACATCAAATCCAATGAACCGATGAGAAGGACCCTAATAGTGACAATCTAGTCACCTTCTGACCACCGTCTCTGTCAGACCTCTCTGTCCCCTGAAAGCAATTCCCTTAGGCCCACTTTATTCCATTAGTCTCTGGGTTGCAGAGGCGAGGCCCCTGGCTCGCAGAGGCGAGGCCCCTGGCTCATCCTCAGGCAGCCTCAGACAAAGAGCCCACAGTGTTTCTGAGGGGCCAACCCAGCCACCCACTGCCTGGGCATGCTGGCTGGGCCTTGGCACTGGCCTGGGGAAGACGGACGGAATGGCCCATTACCAGTAGCACATTTTTCCATGCTCAGCTCTGGGCTGCTGCAGGATCACGGTGGCTGTCTGGAGGCTGGCACAGTGAGCCTCTGTCTCCATTTCTCCTTCCAGACTAGGCACCGTGGCAGACAAGAGCCATCTTCCTCTTCGAGACCCAGCCTTCCAGGGCTGTGCATCCTGCCCACTTGAGTCTCCTTTGGAGTCATGACGGCTAAAAGGGTTTGGTGGCACCCTATTCCTCTCTTTACCCTACCCCCATCTCTTAGCAATGTTGCTCCAGGGTTTATACTCTTAAATCCTCACCCACCCCACCCCCAATGATAGAGACCCTCCTGTGCTCAGAGCTTGGTAAGGTGGAGAGTTTCTAGGACTGGCACTCTCTGAGTTGGGGGGAGCTTACTCAGGAGTTACTGCCGTTCTTTCATTTCTCCATTCTAGAGAACCATTTCTCCCTTCTGTCAGAGTCCAGGAGGTCAAGCCAGAGCTATTCCCTAACCTGAATTGGATCCCCATTTCACAGCTCCTTGGACCTGGTCAAGTCTCAATATTTCTGTGTATTCTTTCCCTTTCACCCCAGCAACACACAAGCACGCGTGTGCATGCGCACGCACGCACACACACTACACAATACTCCCTCTCCGCTCTCATAACAGAATTTAGTTACCACAACCCTTCTGAAGAGAGACTGCAGGGACACAGGGCTAGGATGGTGGGCTTTCTGAGCAGTAGTGGGGCAGACCTGGCTATGCTAGATACCTGGCCCTTCACTTTTTCATGCCTGAGAACTGGATGTCCCCCAACAACAGAAAGAAACTGTAGGACAAAGGTAGCATGTTGGGAACCCTTCCTTCTACTCCCCTTTCCCGGCTCCAGCATCCTGGGACACAGCCCAGATGGGAGAAGGACGAATGACTCCTTCCGCCCGGCCCTTGCCCTGCTCCCCAGCCTCTTTGCTGTGGTCCCTTTGTGGAACTACCAGGGACAAAACCTGAAGTAAAATGACTGACTTACCTCGAGTTGAACCTTTCAGAGAATGACCACGTCTCTCTGTCTGGCCTCCTTGGTTGGAGAGCGTGTGAGAGGGAGAGGAGTGAGGGTGTCTACTGAGAGTGTGTGTGTCTCTGCCAGGCCAGGGCCCGCCCCCACATTCCTAATCAAATGTTGTGAAGAGAGGGGTTGAGGAGCCCGGATCCTGGCTTTTTCGGCTCTGCTGCAGGGGCGGAGCTCACACTCAACCGCGCAAAATCCTGCTGTCCGCCTGACGCTATAAAAAACCACCTTCTTTCCACTCATCTGCCCTAAAGCATTGGCAGCTCAGGGTCTCTTTCTGCTGAATGAGTTAGTGGCGCCCTCGAAGTTATTTGTACAGTCTCTTACGAAGCGCCTGGATTTCTCATTAAACCCACAAGGGCAGATGCAGGGATGAGGAGGGCCAGGATTTGGGAAGAGGCATCTTAACTCTTTCAGCAACCCACGGGTCCCACGGGAGAGCGAGGGCTCACCCTTCTGGGCTCTGGCGCCCTCTACGGGCAGGTGGTTAGGCTAATGGACAAGGGAGAGGACACAGGACAGCGGGCTCTGGCTCCAGTTCCATCCCTGACCGGTGTAGACCTGTCTGGGCTGTAGGGTTTCTCTCTCGCCACTGTGATAAAAGGGAAGAAAGGGACTCTCACATTTGTTGATCACTTACTGACTAGCCTCATGCACTTTCGCCTGTCTCACGATGATCTTAGGGTTAGCAACAAGTACCTTGTTGAGTTGTAGCAAGGACTCTGTGAGGTAATTTGTGTGAGGCCCCCGGTCCAGAGATGATTGCTGTTGTGCCCATTTTACAGATGTAGAGACCCTGAGCAAGGGGAAGATGAGGTCCGAGAAGTAGGCAGGAGCTAGACCATGAAGGGACTTTTAGGCCATGGCATGAATTTAACTTTTATTCTGAATGTTTAAGCAGAGGAAGTGAAAAGATCTGACCTACATTTTTAAAAGCACATGGGAGAGACTGCTGTGTGGCAAAAAGCAGGAAAGTGTGGAAGCAGGAGCTCTAGCCCGCCTTTGTAGAGAGATAATGGCAGATTGGGCTAGTGCAACGGAAGAGGGGACAATGTATCTTTAGACAAGGAGTCTTGAAAATGGACCAGATAGGGAGGTAGAGGAAGTCAAGGACGAGTCCTTGATTTTGAGTTTGAGCAACTGGTAGGGGTGGTAGCACCATTTCCGGACATTAGAAAGATGGGGAGGGACAGAGTCTAAGTTAGAGATGCCTGTTAGGCATTCCAGTGGAGATGCATGCAGGCAGTTAGATAGATGAGTCTGAACTGGAAGTTCAGGGACTAGAAGAATTTGGATTACTTAGAATCTCAGTAGCTTAGATGAACCCATGCATCCTGAATGCTCTTTCCTCAACTAACTGCCTCATACTAACATCCAAGAAACACCCCTTTAAATTTTTTTAAATTGTGGTAACTAACTCGTAACTTAAACTTTACTATCTTAACAAATTTTAAGTGCGCGGTTCAGAAGTGTTAAGTATTGCTGTACAGCCAGTCTCTAGAACTTTTTCATCTTTCAAAACTGAAACTTTATATTCATTAAACAAAAATGCCCCATTTCACCCTCCCTCAGCCCCTGGCAACCACCAGAGTAGAAAGAATGACTTTCCACCTCTATGAATTTGACCACTCTGCATGACTCATATAAATGGAGTCATACAGTCTTTGTCTTTTTGTGACTGGCTTATTTCACTAGAATAATGTTCTCAAGGTTCATCCACGTTGTAGCGTGTGTCAGAATGTCCTTCCTCTTAAAGGCTGAGTAATTACTGTATGCATATACCACATTTTGTTTACCCATTTGTCTGTCAATGGACATTCGAGTTGTTCACACTTCTTAGCTATTGTGAATAATGCCGCTGTGAACATGGGTGTACAAATATCTCTTTGAGATCCTGCTTTTAATTATATTGGTTACATGTTCAGAAGTGGAATTGTTGGATCCTATGGTAATCTATTTTTAACTCTTTTGAGGAACTGCCATATTGTTTTTCATAGTGGATACACCATTTTACATATCCACCAACAATGCACAAGGGTGTGAATTTGAATCACTCCTTATTTTTTAAAGGTACCGATTGAGAAAGCCTCAGATTTGAATTTGAAGAATTTAGAATTTGAATTTTAAAGAATGGCACTTCTGCTTGCTCCAATAAGGTTGAGCTGTTGACATAATATGAAAGGTCCTTATTAGGGACCCAGTCTCCTCAGGAATTTCAAAGAGTTTTTAAAAAGATTAAATATAACGAATGGGCCTCTGCTGACTATTTACTATAAACTAGATGGTTTACGTATGTTATCTCATTAATAATCACAGTAGATATTTTGTGTTGGAAATAGGGGATCACAGATATAAAGTGATTGGATAGTGGTAAAATAAGGATTTGAACCTTGACCTGCATGACTCCAAAGACCTTTCTCACAACACAAGGCCAGAGGACTGGTGGAGTGTAGGGGGTAATGACCACCCTGCTGTCAGGGCTGAACTCAATTAATATGGATTGCAGCTAATGACAGTGGCCCAATCTGCTTGAATTTGGGGACAGGGGATTGTAAAGATGAGAGGGGGCTGGGATACAGGGATTCTCTTCCTGACCCCACACATATTTCATTTCAATTTAATGCATATGAGCATTTACTCTGGGCCTGGCATGCTCTTAAGTGTTCGGGACACAAAGAAGGTTTTGATAGAGTACCTGCTCAAAATAAAGCAGATGTATAAGCAGCAAACTCTGATCTCATGACGGAGGCAGAGTGGCCTTAATGTGAAGATGGTTATAAAGAATGCACAGATGGGCTTCCCTGGTGGCGCAGTGGTTGAGAGTCCGCCTGCCGATGCGGGAGACACGGGTTCGTGCCCCAGTCCGCGAAAATCCCACGTGCCGCGGAGCGGCTGGGTCCGTGAGCCATGGCCGCTGAGCCTGCATGTCCGGAGCCTGTGCTCCGCAAGGGGAGAGGCCACAACAGTGAGAGGCCCGCGTGCCGCAAAAAAAAAAATTGCACAGATAACTTTCCCATCATTTTTGAGTCTAGAAAGCAGTCACTTTTCAATGGAAAACACTAGTTCTGGCAACTGGGCCTGAGAGACACTCCTTAGCTGGATCTAGATAGCCTGGACAAATACACCCATTAGGTACAGATGTTAATTTTTTTAAAATTCCAGCATACCGAATAATACTTCACTTAGTAACAATGAAAGTCAGCAGAGTCTGGGGGCCAAACATTGATTGGGATTCTTTCCAACTAAGATCTACCAAAAAAACATAGTATCCCCATGTGGATTTGCACTAGGTCTTTAGTCATCTATTCTGTTTCAAGGTAGACTTGGGAGGAAGAAAAGAGGGAGGGGATGATTGAGATCAGGTCAGGAGGAAGAGTTTCAGGGAATCATTCACTGTTCAAAAATTCCTTTGTTGATGGATTCTAACCTCCATTTTGACTACTGCCTCTCTGTTTCCCTGGTTCCTGGATCTAGGCCCTCAGAGCTTGATTTCAATATAGGAAACCAAGTAGGGGATCCTGATGTCTCTCAGATTGCCAAAGGAACCCGCATGTGAAGAAAGTTCATTTGGGACGCTGGTGCTTTCTGGGAGGTGTCAAGCCAGCACTACCCAGTTACTAGACTGCAAGCAAACTAAGGAAAGAGGCTATGTTATTCATTTCTGTAGCCCCTATCCCCAGCTGGGCATATAGTGCTTGGCGCTTAGTAGGTAATTGGTAAAGTATTATAAAGTGAACTGTATTTTTGGTTCCCTACAGAGTCTGCCTGTCTTCAGAACCCAATGTTTGGTAGAACAGCCACCATCAACCAGGACAGGAAAACCCTTAGGCCTTCAGGCCAGTTAGACTTTCCAGGGGTTCATGTCATTGCTATTTCCTTCCCACCCAGAAAAGTACAGGTTAAGCCACAGCCACTAGGCAAAGCTGATTGCCTTTGATGTTTGGACCCACCCTGTCTGGAAGAGACAAAGTGCCTTCTGATTCAAATTCCTACCAGCAAAGAGAGTTATGCACCTGTGGCCGCCAAACCCTTCCACTTCAACCTTCATAGAACCCAAAAGCCACTGTTTTTATAAAACAGCCTCTGATCCCAAACAACCAAGGGATGAGGGGTAAGCCTGAAATCCACCCAAACAGAATTATTGAGTTGGATATGAAGAGGTCAGTAGAAAGATGATCATGGTGATACAATCCAGGCCCTGCTGCTTGCCAATCCTGAAAACTCTTGATGCCAGAGAGGGACTGTTTACTAGTCTGAGGTTTTGATGGGAAGTCCTGGCTATACTGGCACTCAACAGTGGTATCTCAGAGTTTCCAAGGGAGATGTTTCCCCTTATTCCCTTGGCACTGAGTGGTCATTAGAAGTCTTCACCATGGATAGTCTCCTCTCTCCAGAGGGTGAAACAAAGATGTTGGAGCTGGGAGAAAGGCTTGTTTTCTTTCAAATGCAATAGGAGAATAAGAACTTGGAACCTCAAGTTCCAAGTTCTGGGAAATGCATTGAGGACTTCAGAATTTCCTTTTAATAAGCTCTTTAAAAATAAGACAGAGAACAACCTTTCTTATTTAATGGATAGTATCTCTTTATTTTTACTGTATATTTACTGCATGCTTGCTATTATTAACATGATGAGGACATACATGACGGATTCCGGAAGATCACCTTCTGGAAAATGTGAGTGTATCTGAGTCAGGAAAGGGAGGTTGTTGGTTCAGGGAACGATACCTAAATGAGGATGGAGGCAGAGGAGACAACCTGAAATTTGAAACCTGGAGGGTTTGGTCATTCAGTGATTCAGTATGTGACATCCCTCTATGTTCTACAAATGAGCTAATGGTTCCCCTCAGACTGTGCCTGGGGCTGTTGGAGAGAACAGGTGTAGGATAGACCAGTTCCCAGGATGCTGGTACCTGTCACGGATGTTACCTGGCTGTAGGTGAGACCAGGTCTGGATATTCGCTCTAAAATACCACGTACCATTTCTGAATTCTCACCACAACCCTATGAGATAGGTATTTTCATATCTTACTTTTACAGATGAGGAAACCAAAGTTCAGAAAGGCTAATTAATTTGTTCAAGGTCATATAGCAATTAAAATCAGCAGGGCTTGGATTCTAAACTTAAGTCTGTCCACCCCTAGAGTCTGAGTTCCTAACCAATATGCTATATAGAATCTCCAGAGTAAAGGAAAAAGCATGGGTTGGGAACACAGATATATGTTCACATTCCAGCTCTACCACTTACTAAAGTAGTCTCTGTGACTTTGGGCTAATTGCTTAAACATCAGTGAGACAACGTTCTCATTTGTAAAATGGGGGCAATAACCTTAACCTCATGAGATGTTGGGAGGACTAAATGACACAAAGGACATAGACTCCTAGTAGGGAGGCTGCCACACGTGGACCTTCAATAAATGGTAGCATCCTTTAGTTATTTTAGTAGATTGTCAGCTCCCTGAGGAACGAGGCAATGTCGTTGTGCCTCCCACTAGTACAATGCTTGGCCAAGTGCCTGGCACGTGTTAGCCCTTTTCTAAGCATTATGAATAAATGAAAGGTGAAGAAGCTGGATTTTACTAAAGGGTAGTAAACATACTTTGGTAACTTAAACCAATCGGAGAGAAGCTAGCCAAGGGTAGAGGTGGGACTTTCAGGGCTAGAATTATTGAACTGCCCCAAGGAAGGGCAAGAAAGGTGACTGTAAGGTCAGTGTAGAACCCTCCACAGACAAATGTACAAACATCTTTGGGGGATAGATAGGGAAATATCTTACTTATCTTGGGGGTCACGGAAAGGTCAGGATTCAAGAGCCATGTACAGAGCAGCCCACAAGAGGAGATGCCTCAGCTGCTTCCCAGACAGGAGTGTAAGAATCAGGTTTGGGTTGGGGAGAGAATACCACCTAACTGGTGGCACCGCTCTGAATACCCTTAGGCTGAGGAGAGTGGTTAACTCCTACCTGGAGATGGATGAGGCTGAATCCTCAAAGCAAGAATTAGGAACAGGTCCCATGAGCCCATCCAAAGGTCTGTGGACTTGGATCTAGTTCAGTTAGGTCTGCAAAGACCAGGAATAATGATCCTTAGTACCGTGTGAGATATCTAGAACTCTAGTTCCTTCTGTGGTCCCTGAAATAAAACAATAGTTTAACAATTAAATAAAAAACAGATAAGAAAAATTCCTTAAAAACAAAAAGAGGAAGGGCAATATATTGTCACTGTCTTGGAAAGGACAGGGATTTTGAGTCAGACAGAATGGCTTTGAATCCCAGAATCTAGAGCATGCCCCTCAATCTCCTTGGTTTCCTCAATTTCCTTGGTTCTCCTTCAGGTTCCTCATCTGTAGCATGAGGATGTTAACACCTAGCTCTTTGGGTGGTTTTAAAACAATTGTAAGTATATAGCACAGCACCCGGCACATGGGAGACATTTAGAAAACGTCATTTCCTTTCCTCACCTTGCGTGTTTGTCCAGGAACTCGTTAAAAATAGGACCTTATATCCTAATCTATGGGAAGGTCAGAGGGAAGACAATTTTAGTAGGACTGTAGCTGGTGACAGCCTGGAAAGAAAACAGACTAAATACCTGACACTTGTAAGAAAAAACAGAAATGGGGGTTAGCAGGCCCAAAGGGTCTAGGAGTCTGACAATACAGCCCTCCACTTAGGAGGAGTGGTTCTCAGCCCCGGCTGCACATGGGAGCCACTGGGGTGGCTTTGGAACACAGCCGGGCCCAGGCCCCACTCCAGACAAATGGAATAGAATTTCTGCAGTTGGAGCCTGACATCTTTTTGTGGACTGATGGATGATTTTAGTGTGAAACCAGGTTTGAGAGTGCTATCCGGAGGCAGGGGGAATGATCATGATGACTTCTAAGATGGAGGTCATCCTAACAACTAGCTCCAAAAAGAAGGGCTTTTCAAACTTTTATTTATGAAGTACCCAGAAAAGGAGAGAACGAATGCGATCGAGGAACATGATCCAAAGCAGCTCATTCAAACTGAAATCTCACATTTGATGTAAAAAAATCATCTGAATTTTGTTCCATAAAGCACTCATGTTTATTTCAGTAGAAATTACCCCTCCTCCCCCCCAAAAAAATCTCCTTGAGTAAAAATGGTGCCCCAGATATGCCATGCTTCTCCAGGGCATCATGAATCCCAGGAATCCCCAACTGAACAGCATAATTTTAGGTCATTCACCTTGGCTGACGAGCTCCTCGGCCACTGGAGGGACAGCTGGGCGGGGGGTTGCCCCTGTTTATGATGCTGGCTGTGGGGTCACCCAGAGCAGGAACTGACAGGCCCAGCTCCCTTTGTCTGCTGCTGTAGCCTGAGGAGGGGGCACTGTTGCTTCTTCCACAACTTTCTTGCTAGAGAAACTGCCCGATGGCTCCTAGCCAGGCAGCTTGGTAAAGCTTTGTGAAGAAATAGATTCCTTTCCCAGTCCTCCTGAGGCTGTATTTCTAAGGGAATTTACAAGAATAGAAATTGTTTTCATCTTCAGTCAAGATACAGAAAGCTTCACTCTCTCCCCACTTCCTCCCACTTTTTAGATCCCCAACTGCTTTAAGAAACACATCCTTGTGGGAGAATTTGCTCTCTCCTCTACCTCCCTACCAGCAGCCAGACTCACAAAAAGTACTTGAACTGCCCTGAGGCATTTCTGTCTGGCCTGCTACTTTCCTTTGGACCTGCCCCTCTCTCCAAATCCATTGCCCCCTCCTTCTCCAGCCCCCCCATTTCATAAATTTCAACAAAACAACATCTTCCAGGAGCAAACATGTTCTGGTTTGAGGGGATAAGTGGGATGTGGGGTGTAGGATTAGAAGGAGCTGCCTTCTTTCCAGAGAACTAGAAGAAGGAAGCAGAGGGAGTTAACATTTTTTAAGGCTAAGTCCTCATACATCATTTCATTTAAACGTCATAAAACCCTGGAACACAGCTACAATTATCTCCATTTAACACATGAGAAAAACTGAGGCTCAAAGAGGTGAACTAAGATTTAAACACAAGCGTATGGTATGTATAGTATGTATGAATGAATGAACAGATAAATGAGTGAATGGATGGAGTAAACTAAGAAACAAAATTAGGATTCTTTTGACTGCACCACCTGCCCAAGGGTCGCCAGAAGTCCCTACTGTCAGTGATCCCCCTCAGGGAAATATACTGAAGGCCACTGTCCCTGGCTTCTCACAGGCAGTGCTAACTCCTTATTGTCTGTGTTTCTCCTGCTGCTGCGGCTCCCAGCCTCCAATTGTCGGCCCAGGGCAGCAGCAGAGGCGCTCAGCATTTGCCCTGGGACCTGTGTTACAAGCTGTACTGTCTAAGTGAATCTTCTGTGCCCACCTGGGAAAGTTGGTTGGAAGGAAGTTCTCCCAGAAAGCCCCAGTTCCAGAAGATCTGCTCCTGGGGTCTCCACCACGGAGTCCAGGACTGTGGGAAGCCACCTGACCTGCCGCAGAACACCCACCTTCCGTGTCTCTCTTTCTTACAGAGCCAGGTTTCTGTGAGAACCAAGCCTGAAGGGGGACAGAAGGCCAGGTGTTCTCTGACTCTTTCTTTCTTTCTTTTTCTGTGTTCTGGCCTAGTTCTCTTTGACTCTGGCCCTGGTTTGTACTGACACTGCTGAAGGAACATCTCCTCAGACTCTGCACCCATGCCTGGGGCATCGTGGGTATTCAGTCAAGGTTTGATGAAGTGCACTGAGTGGACAGCTGCCAGACATACCATCTTCTCTCAACAGGAGGGAAGAGAGCCCGGACAGGACAAGAAATGGAGGAGGGGAGGGAGACACTGGGGAAGGGAGGAGGGGGCCCTGAGTTAGGAAGGCCTTGGTCTTTAGTTGGCTGCTGTGGGTTTGCTGGAGGAGAGGAGTTAGTGTCACAGATTAGTGGGATTTGACATGAACAAGTGCTGTTATTTGGAAGGGAATGAAGAATTGAAAGGTTAGTAGCTGAAGAGATGTTCTTGCCTAGTCACACTGTTGTTCTTAGAGACCTGTGTCTGCAGCCCAGGGCTGGGAGCCCCATGGAAGCTCTGAGCTGTGTCGCTATATCATCAGGAGGCATTTTAAGTGAGTGAAAAAAGTGACTGGGGTTCAGGCACAAAGCTGATGCTTTAATTAACGTCCTCTCCTCTGCTGTGTGAGGCCCTCTCCTGATTTAACGCAGCAGGAGGGATGGGAAGAGAGCACCAGCTGGTTATAGGTAAAGGAAAGTCAGATTTTGTTGCTTCTTTTTTTCTTTTTCTTTTTTTTGGCTGGATGCCTCTCCAACTACAGAGGACCACCTCCTGACAAACCTCCTCCCTTCTGCATTATTCATCCCCTTGCTTCTTATGCGTATGAGTGCCTGTGTGTGTACACGTGCACGAGCACTGGGGAGGGCGATAGGTGTGCACAGTTTGCCTGGTTGTGCCCGTTTCCTACCTCATGCAGACTGTTGTCTGTGCCCCAGGCTGCCAGCAGCATCTCCTAAAGCCCAGTACCTCCCAGGCCTGGGGGAAATGCAAGGAAACAGCAAGGAGCCATTACCTAAGACCTCTGGCTTCTGGCAGTTGAGTGGGCTTGGCCACCAGGCAGAAGGAACCTTGAGTGCTGCTGGCAGGGCCTCTGGCAGCTCATGTAGTAACTGTGGCTCCAACCCGTCAACCAGGGCAAAGGAGCCCAGAGGCATGAACTCACTTCCACTTTAAGCTCTGGGATTCAGAGAGGTCACCTGGCCCCATTCATCCGGGGTCATTAGGGATGTGGCCTCAGGGGCAGCAAGGCAGCTCCTCTAGAGGTTGGTGACCAGGCGCCTACTAGAACCCAGCATCCTCTGGGGCTTAGAGCAGGCGACGGATGGAGGAGAGCTGGGACCCCTCTTGCTTGGCAGTCGAAGAAAGCAGTCTTCCTGGTGAGCTTACAGCACCCAAGATTGTTCTCTCCTCACCTCACACACACTGTCCTGTCCACCCAGCCCTACTGGGATCTTCATGCAAAGTAATAAACCCAGGCCTAATGGCCCTAACAGCAGAAGAAGCCTGGGTACCAACCCGGAGTGCCCAGAGCAGCAACAATTTGGCCGCACTCCTTCCCCATGGTATACATCCAGCCCTACAGGCTTTGGGTCCCTCCTGGCCCCTGCCTCTCCAGGGACCCTCCCCGAGGAAAGCAGTACCCTTTAAGTGCTTGGAGATCAGTGCGGGAGGCGCCAGGGGAGTGTGTGTGTCATTCACTAGCTAAAAGCAAATCCTGCCTTCGCATTTGCCTGCAAGTGCCCGCAGCCTCCCACTTGCTATTGTCTCTGGAGCCTGCCCTGCATTTCTGTGAGCCTTCTGTGGGCACTGCTATGTGTGAAGAGACTCAGTGAGAATAGGAACTCATTGGATTTGCTGATAATTCCCTACTACCTGAGATGCGTAAATTAGGACATATTTGCTCACTGCAGAGGGATGGGTGCTCCACGTGGGAACTGTGTTCTCTGCAGAGCACCACCGCCTGTGGGCACATCAGTGTACGCGTGGTAACGTATGCCCGCACAGTCTGGCAGCAGCACTGACCCGGGAGGCTGAATTGAACCACACGTAGGGGAACATGGTTGCAATGTGCTTTAGAGGAGAGTCAAGGCAAGCTGCCCTCATCTCTTCTCATTGCAGAGGAGTAAGCAAGCCAGCGGTCATATGCGCCAAAGCCTTCACACATTGCACGCTTCCACATATACGTACATATTTTATTGAGATAAAAATACGATTCTCCATTTGAATGCGCGATGCGGTGTCATTTAGTGCATTCACAGCGTTAAGCAGACACCACCACTCTGGTTTCAAAAGATTTTTGTCACCCCTGAAGAATGCCCCTCACCCAGTAAGCAATCACTCCCCATTCTTCCTTCCCACTCAGTCCCTGGCAACCACTAATCTAGTTTCTGTCTCTATGGATTTGCCTATTCTGAATTTTTCATACAAATGAAATCATACAATGTGTGATTCTTTGACGTCTTTAACTTAGCATAATGTCTTCAAGTTTCATCCAAAGTGTAGCATGTATCGGGACTCCATTCCTTTTTATGGCCGAATAATAATCTGTTGTATGTATTTACCACAATTTGTTTATCCATTGATAAACGTTGGGGTTGTTACAGCCTTTTGGCTATTGTGAATAGTGTTGCTATGAATATTTGTGAACAAGTATTTGTTTGAGTACCTGTTTTCAATTCTTTGGGGAATATACCTAGTAGTGGAATCGTGACTAATATGGTTAAACATAATTCTATGTTTAACTTTTTGAGGAAATATATATATATATATATATTTTTTTTTTTTCGCCAGCCTTTTTTTTTTTTTTTTTTTTTGGAAATATATTTTTTATTTGATCCTCACAGCACCCCTGTGAAGTAGACAGGGCAGATATTAGAGAGAATGTATATTAAGCATCTAGGTCGTTCATTACCTACACATAATAAGTGCTCGATAAATTTTAAAATAGTATTATTATCAGATGCAGAAACTGAGGCTCAGAGAGTTCAAGTGACTTGCACAAGCTCTCTATAAATAATAGAATCTAAACGAAATCCACGGCTTCCAATTTTAGACCATAGAGCCAGTCTTCTTCCAACAGATTTCAGGAACTCAGGCCATGGATTTTCCCCAGGAAAAAAAAAAAAAACCAATAGTGTGAATTTCCCCTTGGGCTCAGGGACCTGCCCTGCCCTAGCCCAAGGAGAAGAGACAGGAGAACTGAGCAGGGAGAGACCTCCCACTCTGCTCTCCCAACCTCTTCGCTGTCCTGCCTTCTCCCGGACCTCAGCTCTGCAACAGCAGCCTGACAGCAGGTGGAGAGTGGCGCTGAGTGTAACTGACAGCTGGCTGGACTGTCACTTCCCCTGAACTCCCATTGTCCCTCCAGAGCCCCTGGTTTTCCTGCCTTTGGCCCATCTGCAGAAATAGTTACAATGGACCTTCCCCTGGGGCAACCCAGGGCGGGTGTGTGACCCAGAGGCTCGCCCCTGCGCAGAGGATCCATCTGCTTGTCTCTTCTCATCTGGGATCCCGCCTGAGCATTTCATGTCTGCATCAGTGTTTACTCACCAGCACCTCAGAGGGACTTGACCAGTACCCTCACCTCAGAGGGCTGGGTCTGCAGCCCGGAGGAGTTAAGTGACTTTCCGGCACTCAGGCAAGGGAAAGACAGCACAGATTCCCGGCAGGAGCTTTCTGCCCAGCCCCCATTCTCTTACTGTGCCCTGCCCATGATACCAAGAGTAAGGAGCACAGACTTCTGGAGAAGAGAGGTGTCGCAAACTCAGGCAGGAAAGATCCAAGAATCCATGTGGTTCACCCCTGCCTCCGGATGAGATTAGGCTGAAATCCTGTGGGTCTAGCTGACCCCTGCAAATACAGCAGAGGCATCGAAGAAGTGGCAGCCAGGGGGTCCTGGGGGACTTTGTAATTTTTGCTTTGTTTCTTTAACTCGTCCATGATTGTTGCCTTTGGGCCTATCCTTCTGCTTTCCCCCCTCCCTCTCTTCTTGTTAAAAGTCTGTGGTTTGACCGCTTCAAAAAGTGGCAGCCACTCCCAGATTTTATGGTTCTGAAATGTCAAGACCAGTTGGGAGTTCTGTTTTTATTTTTCTCCTGAAGAGTAGGGTGGGGAAGAGCCCTAGAGTGTCCTAGCTTCAGGGGAAAGGCCTTAGGGGAAAAAGTTGACAGGTTTCTGTCTCTTCCTGTGGTCTCTTTTGATTCCTAATGATGCAAAGGTCAGAATGGAACAGAGAGGAATGGCCTGGCAGTGACTACCTTGGGCAGAAGGAAGGAGGAGTGATTGGCAGAGGGTGCCTGGGAGCTGGCAACGTTCTATTCCTTGACCTAGTGAGTGGTTATGTGGGTGTTGCTGACCTTGAGCTATACATTTGTGTTTTGTGCATCTTTTAAAAGAAAATATTTATTTGGCTGAGTCAGGTCTTAGTTGCGGCATGCGGGATCTTTCGTTGCGGCACTCAGGCTTCTCTCCAGTTGTGGCATGAGGGCTCTAGAGCGCGCGGGCTCACTAGTTGCAGCGTGTGGGCTCTCTAGTTGTGGCGTGTGGGGTTTAGAGCACGCAGACTTAGTTGCCCCACGGCATGTGGGATAGAACCCACGTCCCTTGCATTGGAAGGCAGATTTTTAGCCGCTGGGGCGCCAGGGAAGTCCCCTGTTTTGTGCATCTTTATGTATGTGTATTGTTATATTTCACAACCGAAAAGCTTAAAGAAGAACGATCCTGGCTTACGAGTCAGAATATCTGGGTTCATCCTCGGCTCTTCCACTTATTTGTCATGAGATCATAGTATAGTCAACTTACTCTCTCTGGTCCTCAGTTTCCACATCTGTAAAATGGGGGTCAGCAAACCTTAAAGCTCTCAGGGTGGCTGTGAGGGCTGAGTGAAAAACTTGTGTATTGTTGATACCCAGTAAGCTATAAAGCATGATTCACATGTAAAATATTATTTTATTTTACGGAGGGTCAGATAAGGGTGGAGATCAGCAGGAGAGCAGAGGCTGCTGATGGGAACTGGGCCAGCCAAGGAAAGGTCAGCAGCCATGCTTCGGGTTTGTGGGGAGGATGGAGGTATTAGTTTCCTAAGGCTGCCAGAACAAATTACCAAAATCTGGGTGGCTTAAAACAACAGAAATTTATTCTTCCACAGTTCTAGAGCCTAGAAGTGTGAAATCAAGGTATTGGCAGGGCCACACTCCCTCTGAAGGCTCCAAGGAAGAGCCTTTCCTTGCCTCATCCTACCTTCTCCTGGCTCCCCGTAGATCTTGGATTTCTTTGGCTTTGCAGCTGCGTCACTCCCATCTCTGCCTTCATCTTTACACCATCTTTTTCTTTGTGTGTCTCTGTGTCCAAATTTCAGTCTCCTTTCTCTTATCAAGATATAGGTCATTGGATTTAGGGCCAACTCTAGTCCAATATGACTTCATCTTAACTTGACGACATCTGCAAAGACCCTATTTCCAAATAAGGTCATATTCTCAGGTACCAGGGATTAGGACTTCCACATATCCTCTTGGGGGACACAATTCAACCCATTGCAATGGAATTCTGGATGGAGAGATAGAGAAACTGGACTCAGGCCCCACTTCTACCACTTTGTGGACTTGGGCACTGGCTTCTTCAGCCTAAATGAGAAAATAAGTAGGAAATTAGAATTTGTTAAATGCCTGTAACGTGGTGTAAGGGTATTGTGAGGTTGACAATGTCATCCTTATTTTGCAGATAAAAAGATTGAGGCTGGGAAAGGGCATGGAAGTTACTCGATCCCACTGCTAGTAAGAAGGGTCTTCTGGGATACGAGTGGAGAGGAAGTGCATGGTGACCCCTTCTGGGGCTCAAATTCAACAAGTCAAAGCCATATGATTTTATAAAACACCGGAGGGCTTATTCCTGGTCCCCAAGTGAATCAAAGGATAGGAAGTTAAAAAATAAACTGTAGTTGAACTCAGAACCCAGGACTTACACTGCCTTGTGGAAATGAGTATGAGTGTAGACCCCTGAGAGAGGATGCACAGCTGTGTAATTCCCTCTGCTCAGTGGCCAGCTCAGCACAGAGTCCTGCATTGGTCATGTGATATGGGCTGTGGAGGACAGGACAGATTCAAATCTCTGCTCTGTCTGCAACCATAAACGTCCACAGCTCCCACCCCAAAGTGCCCTGACCCCTGACTGGGCTATGGCATAGGTTCCTATCTTGGCTATAATGTTGCTGTTGGATTGTCTATGGGTGCTTGGCCTGTCCGTGTGTCCCCCTCAGACTGAGAGATCCCCAGAGACCATCTGGTAAGCATTCAGCACAGCTCACTGTTCAGGTACCTTTCAAATGTAAGCACTGTGCTAGGGATATAGACAAGGGTTGGTTTTCCCACTCCAAGGAATTGGCCCAATTTTCCAGCAGGCATTCTCTCTTTCTAACCCACTGGCCAGCTCCTTCCCAGGGATCCAGCTCCCCAGCAGGTGAGGACTGATCTTCTCTTGCTCTGACCATCTTCTGGGGCCACAGATGCAGCTGCCAATACTTCTGGTCACAGCTCCAGGTGCAGAGGAAAGGAAAAAATGATGGTGTTTGCTCATTTAACAATTTTGAATAGAACCTTTCAGAAGGGCCTTTGGCTGGCTAGTGGTCTAGCAGCCAGCAGAAACTAATGCCAGGTATAGCAATAGCCTGGAGAAGTTGTCCCTTCCAGCCTCTCCCTTGCAATGTGCTGGTCCCCTAGAGAAGACTAAAGATGTTCCAGTGTTTTCTCGCTACCTCTTGGGCTGCACTGGAAGTGCCCAAAGGAACAGTGGCTGAAATCAGAATTCTGGAAGGCCCCTCGGATCAATGGCTCTCAAACTTGAATCTATCTCAGAATCACCTAGGGCAGTGGTTCTTAGAATTTTGTGTGCACCAGAATCACCTGAAGGGCTGTTAAAACACAGATTGCTGGGCCCCATCTCCAGAGTCTGTGGTACAGAGGGAGAATTTGCATTTCTCAGAAGTTCTCAGGTGTTCACGATGCCACTGGTCTGTGACTACCCTTTAAGAATACTGGTATAGGACCAGAGTCTCGGGCCCCAGTCCAGGAGATTCTTAGTGAGAATAAGGTAGGGCCCAGACATCTGTATTTTTAACAAACTTGCAGGTGATTCCGAAGCACAAGGTTTAGGAAATCAATGCCTTAGAGCGACACTGTAAGTCAGGGCTTAGGACTTCCAAAGACACACTCAGGGGATACTGAGGAAGCGGACTTTGAGTACGGTTAGGGCAAGGACAGTGTCATATACATAGACATCTCTGTATGTATTTGGCAGCAAGCAGCATGAAAGAGGTGTGAAATGAGAGTTTATTGCTGAGTGAAAGCTAGGACTTCCCCTGGGGTAAATGGAGATCGCGCACTTTGTTTTTTTAATGAGGGAGACATTGAATAAAGCTAGTGGTCCTGGTTACATTCTGGGACTTTGCTCAGCCTGATTAGAGGATTATTTCCCACTTTGGATTAAGAACCAGATAAGATTCTTGTATCTTCTTTCTCTACCAAATTCTCCTCTTCCTAAAATAGGTAGAATAATGTCAGTATCCCTCTGAGATTAGGAGGGAATGGGAACTCCCATGCCAGGTCTGATGAATTGGTAGTGACTGTTTGGAGCTCTGAGTCAAGGGGGGGATTTAAGTCTGAACTCAGCAGAAAAAGTAGGAAAGAGTGATGTGATTGATTAACAGTGGCTACCACGGGTGCGTAGTGAGGATCTGCTGTCCCTGGGCAAGAGCAGGAGGGTTGGGTAGCTGGCAGCCCCCAGAGGCAGGGGTTTACCAGACTGAGTCTTTACTATAATTCTGGTGGAGAGGCTGAGATCTTCAGGATGTGAGGAACTGGCCCTCAACAGCGAGGAAGAAAGCTGGTTGTCAGAACTGGGGCCTGAGGTCAGAGGTGGATGAAGAGGCAAGGAAGGGCTTGATGCACAAATCCAGGGCTCCAACACCTTTAATTCCTCTTGCCCAGGTCCAGGACTGGAACACCAGACTGTGTTGGGGCCCCCGAAGGAGTGGGGACCAGGCAAGGTAGCCTGCTCGGGCAGCCTGGACTGACTCATTCTGGAAAGAAGACAAATTTTGGGCTCCTGAGTCCTGTCGGCAGTGCTGACCTCCTGTCCCTAACCTCATCCATCCAGGCTCTGCTGAGGGACTGGCCAGGCCTGGACAAGCATTTGGAAGCGTCTGAGATCAGAAGAAAAAGAAAATAGCCCATGTCTGGGAGATGCATTAACTTTCCACCCTGTGCTCTGACACCTGGTTTTCCACTGGGGAAATTCATGGGATGCCGCTGCCTCCTTCCTGACCTCTGTGTCCCTGGCTGGGCCTCCTGACCTTGTTGCTTCCTCTCATCCTTCAGAAGATGACCGTGCATCCATTCAGGCAAAGTTCCTATACTTGTGCAGCCCCGGTTTCTGCTATGAGTCTGTGCACATTCCTATCTGAGGACAGAAGGGGTCGTGATGGGCTCACAATTAAGTCCTGGAACCGCAGCGTGGAGCCAGTTAGTGTGCAAGTCCCAAACCAATGTTGCGTGGCAGCCTGCGGAGGATCCAATCTGGCCCCAGGGTTTCTGGGCTCTGAGCAGGGAGCAATAGGAAGGTAGCCCCTTACACCCCACCTAAAATAGCAAGACTGTGCAGGACAGCCCTGGACTGGCACCCAGACGTAAAAATCACCCCTTAGAGCATTGCCTCTGCCCAGGCTGGCTCCCTGAGAGTTCCCTCATTTCTTCACCAGCAACCTGGGGCCTCGGTCAGTTTCCCTCTCCTCCTCACTGTGCCACCACCTACCCTCCCCCAGTACAGTCGGAAAGTGGCCTTTTCGGCTCCCCTTCTCTGGCTCCCTCCCATCCTCCAAACCACAAGTACACAAGTACACGGGTCTTTCTATTTAAAGATGTCTCTACATGGAAACAGACAGGAGGTAAAAGAATTGTGGAAAATATCCCCAAAGGTTTTATAAATTTTTTCTACCAGGAAAGAATTTCTACTGGGCAGTGGCTGACTCACAGTGACACAGCAGGCCAGTGATGCTTGGGGACACATCTGCTCCTCTTAACAGGGTTATATATTCCATGCAATCAGGGGCAATGCACGGTCCTCAATGATCCACAGGGTCTAGTGGTGCCTGCACACAGTAGGTCCCTCATTCATTTTTTTTCAACAACACTTATTGAGAGTCCTTAGGTGCCAAGCATAGGGACTACATTGATAAACAGGACTGTGGAGTCCCTGCTTTTAAGGAACACATGGCTGAAGAAAGAGATGAACATATATCATTGCAAAAGAGGATGTCATCATAAGCCCTGTCAGGGTGGAGAGTTACTAATGCTTTTCCAGAGAGCCTTGAAGGATCAGGAGAATCTTGGCAGGTGTTGATGCAGAGAAAGGGCATGGCAGACAAAGGGAGCAGACTTGGCCATTCCTCAGACGCATGGATGGGCCAGCAGGAAGTTATTACCAGAGTGGTCAGACTGAATGGGGAGGCCGTTCTGTCTCAGCACTCCCTCTCTGACCCCTTTGTTGTCCTCCTCTTATTAGTGTGGCAGGGATTGGTGACAGGTGGGGAAGATGGAGCTCAATGGTCTTTCCACCTTCCTCCCAGCTCTTCTCTAGACTCCTTCTCCCCTTTCAACACCCCCCCACCTATTAAACAATAGGTGTTTAATAGGTGGGACAATAGGGGGACAGTTAGGGTAGGGCAACTGTATGGTATAGTGGCTCAGAGCAGAGACTTTGGAGTAAGACTGTCTGAGATAAAATTTAAGTTTTCCTACTTACTAGCTATGTGATCTTAGGACAGCCCCCTCTATGTGTCAGTTTCCTAATCTATAAAATGGAGATAATAGTAGTGCCTCCTTCAGAGGGTTACTGTGAGAAGGAAATAACATGTAAAGCACTTAGAAATGGTACCTGCCGCATGGAGAGTAGCTATAAGTGCTAGCAATCATTACTACCCCCACCTCTATTACTATTGTTACAGGATTCTAAGTTATGATATCTCAGGGTCTCTTTGGAGTATCTCTCATTCCAGATTCCGTAGAACTGATACCCTTAAACCAGTAATCCCCAAACTTTTGTGTGCATCTGGATTACCTGAAGAGCTATTGGTGCAGTCACAGGGGTCTCTATCTCAGGAGCTTCTAACTCAGTGGTCCTGTGTTGGGGCCCAGGAACTTGTAATTTTATCAGTTTCTCTGGGTGTTTCTGATGAACACCAAGGACAGTGAACTTTGCAGAAGCTGATTGTTCCCTCTTTCGGGTTCAGGGACTGGGCATTCTTGTTCTATTGCTCCTGACCCTCAGGGCTGGATTAACTGGGTACTTTGTTACCTTAGAGAAGCATACCTGGGGAGGAGATTCGAATGTGTTTGCATCTTGTTGGCAATCAGGAAGGGATACGGACAATCTGAACAAAGGGTTTATTTGTTATAACACTTAGGAGTGAGGGTAGGGCTTCCAGGGACCCAAGCCTGAGAGACCTTGATTAAATGTGAAGGAGGGATGGTGCAGCAAGGTCTAGGTTACAAAAGGAAAGTCTCTTCTCGTCCAGGGGTCCAGGAGAAGAAGAAGAGGACCCGGGGGTGCTAAGGTGGGGCAGAGCAGAGGTATAGACCAGCCCTAAGCCAGGGAAGCTTTGATGCAGATCCTGGGAGGGACGAGCAGTCGTTCCACTGACTTCTTGTGTCCCCTGGCCAGCTATCTCCCTTCTCCTCTTTGCAACTTCAACATTTTGACCCCTTTTTGCTCCTGTGTTTCCTCCCATTTCCTGTTGAGAGGAGGATCTTGCCTCTTTGTGGAGGAAGGCCAGAGAAGACCTTCAAGAAATACCAGGCCCTAGAAGGAAACAGCTGAGGAGAAGCAGCTGCCTTTCATATCTGCACCAACAAATGTTAAGCAAATCAGTGACCCTTCAAGGCTGCTTCTCAGGGGAGGAAAAGGAAGGGAATTATGATCTAAGGCCAGAAGTCTTAGCTGACTTTGGTGCACTTCAATGGGGAGAAAACTTTTAGTTAAAAGCTGTTTTAGTGCTGATCCAAAGGGAAATTGAGCCAAGTGAACTACAAAGTAATTTCTGACCTTGGAAAAATAGAAGGCAAAATCCAGCTCCCCCTAAGCACCCCCTCCCCAGGCCTAGAGAGAACAGAGTTGATTACTGCTATCCCTGCAGGTTATGTTCACTCCAGTAAGATAGTATTTAAATGTATAGTGTTTACCAAGCTGTGGCTTCAGAGGTAGCATGAAAGGTCTAGAAGGGGTTGAGGGGCCTTCACAGTGAGTTCCATGACTGCTTCCAACTCTGCTCAGCTCCAGCTCCCTCTCAGCCACAGGCCGCCACTAGGGAACAGCAGTGATGCTTTCACTTCTTCGGGGCTTTTCATGAAGGAGAGCTGCTAAGGGTTTAGGCCCCTGGAACTCCCTCAAATATGTATGCCTGTCATTTCTGGTAATGTCTATTTCATATCTGTCATTCCACTTCAAAAACTTTTTAAACATTTCCTATATCATGACTTCATATTCTGTGTCTGATAATTTCAATACCTGAAGCTCTTGTTGGGAAGCAGGGGGCCACATTTGTTGTGGTGGTTTATTTCTTGTGTGTTTACTGATCTTCGATGGCGAGGTCATATTTGATTTTTATTTCTGAAAAACCTAGAGAACTAAAATGAAGATTCTTTCCTCAGTGAGAATTTGCATTTGCTTTTGATGGAAGTTAGGACCACTACGGACCACAGAAAGCTTTATACCCTAGTGGATCCTTGGCTAAACCTCAGGGTCTTGGGTTCAGCTCCTCCACTTCGCTGATGGCCCAAGGCTTAGTCTCCTAAAAGCAGCCCTGATATCAGCATTTATCCTCTGGGCAACCCTCACCTTTTACTTACACTTAACCATTCACAGTACTGGTTTTAGTTCATGGTTTGTAAGGCCTTTTTTCGTCCTTGTAGAATTATTTATTACAAGTCTGGCACTGAAATAACAATTATATTTTGTATAGGGTCTAGTTGTTTTGTAGCAGAAATCTTCAGAATTTTTAGTCTATCAAACTGCTGCATTATGAAGTCAAGATTTAAATTTATATCCTGCCTCTGACATGTGCTAGCTGCATGGCACTTAACCTTTTGAGTCTCAGTTTGACTCTCTGTGAAAAGATGTGTAAAAATACCTCGCAGTTGTTCCCGTCCATTTCCCACTGCCACACACTGCAAATTGTAATAGATGATATTCACGTGAATGACACACCAGACGTTTATAATACCTAAAACAATTTTACAGGGAAGTAAAGCACTACAGTAGTCTGTATTTGTTACAACTATTAACGTATGTGAGATGTAGTTACTACAAGCACAGATAAGATAAATCTCGTGTTATGTGAAATTTGCCTACCTTTACTAATTTTTCCCCCCACCCAAAATGGCATTTTGGAACAGAAATCAGCAAAATACTTATTATGTGATAACCTTGATTCTGTTTTAATTCTAACATAATATAAAAAATGTAAATAATTTGAAAACTTTGGTATTCTAATAGGTCTTCGTATAGCAAGGAGCTCATTCAAGCTGCTTTAGGGCATAGGCAGGCTGGTGGCTGCTCTGAAACCAGAAGGCTGTTGGGATTCAGCCACTTCTCTCTCCCTGTGCATGCCTCCTTTTCCTTATAGCCTCTGTTCACTCCCAGTTTTGCTTCCTGATAACCTCATCTTGCGCACAACTTTCATGGCCTTTCCCTTCTCTATATCTTTCCACCTCAACATCCACTGTTAACTACCTCCCCCTTCCAATGGTTTCGACCTTGGATTTCTGAAAGCAACCACCTGAGGGTCCTGGTTAATCTTCTAGCCAGGGCTGGCCAGTCTGTGAATTGGCTGCCACTGGGTCACCTTTGCCCCAGTCAGCTGTATCTAAGAAGACAGAATCACAAAGTTACAGGGGCCTCGGGCAGGGCAATTTTCCGTAGAAGTCTGTGGGTATGGTAAGCGTTCACTGAAGAAACACTTTAAAACTCTAGGGGAAACAACAAGGTAAAGGGTTTGTTACACCAGTGTGTCAGGACATGGTGATTATAACAAGCAAGGAGCACAGCAGCTGTTACATACACAGTGCTGAATATGTGAGTTTTCTTCCTGCCAGAAATTTTCCAACCCCGAACTTGTGAGGGCAGGTGGCTTCCTGAGGTTCTATTCCAGCTTTGAGTTTTCATGGAATGAACACATGCATCTGAAAGTATTCCTGGTAGTTGGGCCTTTGATGCACACCCGTTTTAGCCCTAACCCTCCAGGTGTCAGCAATAAGAAGAGGCACTGACTTCTCTGAAGTGATGCAGAGCCCTAGAGCAGAGTTGTCAGGACTAGGACAGTCTAATGGTTGACTGGGTGGACTCTGGAGCCAGACCACCTGGTGTGAATCCTGAATCCATCATTTACTAGCTATATGACCTTAGCCAAGTGTCTTTACCTCTTTGTGTCTCTTTTTCCTCATATGTTAAGTAAGGGTGATAATTATCTTTAAACGGTTGTGGCAGAGATTAAACGAGTTGACACACACAAAGCCCTCACGGCACCATAACAATACCCAATAAACATAAGTTATTGTATTATTAAAACTTCCGGAGGCCATCCTGCTGATTGTATGCCCCTCCATGATCCTACTTCTAATTCACCTCAGAGAACTGAGTCCTCTCCTCTTAGAATCACCTGGAAGAGGATTCACAAACACTTCAGAAAGGCCTTATTGTATCCCATGGCCCATAAAGAAGTAGAGACATTTTCCCCTGCTCATTCTGCTACAACCCAATCTCATGTCTTCTTTGTGTCTCCTTGTCCTTAGAAGGAAGAAGGGCATGGCCCCTGGCCCCTTGCCCGTGTGCTAAAGGGATCCACAGCTAGAGAACAGCCCTTTCCCTTTGAACAGTGGGAAGAGGGCCACGATGTTTCAGAGGCAGATAGCAGCAGCTGGAGAGAGGGGAAGGGAAGCTTGATATGTCCAAACTTGCCCCTTCGGGGGCCATGGTCTCTCATCTCTCCTCTTACAACATTCCTTCTAAAGAATTTTTAGCTTAAACTTAATGATGAAATCCTGTCCCTAGATGAAATCAACCATCCTTATCATGACAGAAAAATGCAAGTATCTGGTACTTTTCCATTACACATAGAGAAAACATAGGGAGTCTTAAAAAAGAAATGTTTGGGTGTTTTAATCCTTTCTTCAAAATGTTTCATTCCTCTCTTTTTAGAAGATGATGACATTCTCCAAGCATTTCAACCAGGTTTGTGAAAGTCTCACTCCTGCTCACACGAATCACATCTGCATGTGCAAAAATACAGAGGAACACGAAAACGTGATTTTACGCACATTCAAACACACAGGTATCTACAAAATGGCACTCACACATGCCTGTCTACACACCACACACACACACACACACACACACACACACGTATACCTGCAAACATTCAGGTTCACAACAGATGGCACACATACATATGAACAAATAGAAACTAGTAAATAGCGCCATTTCTGCAGTGTTATTGCCATATACAAGCATCCTTCATTTTATTGTGCTTAACTTTATTACATTTGCAGATACTGCATTTTTCACAAATTGAAGGTTTGAGGCAACCCTGCACTGAGCAAGTCTATCAGCACCATTTTTCCAACAGCATTTGCTCACTTCATGTCTCTGTGTCACATTCTGGTAATTCTCTCAGTATTTCAAACTTTTTCATTATTATTATATTTGTTCTGGTGATGTGTGATCAGTGGTCTTTGACGTGACTCCTCCTCACTAAAGCCTCAGATGATGCGTAGCATTTTGTTAGCAATAAAGTATTTTTTAATTGAGGTATGTACTTTTTTAGACCTATTGCACACTTAATAGACTACAATATAGTGCAAGCATAACTTTTCTATGCACTGGGAAACCAGAAACCTTGTGTGACTCCTTTCATTGTGATATTCATTTTATTGCAGTGGCTGGAACCCAGCCTGCCCTATCACCGAGGTCTGCCTGTACTGACACGGAGCGCATATACGCACGCATCTTTGGTGTGGCTAATTCACTACCAGGTTTGGGGGTAGGAAAGAAATTGCATCTTTTCAGGGAGGATCAGAAATCTAGCTGAATTCCTAAACCTGCTGGGTTCCCCATCTCCTCCTTCTGTCCTTGGCTCTCAAGGGAAATGACTGAGTTTTTGAACAGAACTGAGGCCGGAGGATTATTCCAACTCAGAATAGTGGATCCTTGAACATGGGCCCTTCAGAGAGTCCAGTGGAGTCTAAGTAATGTCTACTATGAAAAGAGAAATGAATAGCTCCACCACTGAAAACAAGTGTCCAGAAAACAGCAAGTTTATCCTGTGCTAGAGCCAAGGAGCAACCAGGTGCCAATTACATCCCTGGGGGAAGGAAAGGGCAATGCAAGCACAGACTGTGCCCTGTTGTAGGAGAGATACCAGAGGCAGGAAGGGAGGAAAATCTGAATCTATAAGCTTTCTTTTTATATAAACCAGACTCATAAGTTTTCTTTATTTCAGCTGGAACTCACATCACAGCTGCCCTATTTACTTACCTACTGGCTGCATTCCTTAGAACCAGTTTTTTTCCTGTTCAAATGGAAACCAGGCAGAATTGGGAAAATATTTCTTCAGCCAGCTCCTCAGCACTGCTGTCTGAGGGAGACCATCTGACCCAGATGCCCTTTAAGTAAGTAAATACAGTTTTGCCCCGTCCCTGAGCAGAGGAGGGTGTACGAAAAAGGCAGAGGAAACGTTGGGTTCCGGAGGTGGGCTGACGCTGGGGTTGTTCTAACTGACTTCCCTCAGGTCCGTGGAGTCCAGTGGTGTGCTGGTAAATGTTTAACAGCCAATTCTCGGGGCAGGGCGGGGCGGGGGGCTGATTCGTAGTGCCTGCTGATTTCCATGGCCTATTTGGAGCTACCAAAAGTGAAGTCCCTGAACATGGAGTTGGGAGGAGATGTGCACTGGCACTCCATTTCATAATATTTCTACCATCTGATACAATAGATGTACGTAACCTCCAGAACGTAAGTAATTATAAAACGCAGTAAGATAATTAGTGAGTGATGAGTGTTGAGTATTTATTACCTTTGTTTTTGTTTTGTTTTGTCTTCATTTTTTGGTTTCTTGGTTTTTTTGGCTGAGACGCACAGCTTGGGGAATCTGTGTTCCCTGACCAGAGATCGAACTTGGGCCCCGGCAATGAAAGAGCTGAGTCCTAACCACTGGACCGCCAGGGAATTCCCACCTTTGTTTTTAATATGATGTAATTGTCAGTTTTTATAACTTAATTTCAAATGATGTAGAATGCCTTTAACAACCTGCTCACAAAGTTCTGGAAAATTGAACAGTCAGTTCTTGCAGGCCAGTGTGGGCTGCCTTTAGGGCACCACTGCTGGGATCCCTCTGTTACTTACAGTCAGGGAATAAATGCATTGGTGTTAAAACCACTCCCACTAGAAGCAAAGGCCACATCACCGGGGGAGAGGTTTAGAGTGGGTTCCATCTCCTTAAGGAGGTTCGGACTTCCAGAGACAGAACAGACAACTGCTTGGGGGAGAACAGAGGTTGACAAACACCATGTGGGTTTTTTGTTGTCATTCTACCCACTCTGAGTGTTTGACACGTGGGTCAGGGGGTTCCATCTTACCCAGGCAGCTCCTAACTGTATGTGCTTCCACTGACGTAGTTGAGATAGCTTGATAACTTCTAGTTTTATTCCCTTAAGATCTGTGTGCTCTAAGGATAGCTCTCTGGCTGGAGTTCCCCAGCATTATCTGGGTCTCAGACCTTTGCCACTTTAGCTGGAGGATCCTGGAGGTGTCTGTGGCTATATGCTTTTCCTTGTTACTTCCTGGACCCTGCCTGTAGGAGTTGGGATGCTACTTGTCTCCCAAAACTCTCTTGTGGGAAAACTTCTTGCATAAGAGAGACAACATTTTACTCAACTGGGGTCAAGGGAGGCTACACATCTGGCCCCAGCCTCTGATCTTCTGAAAAATTGCTGAGCTTTATCCAAAGTACTCAGGTCCAAAAGTGGCAGTGTGAGGAAAAAAGAGTATAAGGATTGAAACTGGAGGAGAAAAATCTTAGTAGTAGGGTTATAGGGCCAAGAATTGAGGTAGAATTTTTGTCGAAGGATGTACAAAATGTGCCCAGGACAGCAGGTCAGACAGGAGACAGCTGCCTCAGAAGTGTTTAAAGTGTGGAGAGGTGGGAGTGAACAATGGTAATAGGTTTGGGTCTTCCATTTTGGGGTTGTCTCTGGTGGCCGCCTGCCGGCACAGTCAGTCTCACAATTCCTCGCACTCATCAGGACCTTAGCTACATTGGCCCTGAAATTTAATGACCCTCATTCCCCTCCTGTCTTCATGTCCCTCCAAACCAAGTGGGGATTCTATGGTCCTTCAGTGTAATCATCCCTTGTGTATGTCTTTGTCTTTCTCCAACATGCTTTAATGAGGTTCAGTACTGCCTGGAGATCCAGCTATACTTCCCTAGTAAATTCACTCCCCAGTTCCCAACTGCAGTGGATGTATAGCCCCCACTCCTATTGAGGCAGGTCCCTCCCCAAATGTTGGGCTGGTCCCATCTCCCCCTGTCTACTAAAGACTTTTGTCCTGCAGTTCTCCCCTCTCTCTCCTGAAACATCAATTATTTCCTCTCTACTTGATCAAAACTCTAAATTTCTTATAAAACTCTCTCTCTCTTTCTCTCAGAACTTCTTCCTCTGCTTCAGGCCAGAAGCTGCAGAGGGCAGAAGAGATGGTGATCAGCTTATATTCTATGTCCCCACCTTGTGCGTCTCCTCATTTTCCCCTCCCTCACTAGGCTGCGTAGTTCTCCAAGGCCGCTGCTCAAGGAGAGAGAGGAGATGCAGGGAGCAGGAAAGTTCTTACTTGACTGGCACTGTTCACTATAGTGCTGATATTTTCTGGCCTTAGTGGATGTTTAAAGCTGACTTTCTTCTCTTGGGTCTAACATATGTTTCTTGGTGATGCCCCTGTTGTGGTCCTTTGATGGCAGCTTCCTTGATACAGACCATGCCTTTCCTCTGGCTGCCCATTTACCATTCCTCCCTTAGCTCATGGGTATCTTTTGGTCCACACCACACATAACTCTTGTTGGGGCTCCAAAATTCCTCTGGGAAGTCATCATGGGCAGGGTCTGTATATAAAGTCACAGATCACCATCCTTATAAGTCACAGATCGGCATCCATAATGCTCCTATCAGCATTTTGGTCCTACTATCATGAGAGCACAGCTACTTCCCAACACAGCTCTCTCTACTCCACTATGCCAAGGCACTAGCCAGCCACAGTCTCTTTATTACCTTTACAGGCATGGGTCCAGCACCAGTCTATTATGTCTATTATATTCTCCAAGTGATCCCTTAAGCCCTAATCACCTTGTTTGATGTGAAGGGCAAGCTTCTCTTCCCCACCTCCAAAACACTTCTATAACTTTCTCCAAAAAAATCAAATCACCTCCCCTTCAACTTCAGTCACAACCCTTTAATACCCTTAAGGTTGTTGATTAGAATTGCTTAGAATTGCAAAATGGGTTTTAAGATATCTCCTTTGCAAATCCTGTATAGATGGTTTAGCACCTCACTCTGGAATGTGGAGTCATTTTGCACCCATGGCTTTGTGCAAAGCCTTTGGGCTCTCAGTCAAGACTGAGGGAGAAAGAATTGTATTTTAGCATCTCATTACACATATCCATATCTCTCTGTAACAAAATCCACGTGATGTCGCATTATATAAAGCTCACTGGTTGAGAAAGAAAAGACAACACAAACTTGAGTAGTGAGAGTAACTGTAAAGTCTCTGACTTTGTCTGCTCGGGCTGCTGTAACAGAACACTACAGCCTGGGGTGGCTTATAACAACAGATTTTATTTCTCAGCTGTGGTGGCTGGGAAGTCGAAGATCAGGGTGCTGGCAGATACGGTGTATAGTGAGAGCCCACTTCCTGGTTCAGAGATAACAACCTTCTCACTGTGTCTTCACAAGGCAGAAGAGGTGAGGGAGTTCTCTGGGGTCTCTTTCAAAAAGACACTAATCTCATTCATGAGCGTTCCACCCTCATGACCAACTTATCTCAGGCCCCACCTCCTAACACCATCGCATTGAGAGTCAGGATTTCAACATATGCATTTGTGGGGATACAAACATTCAGTCTGTAGCAGCCATTTTCATGGTGGACCACCAGAGCAAAGGGGCATGGACACCCTCCAATTTCTGTTTCTCCTGAGATCTGGCCATTAATCTCTTCCTGGGTTCCTGCATACGTTTCTTGAGGCAACTTGAACGGACCTCTTTTCCTTGCCTTCAAAAGCCCATCCAGGGAACTTTCAAGAACTAGATTTGCTTCTCATCAAATACTTCTCTGTAGGACTGCTCCCCCAGCAACCCCTGATTTCATCTCATTCAGTCCTGCCCTCCAAAGCCAGGCCAGGGGACAACCAGGGAGGCATCAAACACAGGAGCTAAAACCTGAAACCAACAACAACGCAGCAACTTTTCAGGGCTCCAACGGGCTGGTTGGAACCTCTTTGCTTAGTATTTCCTGATTACTTGATAGGAAACCACTATCTCCAAGTGACACCCAAGGGCAGGGGCAGGAACCTTCTGGAGGATGGTGAAACAAGAGGAGCGTGTCTTCCCCCAGGCTGTCCTCCCAGAGGGCTTTCCTAAAATGCATTTCATTTCCTGAGCTAGAGTAGATACTAAGTTCTTTCTTGGGACAAGCGTTAGTTCCTCCTTGCAGGCCAGAAAGATGCTGCTTGTTCCTCAGACCCTTTTCTACTTTTTATATTTTCTTCTTTTTCCTCCTCTTTTTGGTGGCATTAACCCTTGACTCTACTCAATGGTCTTTAGCAGTTTTTGTCTTTTCTAGTCTTCTTCTTGATGGGAAAGTATTTTCCCTGCCTGTCTATATCTAGCTTTTTTGTTCTTAATTTTTTTTACTACGGACAATTTATCCTTTTATTATCTTTTCCCTGTTGTGTTTTTGCTCCTTTGAAGGTCTTAGCTTTTTATTTGCCTTTACTTTTCATGTTGTTTACTTTTTGTACATAATTTTACTTTGCTTCCTTGTAAAATATTTAATTTTTATTTAAAACATTCTTAAATACCTAGTTTTAAAAATAATAATTCTTAAGGTTTGGTTTATTTATTTATTTATTTATTCTGTTTTATCCTTTTCCAACTTCTGTTCCTGGCTTTAAATTTTTTATTTTAATTTTCATCTCTTCCTCTGTTTTTTAAATTTATAGTTAGTTTTACGATTTGTTTCTATCATAGCCTGCAAGAGGGGTGGGTGCAGGAATGATAGCAATTGGAAGAGGCCACACAATGCAAGGGGATGATGGGCCACCTTCCTCCTGTCCTTCTGAGCTACTCTGCAGGCACCCTCAGAGGCTCCTGAAATGACTCCCCGTTGCTCTGTAATTAACATTTGTCCTGCTTTGGGGCAGCCCAGCATCTTTTGAGTACTCTGGCATCTTTAAGGTATCAGCTTTCTTCTTCACACTTGTCACCACAGTGCTATAAAACCCAGGATGCTCTGCACTGGGGCACCACATCCATGTTCCAGGTAGGAGGAAGGAGGGAGGGGTTGAGTCTGTGTGAAGGAAACACAAGCTTCTCCATGAATTCCCTACACTCTTCTGCTTATGTCTCATTGGCTAGAACTGTGCATCCCTAGCTCTGAGGGAGTCTGGGGTAGTGAGAATAATATAGAACTCTCTAACTTTGTCAAAGCCTTTACTTTTTTTTTTTCTTAAAATAATCTCAAATTTAGAGAAAAGTTGCAAGTATGGTATAAAAACTTCTTTTCCCTGAACTGCTGAGAGTAAGTTGCCAACTGATGCCCCAGCACGCCTGAAAAATTTAATGTGTGTTTCCTACAAAAAAGGGATATTCTCCTACATATTGTATAACTACAACACAACCATGGAAATCAGAAAATTGACATTGGTGTAGTACCACCTTTTAATCCCTAGATATTGTTAATGTTTTGCTATTTGTCCCAAGAATCTCCTTTATACCAAAAGTATCCATTTTGGAATCACATGTTGCATTTAGTTGCTGCTTCTCTTTAGTCTCTTCCATCTGAACCAATTCCTCAGTTTTTCCCTGACTTGCATGACTTTGACTCTTTTGAAGATTATAGGCTAATTATTTTGTAGATGTCCCTCATTGTTTCCTCCTGATTATTTTCAGGTTATGCACCTTCAGCAGGAATATCACAGGAGTGACCTGTTTTCTTCGTTGCACCCTAATAGGTGAGGCTTGACATCAGTTTATCCCGTTACTGAAGAGGCTTTCATTACTTACGTTGATGTCTGCTGGGCTTCTCCACTATGACATTTTTCTTTTCTCCTTTGTAACTTAAAAGTATTTTATAGGCAGTGCTTTGAAACTAGAGTCTGTCATACAGAGTGAAGTAAGTCAGAAAGAGAAAGACAAATACTGTATGCTAACACATATATATGGAATTTAAGAAAAAAAAATGTCATGAAGAACCTAGGGGTAAGACAGGAATAAAGACACAGACCTACTAGAGAATGGATTTGAGGATATGGGGAGGGGGAAGGGTAAACTGTGACAAAGCGAGAGAGAGGCATGGACATATATACACTACCAAACGTAAGGTAGATAGCTAGTGGGAAGCAGCCGCATAGCACAGGGAGATCAGCTCGGTGCTTTGTGACCGCCTGGAAGGGTGGGACAGGGAGGGTGGGAGGGAGGGAGACGCAAGAGGGAAGAGATATGGGAACATATGTATATGTATAACTGATTCACTTTGTTATAAAGCAGAAACTAACACACCATTGTAAAGCAATTATACTCCAATAAAGATGTAAAAAAAAAAATCCCATTTTGAATCCCATTCTTCAACAAACATTTAATTAATTTAGACCAGGAGTCAACAAACTCTTTGTGTAAAGGGCCAGAGTTATTACTATCTAGTAAGTATTTTCAGATTTGCAGGCCAGGAAGCCAAGTTGAGGATATTATGTAGGTACTTCATAATGAGAGGAAAAAAATTTTTCCAGAACATTTTCACTGATGAAATTAAAAATATAATTATTGAGTACAAATTTTTTTGTAGTGCAGATATCCTAATGAGAATAGAATTCTTTTGGGGGTGGAGGGAAGATTAGACTTAACTGGGGTTCAAGGTCGGTGTTCCCAATTATCAAGTTGATTGCAAACGTTCCTCTGCAAAAATCATTCTGAGCCTGTGGGCCATACAGAAACAGAGGGCTGGATTTGGTCCACAGGCCATCGTCTGCTAACTCATGGATTTGTCTTTTACTCAATGGGTTACATTCTGTTGCTGACATGAATTTTGATGTTGAAATTTTCTCTGAGTTGACTGGTACAAGCTCCTTCAAGCTGGCCTCTGTGTCCTTTTGCCACATCCCCATCACACTTTGAGCGCTTCCTTGCCTTTGGCACAAGGTGTCCTAGGCTCCTTTTGCATGTTCTCTGCCCCAGCCTTGAAAGCAACCATATGTTCACAGAGCCCTAGTGTCTTTCAGCGCAGAGTGCTACTCAGAAGCTGAGCTCTGGGTGCCAGGGGTGCTCATTGCTCCTGGGGTGTTACTCTTCCCAGGCCCTCTCAGGGGGCAGAGCTAGGATATACATGTGTGTTTACCAATGCCTCCAATTCCAATCTAATACCACAGGGGTGTTTCTACTTTTTCTCCCTTTCCACACTTGCAACTTCTTTTTCTAACAGAGAGAAACCTGGCTCCCACTATAATTAAATTACTTTCTCATTTAATCAATGCCCCCTGTAAGTAACCACCTTCCCATTCCTGTTCCCAGCCCTGCCCCTTACTGATGCTCCCTTCATCTTGCTCAGGCTCTGATAACCTTCTCTGGGCCACACTTGTGTGTGGAGGTCAGGTCATCATGCCCAGGCTCTGACTCCCATGACAAGCTGCCCTTTTACTGGGAACCTCTACTCACCTGTTTGGGCTGACAGCCCAGGATGGATGCTACCTTTTTACGGTTCACATCATGAATGTCTTCCTCACACCCCTCCCCCTGGACTCCAACACCTTTTCTGGGCTATCCCCACATGGATACCCTTCTCACTTTGCTTGGGCGCTGACTCCCCACATCAGCATTTCCCCTGCTTGTGTGGATGCCTCGCTACTCCGCTCTGGCTCTGACACCACATGCCAGATCGCTCGTCTCCATGGATGCCTACCTTGCTCTGCCTTACCTAACAGCTTCAGGACTGAATTGCTCAGGAAGGGGAAGGAGTAAGACTGCTTTTAAAAATCTTTACATAGTTACTGAGATTTTTTTTTTGAGATCTAATAATAGCTAATGCTCATGGTGCTTACTGGGTGCTGGGCATTGTTCTAAACACTGCATACTGAACTCAGGTAATTCTCACAGCCTCTATAGGAGGTTGTATAATTATAATCTCTAGGTCATAAATAAAGAAATTGAGGCACAGAGAGGTTTAGTGACTTGTCCAAGGTCACTCATCTCATAAGTGATGGAACCAAGACTCAGGCAAATAAGTTCACCACACACCACAAGCAAAACTCTTCAGATACAGTTAAGCTCCACAGTGAACTGTCCCTGTTTTCATTTCTTTTCTTGTGTTTCCCAGAGAAAACACTACAGTCATTTGGTATAAGTTATTCCTATGCATATATTTGTACTTTCATTATACATATAGTATAACTTTGCGTGCTTTTAAATTTTATGAATATTATACTGAATGCATGACCTTGCAAATTTCTTTTTTTTCTATCTACTTCATGATTTTAAGACTTATTCTTATTGCAATGCATAGCTTTAGTTCATTCCTTGAAATTGCTATATAATATGTTATATGAATATACCACAATTTATTTATCCAAATACTGTGGGTGGACAGTTTAGGTTGTTCACAATTTTCCACTATTAAAAGCATTGCTGGAATTTCCCTGGTGGTGCAGTGGTTAAGAATCCGCCTGCCAATGCAGGGGACACGGGTTCGAGCCCTGGTCTGGGAAGATCCCACATGCCAGGGAGCAACCAAGCCGTGCGCTTACAGCTACTGAGTCTGCTCTCTAGAGCCCGTGAGCCACAACTACTGAGCCCACATTCTGCAACTACTGAGGCCCACATGCCTAGAGCCCGTGTTCCCCAACAATAGAAGCCACCGCAATGACAAGCCTGCACACCGCAATGGAGTAGCCCCGACTCGCCGCAACTAGAGAAAGCCTGCGCACAGCAACAAAGACCCGACGTAGCCAAAAATAAATAAATAAACAAAAATAAAAGCATTACTGAAATAAACATTTTTGTCTTTTTATGCAATTGTGCAAGTTTCTGTAGAATATGTGCTTAGCAGTGGAATAAGCTATGTGCATCTTCAACTATGCCTAAGTATTTTTCCAAAATGGTTTTTACTAGTTTACATTCCAACTAGGGGTGACTGAGTTCACGTTTTTTCACTTCCTTGCCAGTGTCTAGTATTGTCAGACTTTAAAAATTTTTCTAGTCTGATGTGTGTAAATATTCTTATTAATTTTCTAATTTACATGTCCCTGATTACTAGTGAAGTTGAGAATATTTTCATAAATATACAGAATTTGGGGTTTTCTCTTTGGTGAATTATCTGTTCATATCATCTGTCTATTGAGTTTATCATTTTCTTACTGTTTGAGGAATTTTTCAAAGTATGAAATGGATGCAAATTCTTTGCTCAGTTATAATTTCTCCTATTGTGTGGCTTGTTTTTTTCATTTAATAGATGGTATTTTTGTTGCACAGAAGATTATAATTTTCAGGCAATCACACTGATTACTTTTTTATGGTTTACATTCTTTGCATGTTGTTTAAAAATGTCTTCCCTACACAAAAGGCATAAAGATATATCTGTATTTTCTTTTTAGAGTTCTAAAGTTTTGCTCTTGAAACATCTAAGTATCTACTCATTTGAAATTTATTTTTGTGAATATTACGAGGTAAATATCTAATTTCATTTTTTTTCATATGGATACCTAATTGTCTCTGCATCATTTATTTAGAAGTCTGTCTTTTCCCTGTTGATTTAGGATGCCATCTCTGTTGTTTACCAGGTTTCCACATGTGTGGGTCTGTTTCTGGTTTCTTTAATCTGTTCCACTGGACTGTTTGTCTCTCCCTGTATGAATACTACACTGTCTTAATTATAGTAGTTTTTAGAAACAAGTCCTCATATCTATTAGGGCAAGACTCTCCTCCTTTTGTCATGGCTGAACTTGGCTCTTTGCTTTTCCATATTAATTTTATAATCAGCTTGTCAAGTCTTTTGTTTCTTAGCTTTTTACAACTTTATTAAGTTACATGTACAAAACCTGCACATTTTTAACATGTACACTTTGTTGAGTTTCAACATAGGTGTATACCCATAAAGTCATTGGCACAAACCAATAAATTAATATCCCTGTAGCAAACAGACTCTGTGAGCTGCTCTAGCAAATTAATCGAACCCAAGGAGGGGGTGTTGGGAACCTCTGATGTATAGCCAATCATTCAGGAGTACAGGTAACGACAATGTGGACTTGTGACTGATACACTGAATTGGAGGGAGTCATTGGAACTTCCAATCTACAGTCGGTTGGTCAGAAGCACAGATGATAACCTCGGCCTGCAACTTGCGTCTGAAGTGGGTGGGCGTGGGGAGTCTTGTGAGACTAAGCCCTTAATCTGTGGAGTCTGATGATTTCTACAGGTGGATAGTGTCAGAATTGAGTTGAATTGTAGACAACTGGGGTCTGAGAATTGTTTGTTGTTGTTATGGAAAGCACCTCCACGCCTGCAGTGGAACTGGGTCCCAGAACCCCAAATATTCATGAATTGGTGTATCTTTCCATTTGTTTAGGTCCTCTGTGCGTTCTCTCAGCAATGTTTTGTACTTTTGAGTTTAAATATCTTGTACATTTTTTGGCAAATTTATCCCTGGATTGTATTTTTGTGCCATTATAAATGGTATTTAAAATTTTCAATTTCTGTTTTTTTGTTGCTAATATATAGAAATACACTTGATTTCAACCTTGTATCATGCAACCTTGATGAACTCACTAAAAAGTTCTGTAGACTTTTTTTTTTGGTAGATTCCCTAGGATTTTCTATATAGAATATCATGTCACTTGAAAGTACAGACATTTTCACTTCCTTCTTTCCGATATGTATGCCTCTTACTTCTTTTTCTTTCCTTATTGCATTAGCTACGACCAAGCTGTCTTATAAAGTCATTATGGCACCAAATTGACTGCCATAAAGTCATTCATAATATTCCTTTATTAATGCTTTAATGTCTATAGGATCTATAGTGCTTACCCCTCCCTCACTCTCGATATTGGTAATATATGTCTTCTCTGTTATTTTTCTGATCAATCTGGCTAGAGATTTATCCATTTTATTGATCTTCTCCAGGATTCAGCTTTTGGTCCCATTGATTGTTCTTTGTTATATTTTGGTTTCCAATTTATTTTCTGCTCTTTATTTCCTTTCTTCTGCTTTGGGTCTAATTTTTCTTTTTTTCCTAATTCCTTCAGGTAGAAGTTGAGGTTATTGATTGTAAATCTGTATACCTTTCTAACATTAGTGTCTAGTGCTATAAATTTTCCTCTAAATCTTGCTTTAGCTATACCGCACATATTTTTATATGTCTTATTTTCATTTTCATTCAGATCAAAGTATTTTCTAATGTCCCTTGTGAATATTTGTTTGAAACATGAGATGTTTTCTGAAGTGTTGCTTAGTTTACAAATACTTGGGAAATTTTCAGGTATCTTCCTATTCTTAATATCTAATATATTCCCTTTTTGGCCAGATAACATATTTTGTATGATTTGAATCATTTGAAATTTTTCATGACTTGCTTCATGACCCAAATTATCTGTCTTAGTATTTGTTCCATGGGCACTGGAAAGCAGTGTGTATTCTGCTGCTGTATCACAGAGTGTTCTCAAAATATCAGTTAGGTCCAATTGGTTGTAGGTTTATTCAACTCTACTTTATCCTTGCTATTTTTTGTCTACTTGTTCTATCAATTATTGAAATGGGAATGTTGAAAACTCCTGTTGTAATTGTGGATTTGTCCATTTCTCCTTGTGTTTCTATTAGGTTTTCTTTCATATATTTTGAAACTCTAATATTAGGTACATAAATATTTTAGGACTACTGCTTCCTCTTAAGGAATCGACCCCTTTATCACTATGAAATGACTCTCTTTTTCCTGGTGATATTTCTTGTTCTGAAACTTACTTTGTCTGATATTAGTATAGTCACTACAGCTTTCTTTTGAAATAGTAACATGATACATCATTTTCATCCTTTTACATTTAATCTGTCTTTTCCTATATATTTAACATGGGTATCTTAGAAAATAATTGTCTTTTTAAAAAATCCAATCTGACAATTTGCCTTTTGGTTAGACTGTTAAGACTAACTGCATTTAATGTGATTATTGACATGGTTGGGTTTAAATCTATCATCTTGCTATTTGTTTTCTATTTGTCTCTTCTTAATTTCCTTTATCCTTTTTTTCCGTCATCTTTTTGGTTGATAATTTTAATGATTCTACTTTATCTCCTTTATTAGCTTATTAGCTATACTCCTTTGTATTAATTCTTTTCGATTGTTGCTTTAGGGTTTATAGTATTCATCTATAACTTATACAGTCTATCTTTACCACTTTGTGTAAAATATACCATCGGTACAAATCTGTACAAATACCATTTATATATTGATGATTTCCAACTTTACATCCCTATTTCCACCCTTTATCCTGCATTTAACTCCTCTCTTCAAATGCCTACTTATTATACATCTCCACTGCATATTCAATAGATATAATTAAACAAGTCTCAAACTAAACTGATCTTCCCCCTCAAATCCATGTACCCTGTAGTCTTCTCCTTCTCCATAAATGGCATCACCACGCTACCAGTTATTCAGGTAAAAATATTGGGGCTAGTCTTTGCTCCTGTCACATGCACATGCAGTCCATCAGCAAATTCTGTCAGCTGCACCTTCAAGTCCAATAATTTATTACCACCTCTACCAGTATGCAGTAGTCTCAACTGCCACCAAATTCTCCAACAGCTTCTTATTCCACGTAGAGTAGGCTCGAAGTCTTCACTATGGCTCACAAGGCCATTCACGATTAGTCATCCTTGCTAATTCTCTGACTTCATCTCCTACTCCTCCACGCTCACTCTGATTCTACCACCCTTACCCTCTTGCACATTCCCTCCTTGTTCACCTGCACCTACTATTTCCTCTTTCCAGAGCACTTTTTCCCCAGCTATCCCCATGGCTTACTCCATCACTTCATTTGGGTCTCTACTCACATGTCACCTTACCAAAGAGACTGTATCATCTTTCCTGCCTTATTCATCTGTAAACATTTATAACCACTTGCCAAGTTGTTGATTAAGTAATTATCTATTTCAGCCCCACCTCCCACCCCCACTAGAATGTACCATGGCAGCATGACTGAAAATTACTACCATTGGCTATATAATAAATTATTTTAAAAAACAAACAGTAGCAGAGGGGAGTGATCAACAGGATCCAGTGCATTAGAGAAGTCCAAACTGGTAAGTGCTGGAAAACGTCTATTGGACTGGGCAGCTGGAAGGACTAGCAACATTGAGAGCAGTTTGTGCAGGTTGTTGGCTGGAGGCACCAGACTGCAGTGGGTTGAAGACGTCCTTTCCTTCACAGTCTCCTAGTTCTTCCCTCAAAAAACCCTTCCTCGCCCTTCACAGCTCTCAGTCCTAATAGTCACACGGTCATACCTGTGTATGAAACACTCCCCATGGGGCATTGTCAGTCCCCGCTCTCCAGCAGGGCACAGTCTGGTGGAGGAGGGCCCAAGGAGCTCCCAATCAGATGGTGTGTGTGTGTGTGTGTGTGTGTGTGTGTGTGTGTGTATGCAGAAATAATAATCATTAAAAAACAACAAATGTAAAAAAGCAAATCAGGAAGACACCTAAAGCAAATGAATGCATGCTAAAGGGATGCCCGAGAGAAGAGGTTGACTCTGGAAGGAAGGCAGGGACACCCCTGCTGGCTCTGCAGCACCAGGACCAACTGGGACATGAAGTCCGTAATTCATAGCCGATCAATCCTGGAGGGCCCAGTGCTCTGATCCCTTTGGAAACTGCTCTCTTCTCTGACAGCTGAGCCCTTCTCCTCGGAGGCCTAGGGCAGGAAGGTTTCTCTGTGAGATGTACTCTGGTGCCCCGCAGCCAGGATGATGGATGAGGAGGCAAGAGAGCTGCTCAGGGCGGCTGAGACCAGTGGGGCTGAGCAGGGAGAGAAATATGGCAGCGACACAGCTCTGTGTGTAGAGAATGATGAAGGCTCAAAGGCAGAACCCTGGGGAGCACCAAGTTTAGCAAGGGGAGTGCATGAAGAAAGCAGAGAAGGGCTGTCAGAAAAAGATGGAGAAAACAAGAAATGCGAAGACAGTTTCACCATGAGAGAGGGAACGCCAAGAGTGACTGCTGAATGCTCCAGAGAGGTGTCTGCTGTAAGGCCTGGAAACACCTCCTTTAGATTTGATCATTAGGAGATCTCTGGGGAAATTGGGGAGAGCGGGATCAATGGGCTGAGCAGCAAATGGAAAGTGAGGAAGGGTCAGTGGGGTGCCAGATTTAGCAAATAAAAATAGAGGATACCCAGTTAAATTTGAATTTATCTGAAATTTGAATTTAAGATAAACAATGAATAATATTTTTAGTATTAGTAGAATAAACCAATTATTCGTGACTTATCTGGAATTCACATTTAACTGGGCATTCTGTACTTTGTGTAGTAATCCTAACAGGGTGGCATGTGGACTTCTCTCTCAAGCAACGTGGCTGGGAATAAAAGATGAGTACCAGGGCCATAGATGGAAGGGGACCCAGGTCAACGGAAAATTATGTCTAGATGGGATTGTCTGAGCATGTAGAGCAGACAACAACACTTCCTGTGGTCTGTTTGTAGGCTGAAGGGAAACAGCCCATAGTGGGAAAGGCTAAGGACACAGTTGAGGGAGTAATTGATTATGTAAACCATGGGCCTCTAGCCAGGGTGAGAAATCACTTCCCACCCATAAAAAGCAGACAGTCCCTCCCCAGCCCTCCATCCCACGAAAAGTTCAGGAAACACAAATTTCCAATTTTAATTTGCAAGTTGTTTGCTGCTACTTTGAAACTACAGGATTGTGGGTTTAATATGGAATCTTTCCAGTAAAAAATCTTTTTATTTCGTTCTTTTTCTTGGTGTTTTAATGGACCACCATAGTTGCAAACATTTTTCTAAATAGATGAATCCACTTTGTCAACTTTGTGTCTCAAAATCCCATCACCAGAGCAAATCATTTTTAATGGCTAGATTCCATTACCAGTTCAGGCCACAAGCCTGAGTTTTTGAAGCAAATTAATCAGATTAGCGCTGTAACCCAGCTCCTCCCTCCTCTTTTTCTCTATTTTAAATCTTACTGTGAACAGTGAATATTTCAAAGCCCCTTTTGATGATGAAAGATTGATAGCATTGGAGTCACCACATGATATATTCAACAGCTGTTTTTCTTCCTCATTACACCCTATTCCAGCGTCACATCTGGTTTGAAAAACTGGAAAAATGATGTCTTTTTGTTTATTTTTGTTCATTTTCCTCTAATTCCTTAGATTTCTGCCAGATTGGTAGCCTTCGTGACTCTTTTGTTTCTATGCTTGTGAGACAGAAAGGAAAAAGCACCCCCCTTTCCTCAACTCCTAACCCTAAGTCTGTCTGGTCTTAGCCCAGTCCACAAAGGCTAATTCTTTGCTGGGTTTTAGGCATGTGGGCCTCACAGCAGAAGCAGCACTGTGGCTTCCACTGCCTTTCCTAAGAATGTCCCTGGCTGCTGTTGGGACATTAGCAATGTCCCTCCTTCATAAGGGTCTCTGAGACTTTTAGTAAGGAAAAAATAAATAAATAGATAACAACATTGGGATACACAAATTCCTTTTTTCCCAAATTACTTGTTCTATATTAGCTTCAAAATAAGTGTTCACCAGCTTTGTGTTAAAGAAAGCACCAGTGGACTGCCCACAGTACTGCTTGTTCTGTTTCTGGTCAGCTCCAGGCATCAGCAGAATCCATGTAAGTGGAGAACAATTGCTTTGAACAGATATCCTCAAGATAATCCATAATTTTTCCTTTTGCTTCCTCTCTCTTAGTACTCTGATTAGAGGTTGGTCGTCTTTGACACCTGGAATTCAAGACTGGGTCGGGGGAGGTTATGTTTGGGACCCGATCTCAAATGAAATATCTCTACGCAGTTAATGAGTAATTTAAGACTTTTTCTATGGTGCTTATCCCAAAAAGTAGACAAGTGCAGAGAGGGCTGGAGTTAAGCTGGGGCCAGGACAGGACATGAAAGGGAAATTTCTTTATGGATCAAAATATTTGCAGAGTTTCAAGCAGGCGTGGTATCAACAGGCCCCTCTGTTGACTGCTTCCTTCTGCTAAGCTCACCAGGGCATCAGGGTGGAGTGGCTCAGTATCAGGGACGATGTCTCCTGGAACATGTGGCCTAAATCACCTTATCTGAAGGTTGAAGCTCTCAAACTGTTCAAGCCAGAAAGGACTTTGAAGTCCCTGTAGCCCAGGGTCTGCCCGACTTTTAATTTCATGGTCTGTTAGGACTTGGGAGGGAAATAGTTTAAACAATAGCAGGTGGTCAATTTTTATTTTGCTTATTTAACAAATAAAATATTCATCTTCTGTCATCATTTCCAAAAAAGGCACTTTAACATAAAAATATGAAAAACTTATTCTTACTCTTAACATAAAGGTTTTATCCCAGTTCTTTCCCAGAAGGTCAGTGTCAAGCTTACACCAACGTTACACAAATATATTAGAATACGTGTGTGGACGTGCATGCATCCAAATGCACACATGGTTATCATCATGGCACAAAGGAAACACCTGGTAAATAACAGTCATTATTATTATATTTCCACAGACCAGGAAGTCTTCATAAACTGGCCTCTGGGAACTGCAGACAGAGCAACCCTTTCCTCTTCCAGGTAAGGAAAAACTGGTCTAGAGTAGACGTGACTTGTCCAGGTAAGGTCCATGACCAGTTACTGAACATACTGAATAACTTGAGTAGAACTCAAGTCTCTTGACCAAGTATGATGTATCTCTGAAGTTTCCTAGAAAAAATTGAATTTGGCAAATGGCTGGAATCATTGGGCATCTGTCCAGTGTCTGGAGGGATGGGCAGGGAGCTAGCACTTTAGTGGGGCACAGTGAGGTCGGTCAAGAGCCACCAGGAGGTCTGGCTACTGCTGCCTTCCTTTCCAACCCCAGAGAAAAATGAAAACAGGAGTAGGTTACCGCCTGGGGGTGAGGGGTGAGGGAGTCCCCACGTGAGGCAAGAGGAGGTGAGTAGCTGCGCTTTGCAAATCTTCCTCTTTCTGCCTTCAGTCCCAACACAGAACACCTGCTGAGCCTCTCAGGTCCCGCCTCTCACAACTCCGCTGGGGGTGCTCCCCTCTGCTGCATGAGGTCCTGCCCTCCCAGTCACCGGTCACAGGGAGATGCCCAAACACTATGACTTGTTTTTGCTGTTGTGATTTGGGGGCTATTCTTCATTTCCTAAGCCTTGGTGAGGGCCACTGGGTCAGGTAGGACTGTGTTTAGTGGCTGGTAACACACCCATGTCAGTGAGGCTGCTTTTCGATTTGACGTAGCAGGAAATCAGATTGCCTGAGGCAGGCTCCTTCAGCCTCTCTGCTCCATCATCCTTTGCTTATGACTTTCATCCTCATGATTGCCTCCTGATCACATGTTCCAGGCAGGAAGAAGAAAAATGACAATGATAAAAAAGGAAGGGGTGGGCCTATATCAGGAAATCCAACCTTTCTCACAAAAGCTCCAGTAGCTTCTGCAGATGCCTCATTGGTCAGAGCTATGTCAGAGCTCCTAGGTCCAAGGGAGGCCAGGAAATATGTTGTGTCTGGGCAACAAATTGTGATTTATTAGTAAGGAAAGAATGGATAATTGGTAAGAAACATTGTCTGCCAGGAAGGCATAATGAGTAAAATTGAGCCTCTTTGTTTCCCTTTATCTCTAAAATCTACTTCACCAGGTCACGTTTGAAGGAACTGTTAGTCCAGCTCCAGAAACCTTGACATCTATATGGGTCTTCACTGAAACCTCCATGCACATGTGCGGTAGATCACACGGCACACCTAGCCAACCTTTTCTACAAGCCTCTTTATGCTATTATCTACCACCTCTCAGCACTGCTCGAATCTCCCTCTCTTGCTAAACAAAGTAAAACAGGTCTCTCTTCACTCACACCTCTGACCTCCTGTCCTATGTTTCCATGTTTTCCTTCACTGGTCTCTGTGCCCTTTCTTGTGGAAATTGATTTGGTCTCTGGGCTTTTACAAGTCTAGGCCTCTACCCATCACCCCTATAAGCACAACCATGGCTGAAAACAAAGAATCTGGGAGATTACATTGGGGCCTGTAACACATCCTTTTATATTTCCCCAGCTACCCAGGTGATGAGTGAACCCATGTAAACTCCAGCCCTGCTTACACATACCACATCTGTAGACACCTGTCAGGGCCAGTGAGCCCCTCTCTGCTGCCGTGGAGACCCGGCCGCAGCCTTTCCGCTCAGCCTCTGGCTCTCCTTGCACTCTGTTTTAGTCCAAATTTTCCCTCTCCACGTTCATATCCACCCTATTGGATTCAGCCCAATAATTTTCATTTACTCCTTCAAAGGCCTACTTAAGATTGACTCTGAGGCCTTCGTCATGGACCCGCAGCTCCTGTGCACCAGCAAGGGGAAGGTCTTGTTCATTATTTAATTTTTCGGAAAAAAAATGTGCAGGCCTGAGAGACCCACTCGGGTAGACGGCCGCGGCCCGCGTGCAGTCGTGGCTCCTGTGCTCTGAGGGTCCCAAAGAGCAGGAGTCATGTGGCTGGAAATACTCCTCGCCTTAGTGCTGGGCTTTGTCATCTACTGGTTCGTCTCCAAGGACAAGGAGGAAACTTTGCCACTTGAAGATGGATGGTGGGGGCCCGGGGTGAGGCCCACAGCTGGGGAGGACGAGAGCATCCGCCCATTCAAGGTGGAAACGTCAGACGAGGAGATCAATGATTTACACCAGAGGATTGACAAGGTCCGTTTAACCCCACCTTTGGAGGACAGCCGCTTCCACTACGGTTTCAACTCCAACTATCTGAAGAAAGTCATCTCCTACTGGCGGAATGAATTTGACTGGAGGAAGCAGGTGGAGAGTCTTAACAGATATCCTCACTTCAAGACTAAGATTGAAGCCAGCACAGCCATCTATCTTCAGAACTTTTTTTATTTTGCAAAACTGAAACTCTGGGGACTTCCCTGGTGGCATAGTGGTTAAGAATCCGCCTGCCAGTGCAGGGGACTCGGGTTCGAGCCCTGGTCCGGGAAGATCCCACATGCCGCGGAGCAACTAAGCCCTGGTGCCACAACTACTGAGCCTGCGCTCTAGAGCCCGGGAGCCACAACTACTGAGCCTGCGTGCCACAACTACTGAAGCCCGCGTGCCTAGAGCCTGTGCTTCGCGACAAGAGAAGCCTCTGCAGTGAGAAGCCTGTGCACCGCAACGAAGAGTAGCCCTCGTTCGCCGCAACTAGAGAAAGCCCGAGCACAGCAATGAAGGCCCAACGCAGCCAAAAGTAAATAAATAAATAATAAATAAACTGAAACTCTGTACTCATTAAGCAATAATTCCTCATTCCCTCCCTCTCCCTAGCCTCTGGAAACCACCATTCTGCTTTCTGTCTCTATGAATTTAAATATGATTCTGAATCTAAGTATCTCATATGAATGAAATCATACAGTATTTGTCCTTTTGACTTGCTTATTGCACTTAGCATAATGTCCTCAAGGTTCATCCATGTTGTAACATGTGTCAGAATTTCCTTTCTAGGGCTGAATAATACCCCGTGGTATAGATATGGCACATTTTGCTTATCCATTCGTCCGTCAGTGGACACCTGGGTTGCTTCTGCCTTTTAGCTATTGTGAAAAATATTGCTATGATTATGAGTGTACAAATATCTGTTTATGTTTCTGCTTTCTGTTCTTTGGGTATATACCCAGAAGTGAAATTGCTGAGTCAAATAGTAATTCTATGCTGATTTTGGGGGGGAACTTTAATACTGTTTTTCCTAGCAGTTGCACCATTTTAAATTCATCTTCTTAAAAAATGTTCAGAGAGGTGGTATTTACCTTCCCAAGGCTGAAAAGTGTGGGAATTGCCCAGTTTCCTAATTTTCCACCAGAGGAATATGTAAGTAGAAAAGTCCTAACTGCTTACATATACTGTGTGTGAGTATGTATAAAACTGCATGTGAAAGAGCTGCATACTGATTTTCATATGAGAATGTTTTGTAATGTAAATGTAATAAATACTACATTATAGGCAAGGACCTCCCTGCAAAAAAAAAAGATTGACTCTGAGAAGACTCTCTTAGTTAACCTCGCCTGCCTCCAAGCCAGCCAGTCCACGGTGCTACTCTGAAAGTAAGCCCCTGTTTTATATTATT
>NW_020173731.1:12964473-12999443 GCF_003031525.2 Neophocaena asiaeorientalis asiaeorientalis | reverse complement strand
GAACCCGTGTCCCCTGCATCGGCAGGCGGACTCTCAACCACTGCGCCACCAGGGAAGCCCTGTTTTATATTATTTTTATTTGACTTGGTATTCAACTTTTGGATCTCATGTCTGTTTTCTTTATAGCTGTTTTCTCTCCACCATTAGGCTGTGAGCAACCTGAGGGTAAGTGTAGGGCCTGGGTCTCCCATCAACCCCTCAGAACAAGGGTTACTCTTTTTTTTCTAGCTGGTGTGTTTTGGGCACCTTCCATGTGTCAGACACTGAGGAAGGTGCTAAGGATATAAGGCAGATGCAGTCCCCGGCTTCCCTCTTCTGGTCCTTTTCCTACCCCCAGGATGGTGCTCTGTTGATCCATCTGACTGACCACTGTCATGATGGAGATGAGGGAGGATATTGGGATTCAGCCCCCAGAGATGAGCCCCATCACTGTCTTCCTGGACTCCAAGTTCATACCACTCTGGCAGCTCCTCTGAAAAGTCCCCAGGTCTCCTCCCAGTATCCTGGCTTCCGGTGTTACTGTGTTGGCTCTGCCTGCCTGCCTACAGCACAGCCAGAGACTGAAGGAGCATTTATTCCAAATGAGGGCAGTCAGCTGAATTTCCAAGTAACAGATTTTTTCCACTTCAATTTTTCTCTTTTGCCCAAATAACGCATTCATTTTGTGGAAAAGGGATGGGGCAGTTCTTCTAAGGGTTAAAGATTTTATGAGGAATACCTGGGGGGTGGGCAGGGCTCAGCCAAAGCCCTTCTCCTGTTGGGAGGGAAGGCAAGAGGAAGCAATGGAGAGGGCTCTCCAGCCCCCAAGGATGACCAAGGGGATGAGGTCAAGCCAGGGGGCCGAGCCTTTTCTCCTCCCACCCGATTCTCCACCCACCATCCCTTCATCTCTTTCCCTTTTTTTGTCTTCTTCTCTTTCTCTCTTCTTTCCTGTTTTCTTCTGTCCCTCTCCTTCTTTGTTCATGAATTCATTCATTCATGCATTCTCTCAGTGGGCATTGCTTTAGCAGCTGCTGTATGTCAAACACTGTGCTATAAGCTAAAAATACAGAGTAAAAAAGTCAAGGCTCAAGGCTTTTACCGTCTAGGGCCTGTGGAAGGTGGGGCACCCAGATGACAGGCTGGGGGGAGGAGTGACAATTGGCAAAGAGAGTTAACTGCTAAGTCTCCAAGTACATTCAGAGTCTTAGGCAGTACATCTAAAACAGGGAAAACTGGGATCAAGGAGACAGGACTCAGAGAACCTCTAGGGTGTATCCATGCCGCCTGGCTCATTCATCTCTCCTATCCTATCCTAGGCAGAGACATCTCAGTGGTAAAGAACATGGACTGTGTGAGCAGGCTGCCCCCCATTCAAATCCCAGGTCTACCACTTTCTGTGATCATAACAAGTCACCTAATCTTTTATTTATTTATAACAGATTTTCTTTTTCTAGGGCCATTTTGGGTTCACAGCAAAATTCAGCAGAAAGTACAAAGAGTTCCCCATGTACAGCTGCCTCCCCCGCCAGGCACAGCCTCCCCTACTATCAACATCCTACACCAGAGCGGGGCGTCTGTTACAGTCGAGGAAACTACACTGACACAGCATTATCACCCAAAGTCCATAGTTTACCTTCAGGTTCACTCTCGGTGTTGTACATTCTATGGGTTTTGACAAGTGTGTAATGACATGTATCCACCAGTATACTGTCATTACAGAAATAGTTTCACTGCCCAAAAATCTCTCTGTGTTTGCCTTCCGTTGGTCTTCTTATTCTCAATTTCTTCTTCTTTGGGTGATCACGGGGATAACACGTGGTAATATATTGTACATGAGTGCCTTGCTTTAGGTGTGAGTTATTAGTATAATATTCCCATGAAAAGCCCAGAGGCCCTCCCCCAGTGGGCCCTGATCGTATTGCACGGTATTGGAAGAAGGAATGGACCAGGTGGCGAGGGGTGAACGCTCTCCGGAACAGTGAGATGACACGCTGCCTCAGCTGGTTGGGTGGTAGGCTACTTGGGGAACAATAGTGGAAGGAGGATATGGAGACGCACAGGATTCCAAAGGGGCTCTGGACTGCTCTCTGCTCCCGAAGTAGCCCATCCAACTTTATCCAGGCCGTCCTCTGACTGCTCTTGGCAGGGGTTTAGAGAGCCTGCGTGAGTCCGGTCCACGTGGCTGATGTGGGGAGGGAGGGAGGGCTCATGCCCAGGCTGGGCCACGCTGGCTTTGGAGAGATTGTTCCTGAAAGTCCCTGGCAGGAAGAGGGCTGCTGTAGGCTGTTAATCTGCAGTGCAAATCGACAAGTAAACAGTCTCCAACGAGAATCTCAGATGCCAGATGCCGGGTTCATTGCAGAGACCCAGACACTCATCCTGGGCTCCAGGTGGGGGCCAGCTAGAGGGAGCCTGTGCATGAGCTGAGGCAGAGCTGCTGGCCTCTCGCCCCTCCCATATCCAGATAGGTATGTTGCCCAGGAGATCTCAGTCTCCTCCTGCCCCCAGACAGGCACCGGGAGAAGAAGACTTGACAGTACAGATGGCACAAATATATCACCTGTTGTTCAGATGGGAAAACTCATTCTAGGGTCTGCTTGGGCTGACTAGACAGAGCAAATGAACCGGACCCTGGTGCTAGAGACATGGGTGGGCTGCGTGGTGGGCTTGGGAGTACACGCTCAGTCTCCACCTCCGTTGGGTCTGTCACCAGGCAGGGGCACAGCTGGGTTTGGGGGGAAGCCAGGTGCTTGCTGTATATATACTCAGAATTTATTGGCCTGTGGTAAGCAGGGGTGGGGAGAGAGAGGATGGAATGGAACACATCTGGTGACCTGATGTTTTTGTTTTCCTACTCTTGCTTGGTTGAGGGCTTTTGCTGTGCTTGGGGCTGGAGGAAGAAGTCCGGAAAATGGGATGAGGCCCTAGAAGGGAAGATGGGGGCAGGGAGTGTACGTTACTTGGCTGGGCTCAGACAGGGAGAGCCAGTTTGAGCCTGGGAAGGCCTCTGCACCTTACAGAGTGGGAGGGAGCTCAGTTTCCTTGTGTGAAGATTCGATAAGGAAGAAAAGTATGATCACATGAACATTTAGCAGCATTTCCAACAAAGACAAACCCGGCAACCATATCCATACATAAACCCCAAAGAAGTACATAAACACATACACCTTCAAGTATAGTTGCAAACGCAGCCATCAACTGTACATACAATGAAAGCTCATACATCTTACTTACACGCATACTGCCTCTGAAACACAGGCAGCCATGTTCATCAAGACCAGAGGGAGTCTCACTGACCCTAAAGATCAAGACCAACGTGCCTTGAACCATCATCACCCCTTGGATGTTGCAAAGCCTAACGCCCATCTCAAGTTTTCTGCGTACTTCCAGAGGGCATGCCTGCTTCTGACGAATCATACAGGCCAGGGTCCCCCGGCCATTCCTCATGACAATCTCTGTTCCACATCACCTCCATGCAGACAGAGAACGTGGCAGAAACACTCTCAAGGCTTCCATGATGTGGCAAGCTTAGGAAGATTTGAAGAAATGTACATTATAACAATGCAAAAAACTCAAATAATAGACATTTCTGTTCTTATTTTTAAAAACCTATTGGTCATTCTCACAACTCCAGATCCAGACACTCTCCACCTTATTCAGCAAATCTTCTTTCCCCTCTCCTCTGTTGTCTTATTCTCAGGGGCAAAATCCAAATTCCTCTCATTTTCTTGCATGGAGCAACTCAGCTGTCTCCAACCTCTGTCCCCAACCTTGGCTCCTGAACCCCCTTAAGATAGCCAAAAACTCACTGGAAACTCTGAAAATAGCCCCCGTGGCTTGCTGATTAAGGCCATCTGCCTCTCCCATCTTCCTCTAGAGGGGTAATATATATATACACACACATACATATATATATAAACATCTTTATTGGAGTATAATTGCTTTACAATGGTGTGTTAGTTTCTGCTTTATAACAAAGTGAATCAGCTACACATATACATATGTCCTCATATCTCCTCCCTCTTGCGTCTCCCTCCCACCCTCCCTATCCCACCCCTTTAGGTGGTCACAAAGCACCAAGCTGATCTCCCTGTGCTATGTGACTGCTTCCCACTAGCTATCTATTTTACATTTGATAGTGTATATATGTCCATGCCACTGTCTCACTTCGTCCCATCTTACCCTTCCCCCTCCCCGTGTCCTCAAGTCCATTCTCTACATCTGCAACTTTATTCCTGTCCTTCCCCTAGGTTCTTAAGAACCATTTTTTTAATTTTTATTTTTTAGATTCCATATATGTGTGTTAGCATATGGTATTTGGTTTTCTCTTTCTGACTTACTTCAGACTGTATGACAGTCTCTAGGTCCATCCACCTCACTACAAACAACTAAATTTCATTTCTTTTATGGCTGAGTAATATTCCATTGTATATATGTGCCACATCTTCTTTATCCTTTCATCTGTCAATGGACACTTAGGTTCCTTCCATGTCCTGGCTATTGCAAAGAGAGCTGCAATAAACATGTGGTACATGATTCTTTTTGAATTATGGTTTTCTCAGGGTATATGCCCAGGAGTGGGATTGCTGGGTCATATGGTAGTTCTATTTTTAGTTTTTTAAGGAACTTCCATACTGTTCTCCATAGTAGCTGTATCAATTTACATTCTCACCAACAGTGCAGGAGGGTTCACTTTTCTCCACACCCTCTCCAGCATTTACTGTTTGTAGATTTTTTGATGATGGCCATTCTGACTGGTGTGAGGTGATACCTTATTGTAGTTTTGACTTGCATTTCTCTAATGATTAGTGATGTTGAGCATCCTTTCATGTGTTTGTTGGCAGTCTGTTTAGGTCTTCTGCCCATTTTTGGATTGGGTTGTTTGTTTTTTTGATATTGAGCTGCATGAGCTGCTTGTAAATTTTGGAGATTAATCCTTTGGCAGTTGCTTCATTTGCAAATATTTTCTCCCATTCTGAGGGTTGTCTTTTCGTCTTGTTTATGTTTTCCTTTGCTGTGCAAAAGCTTTTAAGTTTCATTATGTCTCATTTGTTTATTTTTATTTCCATTACTCTAGTACGTGGGTCAAAAAGGATCTTGCCATGATTTATGTCATAGAGTGTTCTGCCTATGTTTTCCTCTAAGAGTTTTATAGTGTCTGGCCTTACATTTTGTTTTGGGTTTGTTATTGTAGGTCTTTTCCTTCTCTTGTGTTTCGTGCCTAGAGAAATTCCTTTAGCATTTGTTGTAAAGCTGGTTTGGTGGTGCTGAATTCTCTTAGGTTTTGCTTGTCCATAAAGGTTTTAATTTCTCCGTCGAATCTGAATGAGATCCTTGCTGGGTAGAGTAATCTTGGTTGTAGGTTTTTCCCTTTCATCACTTTAAATATGTCCTGCCACTCCCTTCTGGCTTGCAGAGTTTCTGCTGAAAGATCAGCTTTTAACCTTACGGGGATTCCCTTGTATGTTATTTGTTGTTTTTCCCGTGCTGCTCTTAATATTTTTTCTTTGTATTTAATTTTTAATAATTTGATTAATATGTGTCTTGGCATGTTTCTCCTTGGATTTATCCTGTATGGGACTCTCTGCACTTGCTGGGCTTATTACTTCCTTTCCCATATTAGGGACGTTTTCAACTATAATCTCTTCAAATATTTTCTCAGTCTCTTTCTTTTTCTCTTCTTCTTCTGGGACCCCTATAATTCGAATGTTGGTACGTTTAAGGTCGTCCCAGAGGTCTCTGAGACTGTCCTCAATTCTTTTCATTCTTTTTTCTTTATTCTGCTCTGCAGTAGTTATTTCCACTATTTTATCTTCCAGGTCACTTATCTGTTCTTCTGCCTCAATTATTCTGCTATTGATTCCTTCTAGAGAATTTTAAATTTCATTTATTGTGTTGTTCATCATAGTTTGTTTGCACTTTAGTTCTTCTAGGTCTTTGTTAAACGTTTCTTGTATTTTCTCCATTCTATTTCCAGGATTTTGGATCATCTTTACTATCATTACTCTGAATTCTTTTTCAGGTAGACTGCCTATTTCCTCTTCATTTGTTTGGTCTGGTGAGTTTTTACATTGCTCCTTCATCTGCTCTGTGTTTCTCTGTCTTCTCATTTTGCTTAACTTATCGTGTTTGGGGTCCCCGTTTCACAGGCTGCAGGTTCATAGTTCCCATTGTTTTTGATGTCTGCCCCCAGTGGCTAAAGTTGTTTCAGTGGGTTGTGTAGGCTTCCTGGTGGAGGGGAATGGTGCCTGTGTTCTGGTGGATGAGGCTGGATCTTGTCTTTCTGGTGGGCAGGACCACGTCCGGCGGTGTGTTTTGGGGTGTCTGTGACCTTATTATGATTTTAGGCAGCCTCTCTGCTAATGGGTGGGGTTGTGTTCCTGTCTTGCTAGCTGTTTGGCATAGGGTGTCCAGCACTGTAGCTTGCTGGTTGTGAGTGGAGCTGGGTCTTAGCACTGATATTGAGATCTCTGTGAGAGCTTTCGCCATTTGATATTACAAGGAGCTGGGAGGTCTCTAGTGGATCAATGTCCTGAACTCGGCTCTCCCACCTCAGAGGCACAGGCCTGACACCCAGCCAGAGCACCAAGACCCTGTCAGCCACACAGCTCAGAAGAAAAGGGAGAAAATAAGAAAGAATGAAAAAAAAATAAAGTTATTAAAAGTAAAAATTTATTAAAAATAAAAAAGTAAAAAAAAAGAAAGAAGAGAGCAACCAAACAAAAAACAAATCCACCAATGATAACAAGCTCTAAAAACTATACTAAAAAAAAAAAAGTGGATAGACAGAACTCTAGGACAAATGTTAAAAGCAAAGCTATACAGACAAAATCACACAAAGAAGCATACACATACACACTCACAAAAAGAGAAAAAGGAAGAAGATATATATATATATCTACATATTAAAAAAAAGGAAGAGAGCAACCAAATGTATAAACAAATCTACCAATGATAATAAACTCTAAATACTAAACTAAGATAAACATAAAACCAGAAACAAATTAGATGCAGAAAGCAAACCCCAAGTCTACAGTTGCTCCCAAAGTCCAGCGCCTCAATTTTGGAAATATTTTGCACAGCTCCTGGGGTTCAGCTTTGGATTTGGCCTCGCCTCTGAGTGTAGGCCGCCTGAGGGCATCTGTTCTTTGCTCAGACAGGATGGGGTTAAAGTAGCAGCTGATTAGGGAGCTCTGGCTCACTCAGGCCGTGTGGGGGGCGACGGGGAGGAAAGGGTATGGATGCGGGGCGAGCCTGCAGTGGCAGAGGCCAGCGTGACGTTGCACCAGCCTGAGGTGCTCTGTGTGTTCTCCCGGGGAAGTTGTCCCTGGATCCCGGGACCCTGGCAGTGGTGGGCGGCACAGGCTCCCCGGAAGGGAGGTGTGGATAGTGACCTGTGCTCGCACACAGGCTTCTTGGTGGCTGCAACAGCAGCCTTAGCATCTCATGCCTGTCTCTGGTGTCCACGCGATAGCCACAGCTCACGCCTGTCTCTGGAGCTTGTTTAGGTGGTGCTCTGAATCCCCTCTCTTTGCAAATCCCGAAACAATGGTTTCTTGCCTCTTAGGCAGGTCCAGACTTTTCCCCAGACTCCCTTCCGGCTAGCTATGGCGCACTAGCCCCTTTCAGGCTGTGTTCACGCAGCCAACCCCAGTCCTCTCCTTGGGATCTGACCTCTGAAGCCCAAGCCTCAGCTCCCAGCCCCCACCCGCCCCGGCAGGTGAGCAGACAAGCCTCTCAGGCTGGTGAGTGCCGGTCGGCACCGATCCTCTGTGCGGGAATCTTTCCACTTTGCCCTCTGCACCCCTGTTGCTGCACTCTTCTCCGCGACTCCAAAGCTTCCCCCCTTCCACCACCCCCCCACCGTCTCTGCCAGTGAAGGGGCTTCCTAGTGTGTGGAAACCTTTCCTCCTTCACAGCTCCCTCCCACTGGTGCAGGTCCCGTCCCTATTCTTTTGTCTCTGTTTTTTCTTTTTTCTCTTGCCCTACCCAAGTACCTGGGGAGTTTCTTGCCTTTTGGGAAGTTTGAGATCTTCTGCCAGCCTTCAGTAGGTGTTCTGTAGGAGTTGTTCCACGTGTAGATGTACTTCTGATGTATTTGTGGGGAGGAATGTGATCTCCACATCTCACTCTTCTGCCACCTTGAAGGTCCTCTCAAGGGTAGTGTATATTTTTCTAGTTGAACTTAAATATGCAAATACACACTTAGCCACAGAAACACAGAACTCTCTGTCCATGTCACCAGGCAGGTTAGGCAGAAGACGAAGTCATCTCTGCCATGCTCAGGTCAGTAAGCTAATTCTAACCTTCTGCCTCCTCCCCCACCCCCTCCCCACTTCCTGCTTCAAGGGTTCTATGGGCTCTTCTAACCGTGGACTTATTAATTTATAAAGTCAACATCACTGAGAGTCTGTTTATGCCAACCAGTCTTCTTGGGATACAAAGATGAATGAAACGAAGCCATGGAACATAGGAGCTCAAATCATAGATGCGGGGGGCAGATAAGTACAAGGGTAATCATGATTTAATGAGATTATGCCTGTGATATGGAAGTAAAATATGCTGCTGGAATACAGACGAAGGGTAATTTAATCAGTTTGGCAGTGGAAGTATGGAGAAGGTGTGCAAGATGAGTAAAAGTTCATCACTTAAAAAAGAGGGGTTGTCATTGGGGACCAAACCAAGCCATCATTCATTCATTCATCCATTCATACCTTCACTCACTAATTTTTAGGACTGTGATAAGCAATAAACTAGCCGCTCTGCGGCATGTGGGATCTTCCCAGACCGGGGCACGAACCTGTGTCCCCTGCATCGGCAGGCGGACTCTCAACCACTGCGCCACCAGGGAAGCCCCAGACTTTACTTTTAATGGAAACTTTAATACACATGGGAGTGTTCTGGAAGGGGAAGCTGAGTGAGATGACCCTCTCTAAGGAGGTGACACTTAGGCTGAGACCTAAAGGAAGAATAAGCATTAGCTAGGTGAAAAAGAGTGGAAACATGTTCAGGTAGAGGAAGGAACATGTTCAAACCTAAAAGTGAGAAAGAGTTTCATGCTTATGAGAAACAGCAAGACGTCTGGTGTCATTGATGCTAAGAGACACGGAGGAGAGTGCCATGAAATGAGGCTAAGGAAGTAGGAAGGGTCCAGACATATTAAGGGATTTCCCCAACACACACACTTCCTCCTGATATGGTTGTGTGCAGAATTAGGGGGAAGACAGAGCCTGGAGTTTAACTCTATGAGTTGAGTTCAACTCTATGAGATTAAAGAGCTTTGGGCTGGGAGCGCCTCTGCATCCAGTCACTTGGTATGGGAGATGTGGTCTAGGAAGAATACAAGTGTAAGCCAACAGAGCTGCAACCTTGGTATACTGTAGCCGTGTCACATGAAGGCATGGGATTCTCCTCCCTTAAAGACTCACCATCATGGCTGGTACAGGGCCATGGATCAACAAGGATGTCACGCAGCATCAGATAGGGATGCATCAGTCAAATGTGACCATCCTACAAATAAGACGCCGTATAACACTCAAAGGTGGCCAAAAGAAAGGACCCGATGGTGGCCTGGCATATTCTCAAGTTCCCCCCTTCTTTTGGCCTTTGAATGCAGATTGACTTTTTTGGACTAAGCGACCACTATGGTCCTTAGGCCCCAAATGGGTACAGATTGAGGCTCAAGTGGTTAGCGTGAATAGTAAACAGAGGCAAGTCCTTATTTTTATTCCAAACTTGTAACATTAATCATACAAGTTACACTAAATGTTTTTGATGCGACACCAACAAAAGCATTTAGGCTGGGAAATGTAAAGATCAGAATGACGTTTGTAAAAGATTACTTTGAATACTGGTGAGTTCAAAGTATTCATGGAATACTTTGGAATGCACTGAAGGAGAGAAAGAAAATAAAGCCTGAGAGACTAATTAGGAGGTTTTATTAGTTAGAAATGCTTTCAGCTTCAAGTAAGAGAATACCCAACATAGTTTAAACCTTGGTTTAACAACAAGAAGTCCCCCAGGTATGGTTGGGCAGCTCAATAATATCATTAAAGACCCAAGCTTGTTCTATCCTTCCACTCCACCACTGTCCATGTGTTGGCTTTTTATCCTCTTGCTTGTCCCCTCATGTTTGCAAGATGATTGTCTTACCTCAAGACACAATAATCTTATTGAAGGCAGAGAAAAGGAGGAAGGAACAGTGCTAGCCACCATCTGTTCCTTTTCTCAGAAAAGCAAAACTTTCCCAGAAGCTCATCACAGATGTCTCCTTACATCTCATTTGTCAGAATTGGATCACAATGCCCCTCTAACTGCAAGCAAGACTGCAAAATTGAAAATCTGGATTGTACATTATAATTCAGTGCCTGAAGCTAGAAACATTGCTGCCTGGAGCAAAATTGGGGTTCTCATAGCCAGGTGAAAAGAGAAATGACTGTTGAGTAGGAAATAAACAGCAATGGCCACAGAGGCAAGAGAAGCGGGCCCCAGATAAGCTACATTGGAGACAGAGATATTTAAAAGGTGGAAGTTACAGAACTTGGTGATGGGATGAGGAGAATAAAGGAAGGAAAGAGGAAAAGGTTGATTTCCAGGTTATCAGTTTGGGCAGCCAATGGATTATAATGTCATCAGAATATATGAGGGAAAAACACGGATGTGGGGAAGATGAAGAGTCTACTTTTAGATATTTTGAGTTTGAGGAGTTTGCATATATCCAAGTATTAATATCATGTATGTAGGTGGATATATCACTCTGGAGCACAGGAGTAAGGTCTGGGCTATAGATATGGATTTGAGAATCATTGGAAGCCATGGGAGTAAAGGGGTTTATTAGAGAGGATGCCTTGGGTTACACAGAAAGAAATACAACTCAAACAAGGTTAAGGAGAGAAAAAGAACAAATTTGGCTCACACGGCAGGAAATACATAGGATGGGGCTAAATTATGGTCCAAGAGCATCTAATACTGATACTCAGATCTGGAAGGTGGTTTTTTTCCCTTCCCTCCAGCTCCCACTTTTCTTTATCTTTTATAAGATAACAAACCATTTCTGTGTATATTACTTCATTATATCCTCATGACTGTCCCTTGAAGCAGGTATATTATTATCCCCACTTTAAACATGAAAATTCAAAGCCTAAAAGATTAAGTGTCCTGTCCTCACTCAAGAAGGGAAAGGAATTTAGATTTGCAGTCTGCAAGGGACATGAACCTCTGACTCTCAGAGCTCCTAGACCTTTAGCTATGGGCAGAAAGGGCCTTTCAATGAAGCTGTAAATTATCTCCTCCTTGTTGTCGTGTAGACAAGCATGAGCGATGATTGTCTCTCTCTTGCAACAGCTCACTGAAGGTCAGCAGGAACTGACCAACACAAGTCAACATCCCAACATTTTTCTATCAAGCCCCCTAAATCACCACTCCTGGAGTTGTTTGACTTTTGTCAACAACAAATCATGGGAATGATTTGAGCATGTATAAAAAAATGAATAAGATCCAGGAAAGCAGAAAAGATGGAAGATATAGAAAATAGAGGTGTGAAGGTGGCAGAGCGTGGGATCCATAGCACCAATGGAAAGACTGGCCTCACAAGCTGCTTTCCATTGTAACAGGAAGGCCAGAAGAGAGAATGGGAAAGGATGCAAGGAAGATTGTATATGTCTATGTCAGCTTGCTCTCTACCCCATTTCAATACCTTTCTATATTACCTTTCTCTGTTATAGAGGCTGGAAAGAGCAAAACTAAAATTGCTGATGTCCCTTGCAGCTAGGAGTGTCCATGGGATGAGTTCTAGTCAATGGGAGTAGCTGAAATCCTAGAGGGGGCTTTCCCTTCCTGAATAAAATGGCAAAGCATCTCTAGCAGTGGGCTTTTTCCTTCCCACCTTTTTATTTCCTCTCTTTTTCTTGGCTGGGCATTGGCTTTGATGCCTGAGTATCCAGCAGTTATATTGCAACCATGAGGAGAAAGTTCACACACTAAGGATGATGGAACGGGAAGACAGAGCCTGGTACCTTAATGATCTCCTTGAGCAGCTGCACTTGCCCTGTACTATCTATCTCCACACTTTTCGTTTCACTGAGGAAGGAAGGAAAGAAGGAAAGAAGGAAGAAAACAACTTTCTTAGTTAAGCCAGTATCTGTCAGGGTTACTATTACTGATAACTAAACATAAACCTGGTTTATGTATACCCCTGGGGCCTCTGGGATGCCTCCTTTTATTCCTGGATGCACTCCTCTGACAGCTGTGGACACAATACTAATGGCAGTAGATGCTGGGGCTCACTGGGCCATGCCATAGAACATGTGGGTATCAAGACTCCTGTATAAGTACGACAGGAGAGCGGAAGGAGCTGCGTTAGCAGACCTAGAGGAGCTTCTCTTTGGAAGGGAGTAGGGAAGGCAAGAGAGACACGCTGTGTAGCAGAAAGAGCAGTTGACTGGGATTAGTTATCCTGGTCCTAGCCCTCAGCCTGCCACTATCTGTGTGACCTCTCCGGGCCTCAGCCTATAAAATGAAGGATTTGAGCTAGATCAGTGGTTCTCAACTTTACCAAAAGGAAGAAGAACCCTATATTTTTTGAAAGACTTTCGATCTACCTAACTGCATTTTTCAGACTATTCATATTCCCATGAGAATACTCTGTTGCTAGAATTCCAGCCAAAAGCAAAGAAAACCAACTTTTAAATTTAGCCTGTTTAGTCTTATCATAGGATAAAATTTCCATTAGTTCTTTGGAAAGTTGTAAATGTTTCTCAGGTCCACATTATTATCTTTGAGGACTCGTCATAATCTAGGGATTCGCCTAGGAGAGCTCTGAGGTCCAATTCCCCCTCCCATGATGCCAGAGCCCTGTGCCCCTTAGCAGCCAGTGGAGGTCCATTTTCCATTCTGCTCGTAGGCTCAGTTCTGATTTCCAGTGCCAGGAGCTATCTTACTTCCTTTATGAAAAACCAGCCTGTCCTAGTGGCCCATTCCTGCTGGCCTGAGAGTACCTCATTTGCCCTGGCGTGTCTGCCAGCCCTCCTCAAACGTAATCTTTTTCTACCTTACCCCACCTTCCTCCTCGTGCCAGGAGGGAGCTGTCTCACCTAAACCTTCATCTCAATTACCCTGCTGTGCAACCTTCTGACCTGAGAGACCTGGAGACCCTCTCAGCCAGTCTGAGGAGTGAGCGCTGACCCTTTCCCTCACGTAGCTCCATCTGCTGCTGAAGAGAGAGGGGCAGAGACTCTCAATCCAGTTGAGTAGATGCTGTGACGGAGAATCCAATTTGCTGCTGAAGCACTTAATGGTCAATTCTGCTTGGACGTGGGAAGGCCAGAGAGAGGTGGGAGAGAAGGTGATATCTGAGTAGAGCCTGAAGGGTGAAGGGAGAGCCAGGGCAACATTTGAAGATCAGTGCCACGAAGGAAGGTTGGGTTGGGCTGGGGAAGGGCGGGCCTTGCATGCTAGCTCCTAACTCATTTGCCTGACAACCTTATTTAAGGCCTCCCTCCCTCCCTGCCTTCCTTCCTCTCATAAATATTTACTGAGCATCTTTTTTGTGTCAGATATCCTTTAGGTGGTAGAAACAAATATGAATAAGACATGTCTTGTCTTGAAGGAGCAGACACTCGGGAGGCAAGGATATATCCACTCTATTCCTGCTCCTTAGAAGGGACTGATAAGGATTATTCCTCCCACCCTCTCTGACCCTGACACCTCACTGCTCTAGAGGAGTCCAGGCCTGGACAGAGGATGAGTGGCACGCTCAGAAGGCATGGGCAGTCAGTGGAGAGCCTGTGGTGGGATCATCATAAAATAATCCTCAGTGAAGCTGCAATCCTAGTAGATCCTGGAGGAGAGAGGCCAGCACCAATCAAGTCTGTTCAACAGACTTTACCAAGGATCTCCTAAGCCCAGTGCTACTATTGGAGTTCCCGGGGAGAGGAAGTATTCCTTTCCCCTCAAAGCATGCACATTAAAGTTGTTGAGACAAATACACAGTGAGAATGTCAGGGAGAGTAAGATAACTTCCCTGGGAGAGGTACAAAAAGCTCAGAGACGGGGAAGAGCCTACCCAGTCAGAATGGTTAAAAATGGAGAGAGCAGCTGTTGGGATGAGCCTTCTCATCAATTAGGACAGCCTTTGGCTACATGGGACAGAAACCTGATTACTGAGGTTTAACAAATAGGTGTTTGTTTTTCTCTTGTAACAAAAAGTGTGGAGGGATGCCCGTGCAGGTCTCAAGGATGTCATCAAGGACCCAGGCCCCCTCTGTCTTCCGGGCCAGCATCCTTAATATGCAGCCTTCTTGGGTTGGAAGTTGGCTTCTCCGCCCCCAGGCATCAATCACATCATAGACTTTCAAGGCAGCAAGAAAGTGAAAAGCAAAAGACACATGCCAGATATATTACCGCTCTGCCTCCTCCTTTTTTGTTAAAATAAATGTATATCTCATTGGCCAGAACTGTGTCACATTATCACCTCTAGCAACAAAGAAGCCTGGAAAATCATTATTTTTAGGATGGCACATTGATCTCCCTTCTCCAGACAAAATCAGTGTACTGTAAATGAGGCAGAAGGGGAGCACAGGTATGGGCTGGACAGCAAGCAGTGCCTGCCAGAACCCTAAAGAATCAGTAGAACCCGCTAGAATGAAGTGTGGAAAGACTTCCAGGCAGAGGAAACAGCAGGAGCAAAGGCGCAGGGTGGGAGTGTGCCAGGCATGTTTGGGGCACCACGAATATTCCAGTTCAGCTGGAACATAGGGAGTGACTAGTGGGAAGAATGCACTCTCTCACTTAGTCCCAGTTTACCCTTCCCCCTCCCCATGTCCTCAAGTCCATTCTCTACGTCTGCATCTTTATTCCTGTCCTTCCCGGGACTAATTTCTTGAACAGACACTAACATGGCACTTACTATGTGTCAGACACTGTGCTAAGCACTTTCTAAATAGTCATCAATTAGTCCTCATAACAGCCCTATGGGTTAGGTACAATATTACCAGTGTGTTACAGATAAGGAAACTGAGGTACAGAGAGGTTAAGTAACTTGCCCAAGGCTCCACAGTCACTCACAGCAGAGTCAGATTTTGAGCCAGAGTCCATGTTCTCAAGGACCTCAGTGTGAGGCCACTGTGTGGAAGCTTCAGGAAGTTCTCTGGGTCACAGAAGACATGCTCTCTAAGGGGATGGTCAAAGATGCCAAGGGCTAGGAGGGAGTTAAGCATGGACACGGCTGATCTCTGTGACCTCCGAGGACTGTCTCTCACCTTATGCCCTATCCAGGGCTGCTAGGAGTCTAAAATGGATTAATAGGAATGAAGGTGCTTTGATAAAGTTGGGCCGTGCTCCCTAAATACAAGGTAATGCCATTCCCCAGGTTGGCCAGCACTGGAATATCAATGAGGTCTTCTAGTGAGACTGAAGTTCAAGGACACTGAGAGGCAGGGAAATTATTTCCCTTCTGGCCCTGCCTGGCTGCTCTCCATTCCTGCCCTTCCCCAACTCCAGGAGGGTGAGAGGAGAGAGTGAGGCAGAAAGGAGTAAGGAGGCAGTCAACACAAGAAAAGACAGGCTGCCCTTAAAACGGCAACCAAAAGTCCCCTCCTGACTTAGAGGTTTGGTCTATACGCTGAGCTTTTGGATTAAACTGAAACCCTTTGGCCCATCCTGCCTGCTGGGCACAGGGTTTGTTTTCCCAGCAGATCGCTTCAGCCTGACCTGAAACTTTTCTAGCAAAGGGTCAGTGCAGACCAGGAAGAGGGCCTGGGGCAAGAAGAGATAGTAGCACCCATCTTGCATCATGGGCGGAGGCCCCGAGGGGAGTCTCTGACATTTTGTCAGAGGAGCCAGGAAGGCAGCCTCCATTCCTACTTCTCCCCAAGCTGACAGCTGGGTGAGACAGCTCCAGGGCCCAGCCTGCAGATTCACTTCAGTTGTTCTGTTTCCATCTGTCCCTGACTGACTGCCTCAGGAGCTGCGGTGTGGTAGACAGAGATAAGCTCTCTGCCAGAGGCAGTATGGAGCGTGGCTGGGAAGATGTCTGGGTCCAGGAGGGGCTGTGTACAGGAGACATTATGTAGCCACCATCTAAAGACAAATTACAGGGATGGGGAGGATGGAGAGAAGGGATGGAGGTGGCTCCTGAAGCCTTGGGGAAGGAGAAAGGGAAGCTAAATTAGGACAGTGAAGAAAAAATAAACACACAGAGTAGAAAAAGGAAGGAAGAAAGTAAAAAAACGAGCTTTTTGCATCCTCCTGGAGGGCAAAATAGAGAAGATAGCTTCACTGCTAAACTTCAGCAAGAAGCATTGGGTTAGATCTTAGATTTCAAGAGGGGGCGGCCACCCACCCACCTTTATCCACGGGCATGGTTGCACAGTGGGACGTCTTCCTTAGAAGCTGGAAGGAGGGATGGGTTCTGAATACATCCAGGGAAACGGGCTTAGGGACCTCCAGAAGCCCTTCTAAGTAGACTTTATAGTTTCCTCAGAGCCAGGGAAAAAGAGAGAAGCAAGAACTGGGAGGAAGGAGGGCAGAACTGACATTAATTGAAGGCCACAGTGTAGGTTCTCTGCTGACATTCTGTCACTGAATGCAGACACTGGCCCCCGTGCAGGGGCTAGATCTCTCTTTCACAAGGGAATAATCTGAATGCTATACAAGGTCAAATGGCAATTAAGTAGCAGAATCAGGATTTGAACTTGAGTCTGGCACAAATGCCCATGATCTTTCCACCAGGGTACTTCTTGGGAAAAGACAGTAGGAGGAGGCTTAGTGGGAGTCGAGGAAGAGAGCCTTCTATAGTGGAAAGAATGCTGAACCTCAAAGACCAAGGTCAAATATCTGGATCTGACGTGCAAGAGATGTCTTATGACCTTGGACAAATAATTTCCATCTCCTAGTCTCAGTTTTGCATCTTATAAAGTGAGAGCTTGGGCTAGGTGCTCTCTAAAGCCTTTACTGTCTCTAAGCACATAATGTTTAGTTGGGAACCTGCTTCCATTTACCGCAGTAGCCTTCTTTTTCCTACTTCTGGTATTATGTTCTATTCTGGGCATGTGAACTAGGGGTGGGTACCCCTTCCTGCAGCCCATTCAAGATTGAGGGCAGAGACTAGAAATTATGATGACACTTTCTAACGTGGTGTGATCAACTAATTAACCAAATAAATAAACAAATAGGTATTAAACCTACCATGTGCTTGCCATGGTGCTTAGTTGGTGATACAAAGGAGAATGAGACTTGACCTCCAGGTCCAAGGAGCTTACGGGCTAATGGGAAACCCACATCCACAAAGGATAGTTGCCAAATGTGATCAGAAATCGCTGACGCTTTATGGAAAAGCTTGGTAAGCCATGCCCATTTCAGCCCAGGCTCCTCCACTCAGAGATGTATGTGAGCCAAGGTCAAGGGTGTTTGGGACCACACCTTCTTTATTTTGTCAGCTGTACCTTTGGCCTCTTGGATGCTGGCCACCTCTGACATTGGCACCCACGTTGAAATCGTAGTCAATTGTCTCTGACTGTGGTTGGCAGTCTCTGGGGGAACCTGGGACAACTTGTTCATGGCCAGTGGACGGTGATAAGGGACAAGCATGGAGTGGTGTGGCCACACTCAGGAGGGCTTGAGACAGGCTGGGACCCAGGAAGGACCCTTTGCTGCAGTGCTTGTACCTGGACACACGTCTCCTCGAGCAACAGAACACAAAGAAACCATAAGGGACTAAAAATAAACGTGTGCATGCACAACTGGGGCAAATTCTGGACAACAAGATATAAAGAGACCAAAAAGCCCAACTGCCACTTCCAAGGAGCAGGGAGCAAAATCAAGGGGTTGGGAGAAAAGCCCGGTATTGCGTGTGACCCCTGCACACACCACCGCCTAAGGGGTGGGCAAACCGCTTAAGCCACCCCTCAGGCCTGACCCCTGGACACACCCCTACCCTCACCGCTTATTAGGAAACAGCTTGCCCCGCCCCCACCCCAGCGAGCGAGCGGGCAATCAAGGGAACCTGCTGTTTGTTCTCGTTACCCCTGCTGCAGGAGGGGCCCCAATAGAGCCTTGCCTGAATTTCTTATCTGGCCTCTGATCAATTTCTATTGATTAAGGAGGCCAAGAACCCTGGTCGGCAAAAGGCTGAACAACCTGACTGTGGAAGGGAAGACCTTGGGAGGACGAGACCACTGATGCAGAGGTAGAGGTGGAGGGCCTTCCTGCCAGAGGGGATGAGAATGTTTACAGGCCTGGAGGAGAGAAAGCAAGAGTCTTGTTCCAAGGATTGCAAATAAATACTGGAGTTGGCTGGAGGTTAGAGATAGTACTGAAGCGGAAGGCAAAACCAGCGGCACAGGGGCTCAGAGGTGATGCTGGGGATCTGCGCTTTATCCTGAGAGTAACAGGGGAGCTGTCCCTCCTGCTCTTGTCCACAACAGCCCTTCTGTGGCCATTTCCCTTTCCTGCCTTTCTTTACAAGGCTCCCAGGTGCCTAGGATAAACTCCCTTTAAGCTTGGCCTGGTTAAATCTTGCCCATCCTCCAAGGCCCTGTTCAGATTCCCTTTCCTCCAGGAAGCCTTCTTGGACTACCTCATTTCATTTATTCATTCATTCAACAAAGGTGCATTAAGGTCCTCCAGTGGGCCAGGCACTGTGCTAGGCACTGGCCATGAGCAAGCAGATATGGTTCCCATCCTTGCACAGTCTGTGGAGCACAATATTTTGGAAACCTCAGTGATATCTCCTCTAGGTGCCCTGCCAATGAGGCTGTCAAGGACCCTTCCATGAGAAATCCCCTCCCTCCTAGACAGACAGCAACTCGGGGCAGAGACCAGGCCTCCTCATCTCTGTATTCTGGAGGTGGTTGGCACAGTGCCGGGCACTTGAGACGCTCAGCCCGCGTTGTAGAAATATCTGGCTTTCCAACAGCTTTAAGCAAAGTGGAAAGTTCCCCTGGCTGACACCCACCCTTTCCCTATCCTCCCCAATTCCAGCACAGCTCCTCTGCAGAGAAAAGAGATGGAAGCTCCAGCTGAACCTTTAGCCCCAGGATGCAGAAAGAGAACAGAGAAAGGAGGAAACGCCTGGCCTGGATGCCAGCCCGGATGCCTTGGGCCAAGCTGGGGGTTCTTGGTCCTCTGTGCTCTGGAATGTGGCAAGGGCTTGCCAGGGTGGCTTGGAGCAGCTCCTCCCCTGAACAGAGCCACGCTGGCAGCTCCTCCTGGGCCCTCCTCACAGTGCACTGGTGCCCCATGCTGGACAGAAAGCAGGCCCTGATCTCGTTCCCTCCTGAGGGTTTGTGTATCACTGATGCAGAGGCCTCAGAAGGCCTTGCATGGGGCTGAGCCTTGGGCATGGCCCCTGAGCTTTCTCCACTCTGACCTCTGACCACTCACCTGGACTCGCTGGGGTTTTTCCTGACAGTGTGGCAAACTCATTGTCAGGATAGGCTGACCCCCACCCCAGTATTGTCTTCCTTTGAATCAGGCACAGACCCACCACCTGCTGGAGGGCATATCCCAATGCAATCTTAAATTAAACAGGCTCCTCGGAGGTCAGTCCAAATGCCCACAGCAGGGCTGGGGCACCCTGTGTAAGCCTCCCACCTTCAAGGGTGGGGGAGATGAGAGTGATCATGCCGACAAGAAACCAAGGCCAGCCTGCAGCTTGCCACCTCCATCTGGGCAGAGGATGGAGGGCAGAGTCGGGGGGATGGCGACTGAGGTGAGGCGGAAGGCTGGAGGAGGATGGGGTTCTCCTGGGGCTGAGACAGAGCCCTGGAATGCTGTGGAATGTAGGAGCATCCGTTTTTTAATTTTAATTTAATTTCCCCCCTAATAACAGGCTGTGTGCAGCTGCTGGAAAGAGAAGGGCGTTAACCTTCCAGAACCATGGAGTGGACAGTCCTATCTCTGCGACTCTGTGCTGGCCCCTCACCTCCCAGGGCATGAGCCTCCCGGAGGGACACCGCCACAGGCCTACCAAAGAGACCAAGCAGGGCTAGCGAGAGAAATGCTGCAGGGAAACAGGGTCAGGGAGCAGTGACCAAGACTGGAAGACGTCAAGAGGAAGCAAGGTCAGAGATAAGGAAGAAAGTGCAGGAGGGCAGCTTGAAGAGATAAAGTACAAGGAATGGTCAGATCAGTCGGTGAACAGGACTGAGTTTATCCACCAGAGAAAGGAAGAGCTGAGTGTTCTGAGACCCGTGTGCTAGGGGTTGTGTCAGGGCCTTTTAGACACATATCATTTAACCCTCATTTCAGCCAGGACCTGACCTCTTTTACAGCAGACTGAAACTTTTGTAAGGAATTTCAGTAACTTGCTTGTGGCTCCATGGCTGAAGTGGTGGAGTGGGGATTGAATGCAGGTCTATCAGATTGCAGATGGCTTCCCCATCACTCTATCTTCACTGTGAGAGGAGGCGTGGCTGGATCAGAGCAGACAAAAGGAACTCCAGAACTCTGGAAAATTAGGACTGACATCGAGGTCTTCTACAACAACTCTGCCTCCAGGGGAAATTAGATTTCAGTGAGAACAGTGTCATGTCTTAATTAGGTAGCCAATTAATTTTGAAGGGAGGTCACAGAATCAACCAACCTTCCTTCCTTCCCTTCCTGCCTCTAACATTATTTATAGAGCAGTTACAACCTGTCGGGCATGGTGTTAAGTCTGAGGAACAAACAGGACTAAGAACCAGCCCTTCCCTTGGGGAACTCACAATCCTTTGAGAAATTCCAGGAAATTGAGGCAGCTCTTTACACACACACCCTTACTCTCAGGACAATTTTTCCCCATCTTTACTTCTGAGCTCCTAACTGGGGGCCCAGCAAAGCTCCTCCTTCTCCCCCCAGCCCAGCTCCCTCTGTTTTGAGAGACAGACAGTCAAGCTCTGGCCAAGCCTCTCCTGACAGGTCTCTAAAAGCCCCGAGAGTCTTTGAGCTCCTTTCACATATCTGGACACAGCTGGGCCTGGGGCAGCCTAAATTCCCCAGGCCATAAGTCACACAGACTTCTAAGCCTGGAACAGATGAACATGTCTTTGGCTTTGAGCCTCTTCCCCTCACAGTCACTGACCCAACCGTCTCCTACACATAGAAACACTCACCACACCCCATTCCTGCTCTGCTGTGAAATCACAGCGCAGCTCCCAGAGAGTTGTCACCCACATGGTCCATGCTCAAAGCGGTTGCCATCAATAAACTCAGTCTGACAACCAAAAAGTGTTTCAAAATAACTCAAGTTATTTGTAGTATTCTCAAAACAATACTTCTCAAAATCCTGTTTCCCCTCTCCCATTTATTTCTCTATATACCAAATCTGATCCTGTAGCTCTCCTTTCCAAAATTCCTACCTTCCAAACTCCTTTTCCAGCTCTTCGTCTTATCTCCACTCTCCTCTTGATTCTGTAACACAAAAGCCCCAAACACAGAGACCACCCCTGGAGAGAGGGGAGGGGAAGAAGATGACTGGGTAAAGCCCTCTCTCCTGGGCAGGGGAAAGGGTGAAGGTTGGAAATATTCATGCGGTCATCACTTTTTCCCCATCACAGTAGCTGTCACTACAGATAGCCCTTACAGATCACACCGAGCCACAGCTGGGCAGGACAATTGCTGGACAAAGGGACCATACCAACCTGACTATTCTGGTCAGCCCCGATCTAAATATTCTGTTCCAATTCTAAGCTACAATGGGTTACCGTTAGTCAATTGTCCCAATTCTGAGTTGGAAAAATATGGTCACCATATCTCTGACCCACATTTTCTCTTGGCGACCCTAATATATCCTGACTGTATTAAATACTTTGTATATTGCTATAGACTGAAAGTTTGTGCCCCCTGCCCCAAGTCATATGTTGAAATCGTAATTGCCAATGTGATGGTATTTAGAGGTGGGGCATTTGGGAGGTGATTAGGTCACAAAGGTAGAGCCTTCATGAATAGATTAGTGTCTCTATAAAAGAGACCCCAGAGGGCTCCCTTGCCCCTTCTGCCATGTGAGGACACAGTGAGAAGACAGCTGTGTGTGAGTCAGGAAGTGGGCTTTTATCAGATACCAGATCTGCTGGTAACTTGACGTTGGACTTCCCAGCCTCCAGAAAGATGAGAGATAAATTCTTATTTATGAGCCACCCAGTCTATAGTGCTCTGTTATAGCAGTCCAAATGGACTAAGACATATACATTGTTGATTCCATTAGTGTCTGCTTGGTCACCTGGAGACTGTAGGTTCCTTAAGGTCTCAGACCATGTTTATTCTCATTCTGTCCTAAGCCTCATGAACATGTCTGTAGTGGTTAGCTAATGCTGCATAACAAATCATCTCAAATATTAGTGACTTAAAACAACAACGATCGTTTATTACCTTTCATTGTTTCTACAGATCAGGAATCTGAGAGTGGCTTGGCTGGGTAGTTCTGACTCAGCTCTCATGAGGTTGTGGTCACAATGTCAGCCAAGGCTGCAGTTCCTAAAGGTGTGATTGGGTCTGGAGGATCCCCTTCCAAGGTTGCCTATTCACATGGCTGGCCAATTGGTGCTGGCTGTTGGGGGAAGGCCTTAGTTCCTCTTCAAGGGGACATCTTCATGTAGCCTGGGCTTCCTTACAACATGGCTACTGGGTTCCAAAGGCAAACATCTTGAGGCAGAGTGAACCAGGCAGAAGCTGAAGCTTTTTGTGACCTAATCTTTAGAAGTCACACGGCATCACTTCTGCTGTGTTCTGTGGTTCAGGGCAATCCCAAGACCCTGCTGATTCAAGCGGGGAGGGAACATAAAACCTGCCTCTCACTGGGTTCTAGTCAGCTGGTAAGGAGAGCTCATGGGATGGGATAAATAAACAGATGTAGCCACGTTGGGATAATAGAGTGCGACCACGTCTCTGGCCCTTGTGAGCCCAAAACAAATGCTCATGTGTGGACTTTGTATTCAGTGGCACTTGGAACTGAAACAACCATGTCACTGGGGAGGGAAATTAATTCAGAGTCCAAATTGTTCACTGCTCTCTGTGTCCACATCCTTTGCCGTGAAATCTTTGGTGTCCTCCCTACCCTGACCCTGGCCCCAACCACATGGCTTGCCTTGACTAACAGGTTGTCAGCAGACGTGAATCCAACAGAGGCTTTATAAGGCACTTGCATGTTTCTCCTGGGGCTCTTGCACTTCTGCCCTTGCCGTGAACATAAGTCTGAGCTAGCCCACGGAGGATACGACACATGCAGAAAGGAACCGATTTGTCTCAGCTGTCCCAGCCGAGGAGGGCTGACCTACGAACATGTTAGCAGGGCCAGGGAAGATGAGAACCACTCAGAACCCCACAAGCTTGTGAGTTAAATGAACACGTCTAGTTTGAAGGCCTGAGTTTTGGGGCTGGTCAGCTATGCTGCATTTTTGAGGCAATAAGTAACTGACATAGCCCTCTCCTACTATCACAGAAAGCACCTCATGAGCTGGGAGCCTGTGTTCTAGGTCAGGCTCAGTATCTGTTGTAGACAGAATTAATGGCCCCCCGATGTCCACATCCTAATTCTCAGAGCCTGTGAATATGTTACCTTACATGGAAAACGGGACCTTGCAGATGGAATTAAGTTAAGGATCTTGAGATGGAGAGATCATCTTTCGTTATCTGGGTGGGCCCAACTTAATCACAAAGGTGCTTATGAAAGGGAGGCAAGATGGTCAAAGTCAGGGAGAAGGTGTGATGACAGCAGAGGTTGAGTGTGTGTTCCCGCTGTGGAGGTCGGAGCCACAGCCAAGGAACGCAGGCAGCCTTAGAAACTGCAAAAGGCAAGGAAAAAATTCTCCCCTAGAGCCCCCAGAAGAAACACCATTCTGTTGAAACCTTGATTTTCACCTATAAGACACATTTCAGCCTTCCGGCCTCCAGAAATATAAGAGAATAAGTTAGTTGTTTTAAGCCACTATGCTTATGGTAATTTGTTACAGCAGCACTAGGAAACTAATGTAGTGTCTAACAGCTATATGCCCTAGAAGCAGTCAGGTGCCACACTATGACCTCACCTGCTCTTCTGGCAAATGAGGACGCGTGGTAGATTAAAGATGGCCACAGACCTTGACTACTCCTCCTTTTGAGACCTGGGTTGGCCTTAGTGGCTTGCTTGACCAATAGAATGTGGCAGAAGTGACGTTCTGGAACTTTCAAGGCTTGTAACAAGAAAACTTACCTCCTCTCAGGTCTCTCAAAACATGCTCTAGGAGCCTAGCAGCCAGCCCCTGTCTTAAGGCAGGCCTGTCTCCTAGGCAGCTGGCTACCTGGCTCAATTTTTAACAAAATGTCTACGGACGCCCTCTCCTCCAGTCCCTTCAGACCCTGCAGGGGGGTCCCAGATCAAATCTTTGGACAAGTGCCCACTGATTAACTGGACAGAGAGTCCAGCTTCCCACCCGAGTAACAGCTTGGCTCTCCTACTGTCTATATCATTCTTTCCATTGGCTTCTGGAGACAGGGCGGCACTGACTGCTTCCCTTGGAGCTGTCATCCCAGGCTCTGCCCCAGCCTGCCATTTTCCTGGCAGCCAGTGGGTTAGGCCTAGAGTTTGCTGGGGTTGGACAGGGTGGGGAGTATTGTTCAACAGAAGGTCTGGGAATTAGAGGGCCTAGAATTGGAGCTGGACTGGGACAAGGGAGAAGGGAACAAGCTCCTGCCTTTACTCAGAGGAAGCGTTGGTGCATTCCAAACCTTCCAACTCATTTACTCCAACTTCCCTTTTCTACAAGCTCTTTACAGCCAGGACCTCCATGTCTATATTTGCCAAATGTAGGAACAGCTTCACCATTTTCAACAATGAAATTTTCAACCTTTCCCAAAAGATGCTATCTATAATTTAAAAATAGGTTTTCCACCTCCCCTCTTTTCATGCACTAGTCTAGCTATTTCCCAGCTATTTCCCATATATATATGTTATGCGTCACTCTGCATTCCTCTAGGAAACGGCAGAGTCTAGGAGTTAAGGCTGTGGGCTCTGGAGTCAGATAGACCTGGGTTTAAATCCCAGCTTGCCTCTTAACAGCTATGCAGGTGAGTTACTTATCCTCTGTAAGCCTTGGCTTCCTTTTCTGAAGAATGGAGTGAATTATTTTCCTTACCTCATAGGGCTATTTGAGGAATTAAATAAGACAGACCACATCAAGGACATATAATAAGTGCTGTAGCAATTGTTATTTAGACTCTCATTGCTTGGTTAGCTCTGAATAAGTTATTACACAACTGACTTCTTCCCTGGTTCTTTATCTAGAAGACAAGAATCTGGGGAGATGGGGAGATAGGCACGAAGGACCTCGACCCAAGGCATTTCTGTTCTCCATTTCCACTGTGGGTAAGGTCAGAGGGGTGGGCTAATGAGTTCAGAAATATGCCTGAATTTGACAAGAGACCCTGGGGCTTGGGGTAGGCTGTCATCCTCTCTGTTCTGTTCATTTCTCTGCTTTAGTGACAAGCCTTCCAGCCTCAGTCTCATACTCCACAGGGTAGGAGAAAATTTCCCAAGGGAAGGCTTAGAGAGAGCTGGCTTTGGAGGACTGAGCACCATTTAGAGAACTGGGAGAATAAAACTATATGCCCATGTCCGTATCTGTGAGTGTATTTGAAAGTGGAAGACACTTGAAAAAATGCAGAACTGAATGATGGTATTAACTGAGTCACCCCCTGCTTGCAGGCACTCTGACCTGACTCCCGACAAATAGGTAAATCCCCAGTTTCCCTTGGGACATGAGCCAGATGATGTGGAAATGCTCCCCGATGTTTAATGTAAATCCCTCCTCCTGCAGCCAGCCTAAGCCCTATTCTTCCTTCCAAGAGGTCAAGACAGGGAGCAGGCAGTCAGAGGGCCCCCTCTTCCTCAGCAAGAACATTTTCCAAGTCCATGGCTGCAGCTCATCCCAGTGGGAAGCCGCTGAAGGCAGGAGGTTCCATGGCTCCACCTCACGAAGTGTTGGGGGAGGGGTGGGTACAGGACTCGCCAGGCCGCCCTTCAGAGGAGCGGGTGAGGCAGCTGTCCCAGACATCAAGGCTGCTAGGGCGTTAAACACATAAAGGTCAACGGAGCCTGTGTCTGGAGCCTCCTCTGGGCTCCCCTGAGCAGCAGACACCAAGACACACTGTGTTCATGACCCATTTCACCACCCAAGGTGGCGACAGCTATGAAATTGCAAAGCACTTTCCATCCTCAGCCCTGTTCTGGTAACTTCACTCTTCGTGGCTAATACTTCTAGTTCCTCCATATTTGCCTGAGACGAATGAATGACTAAATTCAGGAGTTTTGCTTGGTTTTGTTTGTTTGGTATTTTTTTTTTGGTGAAATGTTTGGAAAATGACTGCTAACACTACAATGATCCTCTTTCTCCCGTTTATTTATTTATTTTCTAAGGGAGTGGGGTTGGAATAATTTTTTCTTCTTCTTCTAAAAGGTACTAAGGATTTAGATTTGTAGTACAGTGACCACCTGTCTTATATTTTCTCAGAAAGCCCCAGTTTTTAAAATGTAATTTGTGTAATCTTTACATAAATATGATTTAAATTTTATGAATCATTATTCACAAACTCATGTGTGTGAGAAGTGTGACTCATTTCCTTCCATTTCTGTTTTGACTTTTTATTCAGTTGGGTTGGCAGAATCTTCAAGAACCACCTCCCTTCCCCAGGGTGGCGTCTAATGTGCCTGGATCTGATTCTCAACATGGCCTGTTTGCAGAAGAAACCTCCTCTGAGACCTCAGCCACCCTACCTGGTCTTGGTGGATAGGACCCTCAGATAGTGAGTAGATGTCCTTTGTTCTGCCCCATGGTCCCTTCAGGCTGATGGCTCTCTCCGTTGTTCTCTGCCACTCTCCAGTGATTCTGGAGCTCCAACCATGTGCTGGAAGAAACAGGAGCTTCTATAAGGCCTTTACCTCCCTAGGCGGTCCAGGCAGCATTTCTCTACACGCTTGTTGCTGCCTGGAGCTGTCCCACTCGATGAGGCCCATACCCCCTGTTCTTGGATTCCTCTTATCTCCCTGGTATTTTCCCCTCTCTGGGGTCATTGAGTGAAGAAATGTGTGCAGGGTCAGCTTTTCCAAAACTCATCAATGTCTGTGCTCTCTTGTCCCCCTCCCCCAACCCCATACTTCTGAATTTTAGGAGCTGTCCTGCTGAGCAGGGTGAGGAGAGTCTTATATTTCTTACATAAAAATATATAATATTATTAATATATTTCTCTCCCAAGTCTTGTATCTAATCTATATTCTAGTCAAGGGGACAAAACTGGGCAGAGGGTGATTTTTGCTCTGCTGGTACAACACTGCCCGAGGTAATTAAAAGCCCTAGCTTTGGAGAGGAAGGGCAAAGACGAGATGGAAACAAGGGGGATCAGGGGGAGACATGTTAATAGTTCTGAAAGTTTTCCTGCTCAGCATAAAGACTCACAGCTCTTTAATATGTTGACCATATGTCCAGTATTTCCTATGACAGTCCCCAGTTTGAGTAATTTTATTCTTTAAAAGGAGACTCATTGTTAAATCTGTAGCTAAATTTGTTTTAAATTGCATCCTTTGGGAGGGCTTTCCATATAGATACATTAAAGATGGGAGAGGGTGGGAGGACCCTGAGGTCTGCCTCACTTTCTTCTGCAGGTGGAATGCATCATGGCCAAGGGGAGGTGTCGAGAGTCCCCTTGTGCCATCTGGATTGGAATAAGACACTACTCAGAAACCCTTCCAAAGAACTGGGGAGTGTCCCTGAGCACCTCCCACTCCCAAAGGACAGTGCATATGTTCCCTGGTTCCCCAAGCCTAGCAGGGCAGCCCGCCCGTCATCCAGAGAACTGTGGGATCCTATCTGCTTCAAGGACTCTTTCCAAAATGATCTCCCAAGCAGCTCATGCCTGAACTTGGAGTAGTGACAACTACATCTCTCACACCCCACTCATCTTGTTCTCTTCTTGTCCCTTCCCCCCAAGTATAGCATCCTGTACTAGCATTTCCTAGTATGTAAATAGCTTATAATCAGGGCTTGGTTTACCTAATATGTTCTTAGAGTAATAAAGGTAAGTGTCATGTGTATAAGAGTCACACCCAAGCCCCCCCTGCTTTTCTCTCCCCCCACACCGCCCCAGGGTCATCCCAGCCACTCCCATGACTTCAGCTACCACCTATCTGCAGATGACCCAGTCTCTGTGTCCAGCCTACACTTCTCACTAAACCCCACACCTAACCACCCATCTGCCTAAGTACCCCACCTTCCACTTGGAGGTCAAATTTGAAACAACTCAAATTCAAGTTCTCCAAAAGTGGACTCCTTAATTTCTTCCATAAACCTGAGGCTCCTTTGTGTCCCATATTCTGATGCGTCACATTTGACAGTGGTTTTCGGTCCGTGTATGTCAGTGGACGGATGGGTGGGGGGGAAAGGGCGTGTCTATGAACCTCTTGAAATTTTAGGCAAGATTTTGTGTGTACGTGTGTTTTCTTCCTGCAGAAAGAGATGGCAGGTTTTTCAGAACCTGACTGTGATCCCTGAACTAGAGAGTCAAGCCCCTGTCTGTTTCTCTGGCTTCATCTCTTGGCAGCCCCACTTTGAGCCCCAAGCCCCACATCTCCTGAACCTACGCTCGCGGGCAGTGACTGACTCTTGGAGTTCCTGGAAAATGCCATCAGTTTAACGTATGCTGGTTCTTCTACTGAAGTGTGTTCCCATCCTCTTTGTCTGCAACCTTCAGGCAGCACCTCCTCTGGGAAGCCTCCCTTGCCTGACCCAGGCAGAGCTGATCAGCCCTTCCCTAGTGCCCCGTCTCCATATGGCATCCATCATACTGTAGGACAGCCTCTCGCGCCCTGCGTGTGCCTCAGGATCTCCTGCGCATCTTTTAATAAAATGCGGATGCTCCAGCCTTGCTTCCTCCCCAGTGAATCAAAACTGTGAAGGAGAGAGGCCCCCCAGGGGACTCTGAGGCACACGCTGCATGCTAAACCACAGTTGTAGGGCCTTTTTCTGGGTCCATATGACTTGGATGCACCGGACTATGAACTCCTTGAGAGCAGGGATCTTGTCTCAGCCACTTCCCCAATCCCCGTGGCACTTAGAACAGTGACAGAGCACAGTAGAATGAGCCAATCTCAACACTGGCCTACCGGGTGCCAGGTACCATTCTAGGGATCTCCATGTACTGCCATTCAGCACCTACAATTTTCCCATGAGTTACATCATTGATCCCCTTTAGAGATGAAGAAATATTTGTGAATGAGTGAACAAGTGAATCATACTTTCTAGAAAGCTGATTGGTTTAGAGAAATCTGAATATGATTTATTTCATAAACATGACTTTTTACAGGGGCAAGAAACATCTCACTCTGTTCTGATCATGTCCAGGGAGGGGAGAAAGAGAGAATCCGGGAAGGGATGTGATGATTTTCTGGAAAAGAGAACTACTCGGGTGGTGGTAGAACCAGACCAGGGCTGCCAAAAACTCACCCAAGAAGCCCCAACACAGCCCAGGCTGAGCCTGCCTCTTCCCAAACATGAGGGGCTTGGCACAGGGCAGACTAAGACGGCCACCAGCGGAGGGAGGGCAGCATTCCTGTCTCCTGCCTCCTCCTTTTCATGGCCGTTAGCCCCAAGGCCCAGTCTCTAGCTGCCATTTGCTCCCTTGGGAGTATAGTTTAAATCATGAAGTTTAAATCAGAGGCAGGTCTCTGTGTCCATTCACAGCCACCTGCAAGCTGAACAAGGCCTTTGAGATCACAGAATTCTGCTCCTTACCACGGAAGTGATGGGAGGACCACTCCCAGCCAGAAAGGGCAAGTAGGATTCAGAAAACAACGCAGAAGGGTGGCTGGCAGGACCTCAGTCACACCACAACCATGGCACTGGTGTGACCCAACCCTGTTCTCATCCCGTTTTTCAAGGTCCTGCTCTTCAGGGACCACCTTAACCCTAACCCTCCAGAAGCCTTCCCAGAAATTGCACACTGTGTCCTCTCTCAGGCATCCGCTCCCAACTCAACCCCAGAGCTTTCCCTCATAACACTTCTCTCTTCCCAGGCTGCTAGTCCCAGTTTCCCCAGGGAGCCATGAGCCCCTCAGACATCACAGACCTCCCATAGGAGCTAGCACCCCACTGGGAGCTCAAGAGTAAACAGCTTGACTATTCTGCTTACCAACAAGTCTTAAAAAATTAAAACCCTCCCAGTAAAATAACATCCAGTTATTTGAGTGAACAATTTGCCCTTACATTTTAACGTAGATTTTAGAGTTGTCCCAGCACAGTTTTTTAGAGATGTAACACAACAAGAGTTTTAAATGGTCTTGAATTCCAGACCTAGACCCCTTGGGTTCAAATTCCAGCTTTGCAACTTATTAGCTGTAAATTCACAGGCAATGTCCTTAACCTTGCTGTACCTCAGTTTCCTCATCCCTAAAATGGGTATAAAAATAGCACCTAGTCATAGGGCTGGTGTGAGGAGTGGATGAGTTAGTGTAAAGCACTTAGGACAGTGTCTGCCACACAAGCGGGAGCTCATAATGTGATCCTCTCATTAATTAAATCGATGTGATTCTCCCATGACCTCCTGTGATTCTCACAACACTAGAAAGTAGGTAAAGATCTCTCCTCTTCACAGAAGAGGAGACCAGTCTCAGAGAAGTTATGTTACTTGCCTCCGACAACACAGCTAATACATGAGCACCTGGTTACTCAAAGCCAGGATTCTGAGCTCCACAGACATGGCATAAAAAAGCCCTCAACTCTGGCGTCCCTACCGTCCCTCCAACTTCCCCTCCCCTGGCATTCCTGTGGCCTTCCCACACATTCTTGAAGCTTCCCAATAGCAGTTGGCTTTTCCACCCCAAACCCACTGTGGGCTGGGGGAATGGTGTCCCCCTCGCCCGCCACACTCCTCCCTTTCTGATCATGGGCAGAGAGACATTCACGAACCACTCTGGACTCAGCTGACAGTGCTGGTGGGTGCTGTGAGCAGGCAGGAACCACGGTCCTCATTTGGCTCTCCCAGGACCCAACCTACACAGGATCCTATAGATTATCTCCTGGTGTCATCCTGCCAGGCTTTGCTGACGCAGCTGCCCAGGGCCCAGTGCAGTGGAGCCTGTCAGAGGGGGACGTCCTAGAACACAGGACTCTGCCCCTGAGGCAGCTTGGTAGAGCTGCTGTGCCAGGAGGGTGGCTGGGTAGGTGTCCTTGGACAGGCTGAGGACAGAGAGGAGGTTGAGGACCTTGCTCTGCACGGGAGCCAGATGCTATCTGAAAAGGCAGAATGATGTCACATAGAAGCTTTGGGTGGGATCCTCAGACAGGAGAGACCTGGACAGAGACCCATCAGCTGTAGCATGAGTGCTGATCCCTTCAGGGCGTCCTGGGCTTTGCAGCTCACCCAGTCTCTTCAACACAGATGTTGCCTCACTAAGTCTCGTAACTGTCCTCTCAGGTAGATATTGTTATTATCTCCATTTACAAGTGAAGAACTGAAACTCAGAGCCCCTGTCTCCAATCTAGGGGTCTTGCTACTAACCTCACCGTTGAACAGACACAAACCTAATCCAGGAGACCAGGCAGGTTCCAGACGCATATGTGAGCAGGTGACGCTGGTGGGGAGCGGCGTAGAGACTGCAGAGCAGGCTCTGCTCCGTGCCTGCTGATCGTTGCCAGGTGGGAATGCAGCCTCAGGATTACAGGATCTTTGGTTTTTTCCGGAGAAGCTGGAAATCTGGATGTTTAAAATGTGAAATTTCCCATTTTTTTATGTTGGCAGCTAATCTTATTTAGTTTAAAATGTCTAGCAGGCTTCTCTGCTGGCGCAGTGGTTAAGAATCCACCTACCAATGCAGGGGACATGGGTTCGAGCCCTGGTCCGGGAAGATCCCACATGCCGCGGAGCAGCTAAGCCCGTGTGCCACAACTACTGAGCCTGCGCTCTAGAGCCCATGCTCCACAACAAGAGAAGAAGCCACCACAATGAGAAGCCCACAACAAAGAGCAGCCCCCATTCGCCACAACTAGAGAAAGCCTGCGAGCAGCAACAAAGACCCAACGTAGCCAAAAACAAATAAATTATTTTTTAAAAAGTCTAGTGGGCTAAACAAAACACATTATTGGGCTGGATTCGACTCAGGCTGCCAATTTGCAGGCTTGGGCCAGCACACTGCCTTTAAGATGCCAGTAAGGCTGGGATAAGCCCTATCCTCCTCAATTGAATTAAAATGTTCAAATGCCCCAGTAGGTCATACCCATGTAAGTCAACACAAACCAGTGAGTGAGGAATTATTTACTGAATGCCTGTATGTCAGACTTAGTTTTAGGGATACAGGATGTATCTCAACAAAAACAGAAAAAAACACCAAACTCATGGAGTTATATTCTAATTGGGAGACATATGATAAAGATAAATTTGTAAAATTTATAATGTGTTAATAACAACTGCTAAGGGGAAGAAGAAAGCAGAAAAGGGACTTACGAAGTTTTGTGCAGGTATTTCAATTTCAGACAGGGTGGCCAGAGACAGCCACTGAGAAGATGAAATGTGATAAAGACTTGAAGTTGAGGGGTGAGGGAGTTATGTAGATATCTGCAGGGAGAACAGGCAGAAAGAGGGAATAACACGTACAAAGGCCCTGAGGCCCAAGGAGAGTACCAGTGTGGCTGAGAAACAGGAAGGGGGCAAGAGTGGCTGGGAGAGGTGTGGATAGTAGTATTAGAGGTGAGAGAGGTAACAGGTAAGAGGAGTGAGGAGGAGAAAGCCAAAGTACCTAGGGCTTTGGGTCTCACTTGGAGTGAGACTGGAAGCCATTGGAGTGACAGGGTCATTCTTGCTGCAGTGTTGAGGATCAGTTGAAGAGAAGCAAGGAATGAAGCAGAAAGAGCTTTTAAAACACCAGTGTGATAATCTGGGTAAGGAGATCGTGGTGGCTGGGGCCACAGTGCTGGCTGTCAGGGTAGTGAGAAGCGATCAGATTCTGGACATATTTTGTGGGCAAGCCCAGTGGTGTGCTAGTAAAGGCTGAACAAGCAGCTCTTGCAGGGTGGTAGCTGATTTCCATTCCTAACAGGTACAGAGAGATGTGTGAGAGCACCAGGCCTAGAGCCCTCCAAGGGGCAGGAAGGGTTCCAACCCCACTCTTGCTGGATTCAGCAGGGGCCCGGAGGCAGAGTTACGCTTCCAAGTCCGTTCTTCCCCACCAGCTTGGTTACCCAACTCCTTTTGTGGGATCTTGTGTACCCCTGCCTATGGGGCAATGAAGAAGTGTAAGACACAGATCTATGGCTGGTAGCTGTGTGGCTTTTGACAGGTTATTTAATCTGAGTCTCCGTTTTTTTTGTATTTAAAGTGGGGATAAAAATGACAATGAGGCAATACATGAAGGTTCTTAACATATTGCCCGGCACATAGTAGCCATTTAATGTGTGAAAAATATTATTATTAATATGATAAGACAAAAACAAGGGGAAAAAGTGAAAGATTAATTTAGGATATAATTAAGGATATTTTTAGGTGGTATAGACCAGATCAGCCTTCATTCTTGGAAGCAAGTAGGGCCAAGAAAAGGGGGAATAAAAAATTGGAGTTAATGCATCACATAAATATGTATAAGGGGCCTACTCTGTATCATTTTCTCCCCTTCATAGTACAACCACCATTTATGATATACTTAGATTTATTTATGTGTTTGTTTATTTTTTTTCCAGCTCTATTGAGGTATGATTGACAAATAAAAGTTATATGTATTTGGGTTACACAATGTGATTTTTTTGAGGTTATTTTCTGTGTCTCCTGCTAGACTGAGCTCTCCAGGAGGGCAGGGACCATGTCTGTTTTGTTCACAGCTGTGTTCTCAGAGACTAACATAGTGCCAACCGCATAGTTGGAACTCAATAAGCATTTGTGGGATGAATGCCAGGCCTGGGCAGGGTGCTGGGATACGCTGTAAGACTTCATAGAGCATTTCATCTCAAGGGGAAGCTGGAATAACTTAAATAATTCTCTGAAGGCAGTTCTGAGGCCCTTTGTGAGAGCAGAAGGTATCAGGCAAGGGGCCTGAGATGAGGAGAGAGGGACAAGGCAGTGGAGGAAGATGACAGGCACACGAGCACTGATAGGGAGGCAGCAGGGGCACCAGAGATGGGCTGGGGCGGGGGGAGCAGGAGAAGGGGCCCATCGCTGGGCTTAGAAGCCAGGACTGGGGCCGAGAGGGTGAGGGTGAAGCTTGCAAGAGGGAGGCTGAAAAGGGAGTGACCTGGAGCCACCTCCGCCCCAACCCACCAGGGACTTGGGTTGAAGGAAGGAGCCCAGCTCTGGGTCACAGGGACCGGATGGAGTGGAGGCAGCCTGGAGCTGCACTGAAGGGTTGGGAGAGTCCTGGCGGAGCTGCAGGGCTCGGTGACGCCTGGGGCTCAGTGAGGGCCTGGTGGACAGGAGAGTGCTGTGGGAGCGGAGCAGCACAACGGGGCCAGGATGATTTAATCCCACGGCAATGTGACGGCTAATGAATTTCGTAGCCCCTCCCTGAGCTCAGCCACAAGCGGAGCCCAAGGCTGGGGGAGAGAGGAAGAAGCTGGGAGCAGGATGGGAGAATGAAGGGAGCAGCCTGAGGAGGAAAAGGAGGGATGGGTGAAGGGGAGAGAGGACCAGAGGAGAAAGGAGGGGGAGAGAAGGGTGGGAGGGAGGAGTAGGGTCTCCTGACCACAAGAATCAGTGTGACAGCCTCACGGACCAAATGGCCCATATCACACCCTTGTACCTCCACGGGTGGTGACCATCAAAAATCAGGTTCATAAATGCCAGTCTGATGGGGTGACAGCCTCTTTCTGGGGGAACATGTAGTCTAAGGGCAGAGCCACGTTATAAGAAGAGCATAGGGCTTCCCTGGTGGCGCAGTGGTTGAGGGTCCGCCTAACGATGCAGGGGACGCGGGTTCGCGCCCCGGTCCGGGAGGATCCCACGTGCCGCGGGGCGGCTGGGCCCGTGAGCCACGGCCACTGGGCCTGCGTGTCCGGAGCCTGTGCTCC
>NW_020173731.1:12955646-12964452 GCF_003031525.2 Neophocaena asiaeorientalis asiaeorientalis | reverse complement strand
AGTCCCGGGTACCGCAAAAAAAAAAAAAAAAAAAAGAAGAGCATAGCTGGCTCCCCTCTGAGCCCGTCCTTGCCTTCCTCCTTCTGCCCCCTCCTTACCTCACCTCCCCATCTCCCCTCTTTCTTCCGCTCCGCAGAACAAACGGGAAGGAGGGTGGCTGCCTGCCCAGAGAGCTACTGCATTCAGAATGAGCAGACAGATGAGTAATGTTCATGATATAATAGCCCTTATGACGACGCCGCGGTTTACCCAGCACATGTCTCCAGAACCCAAGGCTCTCTTTCAAATCCACGTTCCGCTTAAGGCGGAAGGGGGCTTCTCTGTCCTCCAAGAAGGATCTGAATATAAAAAAGGGGGCTTCCCTGGTGGCGCAGTGGTTGAGAGTCCGCCTGCCGATGCAGGGGACATGGGTTCGTGCCCCAGTCCGGGAAGATCCCACGTGCGCCGGAGCGGCTGGGCCCGTGAGCCATGGCCGCTGAGCCTGCGCGTCTGGAGCCTGTGCTCCGCAGCGGGAGAGGCCACAGTAGTGAGAGGCCCGTGTACCGCAAAAAAAAAAAAAAAAGGGAACCTGAATTCCAGCATGAGAGAGGCAAGGTAGACTGAAGGAAGAACTTCCTCACAAGGTCATTTAAGCTTAAAGTGCTAGGCTAATGAAGGCTCGGTGTATGAAGCCAAGGTGGGGTGGAAAGCCTTCATTTCTGGGGGTATCTAGTGAAAGCAGAGCCACCACTATCCCAGACTGCCTCCTCCCAGCTCACCACAACACTTTGCTAACTCCAGAGCCTCTCATTGAGCCCTGGCCAATGGAGCAGACAGTGGGGGCTGCCAGCCACCTTCCAAAACATGTTTTGCCTTTTTGCCTTCATTCTGTGGCTTGGCTCAACTGGGCCTGAAAATTCCCCACACCTGGGGTAGGCCAAGATGGGATGCTCCACCATTAACATCACTGTTTCCAGCTTGAACGCCCTGCTCTGTCCTCAGAACAGCCTTATGGGGTGGGACAGCAGGTCTTCAGTCCCCAAAAGCAGCGAGGGGCAGCTTCCAGGGCCACAAGGGGGGAGGGGCATCAAGAGGCCATGGTTCAGAGTCTCTGGGGTCTTGCTGCACAGCCCCTAGTGCCACCCCCAGAGTGCCTCCCAAGAAAGAGCATCTACAGTGGGCTTCTAAGACCTGGCTGGAGTGGCCCCATCAGCTCACTGCCAAGAGGTGACTGGATCGAAGGGGCATCATTTGTGCCCAGTAAATTTCTTCCCAGCTTGCAGGCCTCGGCCCAGAGCTCCCTTGGCTAAATCCTCTGTCTATGGCCGCCAAGGCCAGTGTAAACACTACAAAGGAAACACAGTGTCTCTTGGCAAGGACACTTCATAACAAAGCTCGGGATTCTTCCATGATGCTGTTTCATGAGCTATGGCCATGAAAAGTATTTCTCAAAAAATAAAATAAAATAAAAAATAAAAAGTATTTATCCTTTACTGTGAATCTTTGGGTTCAGACAGTCGTTATGGGTCTTGTTGCCCCGATTGTCCTGTCTGTGTGTGTATTGCCCATTTTAGACTGAGAGTCAATGGAACACTTCAAATAAGCCCTAAGTTCCCCTGCTACCCTCCCTGGGCACGGACTGGGGAGGGAGAACAAGGATGAAGCCAATCATGGCTCCTCTTTCCCACACCATCAGCTGGGAGAATCCCTCCTCACACTGCTCTTGGGAAATGCCAATGCCAGGCTGATGGGGAGAAGCAGCCTCTGTCAGGGGCAGAACCACACCATGTGAAGAAAAGAGAAAGGAGATCCAGGAACAAACCACAGGCACGCAAGTGTGAACAGAAGGCAGGGTGAATGTAGGAACAGAGGGGTTCCAGGAATCTGCTCGGGTGGGCCGCCCTCCCTTCCGGAAGGGTGCTTTGACACAATTTCCAGGGCAGGATGGTGGCTCCACTCTGGAGAACCAAGCTGGGGCCCACAGACAGCTACCAAAGGGCGTTCTCTCTCTCCCTCTGCTTCAGCCTACAGAGGGAGAGCCCCTGGAGGCAACAGAAGTCTCAGGCAGTGGGTGGGAGTGCACGTGTACAGCGCTGTGACATCCTACAGTAGCACTTCTGAACGCTGCAGGCTGAGAAAGGAGAAAACTGGAGCTGAGAACATTGGCTTCCATCTTTGCCTCTGTCTGGATCCTTTCCCTCTGGTGGGGCCGGAATCAGGAGGGAGCTACGGGTGGGCAGCCACGTGGCTCAGCCCCTGAGCCCTGTGATCTGGCTCCGAGTGAGGCCAGGGGTGTGCACAGGAGGTAGGCGGAGGAGGGCCAGGAGGCAAGAGGGAGATGGGGCACCGTTCCCTGAGCTGCAGGCCAACCAGTCATTTTTCCAGACTGGGCAAGTAGAGCAGAACACAAGAAAAATAAAAAGAAAGGAGGCTGATGTTTATGGGGATAATGAGAGGAGTGGGCAAGCATTGTGTCAGCTCCCGGAAAAGAGATGACAGCTCTGTTATCTCAGTAAAAGCCACAGACCAGGTTTCGGGAGACCAGGGTTCCAATGCAGCCTGACACCGGGAGTAGTGTGGGTAGGAGTCGGGTCATATCATGTTTTATTAACTAACACCGCCCCCCACACTCCCACACACACATAACTCACTGTGGATTACCATTCGTTCAGCAAGCATTATCAGTATAGTGTAGCATGGACCCTGGAGCCAGGCTGCCTGGATCTGACACTTAGAGACTGTATAACACTCTGTAAAATGGGGATAATAATAATAGTACCTAGTCCTGTGGTTGTTATGAGGATTAAATGAGCTAATGCACTGTAAAGTAGATGCATGGTACATAGTAGGCTCTTGGAAATGTTAGCTATTCTGACCATTATTATTCCTCTGCCAGGTCCTTTGCCAGGAGCTGGGTTTCTGCCTTGGAGACCCTCCGATCATACAAAGGAGGTACAAGCAGTAACTGCACCATGCGGTAAGTGCAGTAAGAGAGCTGTGCCCAGGGGAGCACGGACAAGAGCAAGCTCACTCTGCCTGTGGAAATCAGGGAGAGCTTCATACAGGAGATAATATTTGATTTGGGTCCTGCAGGGTGAATAGGAGTTCCCCAAATGACGAATAAGGAAAGAAGGACATCTGAACCTAGATTGGGCAAAAGCTTAGAGACATGAAAACCTGGGATACATGACCCCGTGAATCTGGCTCTCAAGTTCTGTAGGAATTATAGAAGGAAATGAGAATGGCAGGAAAACCAGGTCAGACTGCAGGGCCTCGTGTCATGCTAAGGCATTTGAATTTTGTTCTGTAAAAAACTGAGACTAACTACGGAATTTTAAGCAAGGGGATCGCATGATCAAGTTTGTGTTTTGGGAAATAACACACTTGTGGGTCATGAAAAATAGATTAGAAAGTGAGAAGCCTGCAGAAAAACACACACAGGAGAATTTTGCAATGGCTCGGGCAAACACAAAGGAGGAGAAAGTATTCTAGTGCTCCTGGACTGGCTGGCAGATTACACTGAGGCCAGGGTGCAGGGTACTGACACCTACTGTGTGTCAGAACTGTGCCAGGTCCCAGGGCTCCAAGTAAGAATCAGATTTGACACAGGCCACTGGGGAGTTTGTAGAGCAGGCAGAGAGGAGAACAGAGGAGGGCAGGGAAGAGGCACAGGTCCTGGGCTGGACACACACTAGGGGGATGCTGGAACACATGGACAGAGTGCGTATGGCTACCCATGGGGTTGGAGAGGAAAGTGCTGTCAGGAGATCATCCTAGAGGATGCAACAGCTGGAGGACGGAAGGGTCAGAGAGCAAAGATGTGGAGATGTGAAATAGCCTGGAGGATTCTGGTTGCTGTGAGACAGTCACATGGTTAGGGTCTAGAGTTTGAGAAACGAGGCTGGAGAAGTAAGGAGGAGTCAGAGCTCAGCCAAAGGTGTGGATCCCAATCTCTCACGGTGGCAGCCTTTAAAAATACAGATCTAGGACTTCCCTGGTGGCGCAGTGGTTGAGAGTCCAACTGCCGATACAGGGGATATAGGTTCGTGCCCCGGTCCGGGAAGATCCCACATGCCGCGGAGCGGCTGGGCCCGTGAGCCATGGCCGCTGAGCCTGCGTGTCTGGAGCCTGTGTTCCACAACGGGAAAGGCCACAACAGTGAGAGGCCCGTGTACTGCAAAAAAGAAAAAAAATACAGATCTATTTGAATCAGCATCTCTAAGGCGGGGTGGGGGGCGGGGCTCAGACATTTTTAAGAGCTCTCTGGTGAATCTGACCTGCACCATAGGCTAAGAACCACGGTTATGGGGACAGGAAGTCACTGAAAGGTGACCTGGTCAGATCCATGCCTTAGGAAGATCCAGGTGGAAGGTGGAGGCCAGAGGGAGGGTGAGGCAGGGACACTCGTTCGGGAGCCCCAGTAGTGGTGTAGTACCATGGAAGGTGAGGGGGGAGGCTGCCAAAGCCACTAAGGAAATACAACTGACAGAACTTAGGGAGTCCATACGGTTGGGGGGAGGGGAGAAAGAGAGGAGTTGAGAGTAAATCTGTATTTTAGGAATGAGAAACTGAGGCCTGGATCAGTGGTTCTCAACAGTTTTGAGTGTGAGGATTTCTCTTCAACATAAAAAAAAATGTGATGATAGTTAAACTTGCATTAATAGAAAATACCTAAGGACACCAGCTACATAGATTTCTAAAATGATCTCTAGATCATTCTAAAGAACTTGCATTTTATTCATCACAACAGCATAGATATCTACATGAACAAGAACATCGGAAGCAGAACAACCTGGATTCCAGTCTTATGTCTACCATTACTGGACATGTGACCTTGGGCACCGGAACTATCTGTGCCTCCGCCCCTCACCCGTCAGGTGGGTGTTTCAGCAGTACCGCATCATGGAGGTGTACTAGGATTGAAGAGTTGTTCGTGTAGAGGGCTGAGAAGAAGGCTTGAGGTATGGTCGACTTCAATGAGCTTAACTATTACTATAACTTTTATTCAGGTTAAAGATGATGCTTGGTGCACATGCGGATGTGAGGACGCCCAAGGTCATGTGTGGTGGCCCCAGGTCGGCCTGAGCTGCTCCTGCCCTCCTGAACTTTGCAACATGGGGCATAATTAACTACATATGTCCACGTGTCATCACCACATGGCGGCAGTGTGACTGTGCCTATGTAAGGCAGTGTCATTACCCAATATTCCATTGCATGGAGCAGGGTGCCATCGGTGATTTATCAGAATTATATCTGGAACTTGGATATTAGATCTAGGTGTTGTGACTTGCAAAAGGCAATTTTTACAACATAAATATTAAGTTAGACTGGAGTTCCAGGATGATGTAATTGGAGGGTGGAAGAGGCATCCCAGAACCTTGGAGGACCTCACCTTGGAAGGCAAAATGCCATTACCACTCCCCTGAGCCTGGCTTCTCGAGGACCTGAGGAGCTCTGGAAGCAATGCTGACCAAGCAGCCCCCTGACCAGCGTTGTCTGGTCGTGCCAGCTGATGGTGTAGCAGGACCGCGCAGCTGGCTCACAAACTGACAACCTCTGGACAGGATCATGAACAATGAGCAGAAAGGGATTTCAGGGTCCCCCAGTACAACTGCACTCCCTGTGTGGCTGCAGACATGGTTCATTTCTCCCCTCCCTGTCTTTGTCCCTCCCTTTGGTTGACAACCAGAGCCCTTGGGGTTTCCGAGTATACATGCAATGTCTTGGCCAGAAGTAAAGAGGATAAGGAAGCTTCTTCCCCGAGAAGAAATGGTCCCTGGTTGGGGCCAGGCCAGGGTAGAATGTGGGGTCTTGGGGGGGGGGGGGGCGCTGAGCCCCTGGCAGAGTGCCAGGAGCCAGCATGTCTGCAGTAAGGAAATGACAGCTTTGCAGAAGGTTTCTGTCCTCAGTACACAGCCTTGGAAAGCGTCAGAGGGCTGCCAGGCCAGAGGGGCCTCCCAGGATGAAGGACGTGTCCTATAGCACGGGAGGTAAAATGTTAACTGCCTCAGCAGCTGGACAACCCCAAGGGGAGGGACACCTAGGACTGAGGTGGAGTTTTCCACTGTCCCAGTGACAAGAGTGCTCAGATTCAGAAACTAAGTTAAATTATAGAAGAAAGTTTAAATTGTAAAATAATTTAACTACTTAGTCAGTAGACTGCAATTGATACCTGCCACACACACATGAGAAAACTGAGGCTCAGAGAGGGCAAATGAGTAGCCCAAGGCCACCTAGTTAGCATGGAAAGGAGGCAGAGCCAGAACTGGACCCAAGTTTGTGGGACTCCAAGCCCAGCACGGCTTACCTTAAAAATGGGTCAGGAGGTGGCAACAAGCCCAAATGGCCATCAGGAGGGGCTGCTCAGACAAATACGGGGCAGAGAGGGAGAGAGAGCCTTATGCACCAATATGGAGTGATCATCAAGATATCCTACTGAGTAAAAATAAAAGTGCATAGTTGCTTGAACCTATCGCTGGTATGTGCATTAAGTTAAATCTGGCAGCACGCAAGAAACTGGTATGCTGGTTGTGCCCTGAAGGAAACTGGGTTACGGGGAAACAGGCAGGGGGAGAAGACTTTTCCCCGGTGCAATCTTTCGTACCTTTTGGATTTTGAATCAAGAGAAGGCACTAGCTTTTCATATTTTTACAGTAATAACATTTTTAAAAAAGAGATCGAGGGGCTTCCCTGGTGGCGCAGTGGTTAAGAATCCGTCTGCCAATGCAGGGGACACGGGTTCGAGCCATGGTCTGGAAAGATCCCACATATGCCACGGAGCAACTAGGCCTGTGAACCACAACTACTGAACCTGCGTGTCTGGAGCCTGTGCTCCGCAACAAGAGAGGCCGCAACAGTGAGAGGCCCCCGCACCGCGATTAAGAGTGTCCCCCGCTCGCCACAACTAGAGAAAGCCCACGCACAGAAACGAAGACCCAACACAGCCATAAATTAATTAATTAATTAAAAAAAAAAAAAAATAAAAAAAAAAAAAAAAAAAAAGAGATCGACAGAGAATTTCCTTGTTCAACCCTCTTAAATGTGATGAAACAGACTCCTACTGAGCACCCAGGCTGTGCCAAGCCTCAGGTGGGTGCTGCGGGTTATGCCATGATGGGCAGGATGCTGCCTCTACCCACCAGGAGCCACTCACCCCAGGCGACCCAGACCCCCAGGCTGGCTGAGGGGTACGCCACCACAAGACTCCCACAGCTCCTCCCTATTGCATATTTGCCCGGACCCCCAGCCACCCGAGGCTGTGAGCCTCAGTTTGTGAGGGGTGAGGGTCTGACCCAGATCCAGCCCCTGTGGGCCTGATGACCACAGGGCAGTTGAGCCCAAACTGCTCAGGGCCACGCCTCTCCTTCCTGGCAGAGTCTCCAGACAGGGCAGTGGGGAGGTGGGGAGCCTGAGCTGCCTCCCTGTGGAAAGGATCATAGACAATCGTGCCCTTTCTTCTCTTGCTTTAAGCACTTACTGTGCAGATCAAATAAGCAGTGAGCCCCCAAGATGGGATTTCAGCCTGGGTGGGAAGTGTGAGCAGGTCCTGACTCTCTGGAAAGGCAGCTGTATTCCACCACATTGGAGAGCCACCTCCCCACTGCCTCACCTTCCCTGCACTTTTCTGTCCCCACATTCCGCCTCCTAGCTCCCCATCCTAGGAGTCGGCAACTGCAGCAGCAACCCAGGTATCTTAACTTCCCACCACTTTTCCCAGCCTTCACCTCGTATTGTCCTTGACACACCAAAAAGAGATAGATACCTCCCTTAGGGTGAAGCTTCGCCAATTGGTGTCCCCGAGACTCCAAGAAGGGAAGCTCTTTCTGGAGGAGCCACCTCTTTGTGGAGGAGGCTAAGGGTCTGGCTATGTGAAGCCAGTGAATCGCAAAATGCTCTCCCAGCCAATGCTTCCAATGAAGCAGCTCTCCAGGGACCTGATGATAGAAAAAGTAAACATCATCAAGTTTTCTAAGTAATCAGCTGAAGTGGCAGGCAGTTTCGACGGGCTGTTACTTAACACTTAGCTACAAGTGTGTTGCAGTTTTTTAACTGACGAGAATTGTTAGAGGTGATGGTCTTACTTGAGTGGGTCTTCTGGGGTGACATGGACAGGGGACGTTTGGGTTTCCTCATGTACTTTGTGTGATGACCATACAGCCTTCAACTCTCTCCTGAGTGTGATATACATGGAGAAGCTGAAAAAAGACACTGACGTTGTTCACACGGACAGTGACTTTAGGTCTTACATAAAATCTTTATTCTGCCTTACCTTTGCAGTGTGATCCCAGGCCAGACTTTTCCCTCTCTGGTCCTCAGAGCATCCTGGCAGCCAAACCAAGGCTGTCTCTTGTGCTAACTCACACGCAGCAAGACTCCATTCCCTTAGCAACCTCCTAGACAAGATGACCCAGGGAAGGATTGTCACTGCTCAGAGGACACATCCCACACCCCTCACATTTGGGAATGTAACAGCAGGGGAGTGAGGGGCATTAGAAGAAAGGCAATTGTTAGAAGGAGGATTGAGAGAGCCTGACGCTTTTCATTCCTTTTCCTCTGTTAATTTGGCCTGTTTTCCAAACATGGGTCAAACAATCTCCCTCCCAGAAGCAGCAGCAGCAGAAGGAAATGTTATTAAAAACGGGTCCGTTAGTGGGCATGGTGTGTGGATGAAGTCTTTGGGAGTCTTGGCTGCTAAATAAAGACTTTATTGTTGTCATTCCTCCTTTCCCAAGCTCCCTCCCTCTCTTCTCTCCTCCCTCCCTTCTCCCCTCCCTCCCTCCCTTCTCCCCTCCCTTCCTCACTCCTCCCCTCCCTCCTTCCAATTTGC
>NW_020173731.1:12939712-12955519 GCF_003031525.2 Neophocaena asiaeorientalis asiaeorientalis | reverse complement strand
TAGGATCCGGTGGAAGAAAAGCCAGGCAAACACAAGCAGGCACACACCACTAGGAGATCAGAACTTCTAGCTGGCTCTCTGCTGCCACAGCTCCACCAAAGGGCGGGGGGAAACGGAGGGAGCCTTGCCGACTAAACCCAGAGCTGAGAGGAGAGGAAGGTGGTGCAGGTAAGTCCAGTCTGGAGATGGGCAGGAAGGCTCCTGCCGCCAGCCAGTTTCTTCCTGCTCTATCCAAGCTAGTTTATTGATCTAGTCTGTATCCTCTCCTTCCTTCCTCCCTCCCTCCCTCCCTCCCTCCCTCCCTTCCTTCCTTCCATCCTTCTTTCCTTCCTTCCACCAAATTTTTCTCCTTTCGAAGGAGCTCAAATTAGTCTTCCTCATTTCTTCTCCACGCTCTTCCTTCTCTGCATCATTCTGTACCCATGTATTTGCTTGTTGCGAAAGCTAAACTTTCTTGGTACAGATGTTTGTTGTAGCGCAGAGTGACGCTGCACACGGTATTTCTACAGATCAAGTTCCCATAGAAACCCTACTCTAGAACCCATCTCTCTGCACCTTTCACGTTTTGTCACACACTGTCACAGGCACACACATGGGTCCCACAGAGGCTGCGCTCTCGCTCCACATGCACACCCACGAATACGCACACAATATGAAGGCAACCTGTCCGTTCACCTCCGCTCTTCTGCATTTGACATGCAGGGCTAGAGCACGTAGTGATGAGACACTGGCAGGGACACACACAGGCACGCTCACACACACTGCATCTTGTCTCTTGCCCTCTCACACGCCTCCCCAGCTGTAAGAGAAAAGAGAAAGTGCGTCTCCCCACTGAGATGGCAGAGCCAAAAGAAATCATGTGTCCTGAGTCCAGGCGGAGTAGGAAGGGCATGAACAACTGCAGGAGCTGGAAGGATTTCTTCGTTCTTCAGAACTTAATTGAGTGGGAGAGAGAAAAGCAGGTTTCCAACCTGCACAGTGTCTTCCTAGTAGCTCTGACCTTGGAGGTACTAATTCCCAGCTCTGGGGGCAATTCATTTCTTTTTTCTGCAGGCAGCTAGAAAAGATTTCTCTTTAAATCCACTTCAAAATTATCCCACATTGGTAAGGGGTCCCTGTGGGAGAGCAAAAAAGACAGTAGTTCCTTAATCAGTCAGGGAGGGGAAAACTGAAGTGGCCAACTGAATGGGGCTTGTTTCCAAATAGGGTGGTCCCTCTCCATCTCCCCAGCTCATTCCTCTTTGACAACACAGAGTGCTACCCGAAGGCAGGCAGGGCATGGGCAAGAGCAGGGTCTCCAAATATGGTTGCTCTTCCAAACGCCCTGAGTGCAGGGGAGGGGGAGAGGGGTGCTTACTAAAAATATAGATGCCTGGACCCCTTGCTCCAGACCCACTGGATCAAGACCCAGGAATCTATTGTTGTCTTAGGACTTGAGGGTCAGCTAGGGTTTGAGAACCTGAACCAGGGGCCTGAAGGAGACCTGTGTGGAATTGAAGAGCCCGGGCTGTTAGCTGCACAGAAGGGCTGTGTGGCTTCCTGGACAAGGACTGTCTGATGGAGGAGCTCCCGAGGGTCCCAAGTGGGCCACCCTCTTTTGTGGAGTAGAAACAAGCACCTGAGGGAACAGGGAAGACCTCCTGTGAGCTCTCACCCTCCCTTCTCCTTGTAAGCACTGACAGGTATGTCGTGGGGGTACATTCCAGAAAGAAATTTCCCCCAAGGTAGCTCCAAAGAGTTTATGTTTCCTCTTACCTGCTAATCTGCCTTCCCTGGGCCCCCAGCGGCATGCGTGGGGCTCCCCTCCATCCCTTCTAGATGCCCCCCATTCCCTGCCCAACAGCTGTCTGTTCTGACGGGCTCACACAGAGGATGGGCTGAACACTCCCCCTTCGCCTTCCTGGGAGAGGGGGCAGCAGCCCTATTTATTGGGCCTGTGGGAGAAGCTGGAAGGGGCAGAAAGGCCAGGTGCAACAGGTTGGGATGGGAAGTCATGGGTCACAGTGGGACTCCACAGCCTGCTGAGGAGAGCAGAGTGCACCGTCCCTGGTCAGCATCCCCTCACCTGCTTCAGGAATGTTAGGGGTGGGGGTTACTGAATTGGAGGGACAGAGTAAACGTTCCCCGAATGGCCAGAGGCATCTGTGTTCTCTCTAATTTGTTGGTTCTGAGACCCAAGTGTGGTCTCACAGGCCCCAAAGAGGAGGAAATTTCTCTGTGTAGGAAGGTTGGGAGAAATCCATGTGCCCACCTGCAAAGATCAGCCTTTCGGTGGAGGGCAGGCCTGTCCTCTGGCCAAGCTGGAGGGAAAGAGACCCCATTATTTTGAAATAATGTCAATAATAGCTTAACATTCACTGAGCCTCACTTTTCACACATTTCCTCACTTAACCTTCAAAATAATCTGATAAGAAGGTGTTAGTATGCCCATTTTACAGATGAGGAAACTGAAGCTTAGTAGAGGTAAGAGATTTCTCAAGAGTACCCAGCTAAACAGCTGATGAGTTGCAGGGTTGAGACCCACATCTACAAGCACCCAGTGCATCAGACAGATTCTTGTATGCTTTTTTTCAGGGCTTGGAGATGTTAGGGGATGGAGGCAGAGAGAAGGATACGGTGAGGTGACAGGCTGTCAGAGGACTAGAGCCATTCTCACGCTTGTTTCTTCCCCAGGCCCTTGGAATGGAAAACTTGCTCTTCTGGACTAGTGGCCTGAGGCCAAAAAAACACTGTGTTTACACTTTGCCTGGTGGTAGACACTGGGGAGACAGATCGTCTCTCCATAATAGTGTTATATTGATTTTTAGCACTTTCTGATCTGTAGCACATTTTAAAGTTGCTTATCACACTTCTGAAAACAACTGGAGGAGGAAGACAGGGATAGGGAAAACTTCGTTATCTCCATTTTACAGATAAGGAAACTGAGGTGAGAACAGGGTCACGTCACTAGGTCGAGGTAGACGGGCTGTGACCCCACGTCCCCTGTCTAATAGGCACCATGATGCACCCCCTGCCTCTGCCCCAATCAGGCTCACGCTTACTCTGATTTCACTCCCCAGGAAAGGGACAGTGCATCAGTGATGTGCTGAATTTATCACGCCTCCATGTCAACCCTTTCCTTACCTCAGGACCCCACAAGCCCTACTTGGAGGCCTTGGAAGAGTCTCAGGCAGGCTGGCTGGGCCTGCCTCACTCCTCTGCTAACAGCCGATCAGAGACCATCTGATTCACCTAGCTTCCAACTCTCTTCTGGGCTTCAGAAAGAGATAAAGGGAACAGGATGGCTTTCAGAAGTCTCAGTTTAGGACAGAAGGAAGGGAATAAAGAAAGAGGGTCATCCCAATGTCCATGGGTGTGTCCAGGGGCAACCCCATCCTCCGTGGTAGGGTCACTGGCTGTGTTAAGCCATGGAGGCTCAGGGGTGACAAGCTAGATGGGAAATCTGACAAAAAAGAAGAACACCAGGAAGTAGCGTGGAGTCATCCTTCTTTAACCCGGGGAGACACACCCAACCTCACTCCCAGCCCAGCCCCAATCCTAGACTCTCTCCATACAAAGCCAATTACCCGTAAACCTGCCCTAATGACTTGGCAAACCCACGTGGACCTCAACCCTGCCCCCAGTCCTGAGGCTAAACATTGCAAGGATCCTGGGAGTTTGAACCTTAAATGAATGAATTTATGAGCTAAGCAGGGACAGGGCTATCTCACTTTAAAAATCAGAGTCTCTCGGACTTCCCTGGTGGTCCAGAGGTTGAGACTCTGTGCTCCCAGTGCAGAGGGCATAGGCTCAATCCCTGGTTGGGGAACTAAGATCCCACATGCCACACAGCGCGGCCTAAAAAAAATAAACAAATAGGTCAAAGTCTCTCTAGAGAATATGCCCTTTTATAAACAAATAAATGAATAAACGAAACCACTGCCATCTGTAGAGATTTTATGCTCTACAACATGACTTAATGTGTGTGATCCTCACACAGTTGAGGAGCCTGGGGCCTGAGGAAGAGGGTCAGAGCCAGGATTCAAGCCCAAATCTCTAATACTTGGAACTGAAATTTGAATTTAAAACTCTCTTAGAAAATGTTCTTAGGGCTTCCCTGGTGGCACAGTGGTTAAGAATCCCCCTGCCAGTGCAGGGGACATGGGTTCGAGCCCTGGTCCGGGAAGATCCCACATGCCACAGAGCAACTAAGCCCGTGAGCCACAACTACTGAGCCTGCGCTCTAGAGCCTGCAAGCCACAACTACTGAGCCCACGTTCCTAGAGCCCGTGCTCCGCAACAAGAGAAGCCACCACAATGAGAAGCCCACGCACCGCAACGAAGAGCAGCCCCGCAACGAAGAGCAGCCCCCACTCACCGCAACTAGAGAAAGCCTGCGTGCAGCAATGAAGACCCAACACAGCCAAAAGATAAATAAATAAATTTATTAAAAAGAAAAAAAGAAAATGTTCTTAAATGAGGGAGTGAATTTTGGGTCAGTCAAAGCAATTGCTTTCCCCCCACAAACGAGCAGCTTTTTGAGAACCGATGCTGGTGAACAGGCGGCAGGAGGAGGTGAGTGGTTCTAGGTGGTCCACATGCGTTCATTGAGCAAGCAGTGAGCACAGCCTGGCAGAAAGCTGGGAGGCGTGCTTGCAAAGGCATACGAAATTTAAAACTCACACACACTTACGACCCAGCCTAAGGCACTGTTATGACTGGACAGAAGGTTCTGGAAGACAGGAACATAAGAAGGTGTGACTCTGGGCTTTGTGAGGAAGACTGTGGCTCCCCTTGGAGTCCAAGGACCTCCAGTCTGTCACAAATTCTGGTTTGGAGACTTAGACTCTGGGGGCTGCCCAGACTCCAGCAGGACGGCGCACTGCCTGATGAGAAAAGCCTTAGAAATCAGCACTATTTCCTAAAGAAGGAAGTGTGTGCGTGTGCGAACACACACACAAACACACACACAGAATGGTTCAGCCACAGGCTAAGAGAAGGGGAATTGAACAGATCCAGTTTCTCCACGGAACAGGCCCAGGAGCTTCTCCGTGGGAACCTCCTCTCATCTCTGAGAGGAGCTTGGCCAGCCCCAGAGGTCTAGAGTGTAGAAGGGTCAGAGGACCCATGGGAAGATAAGAGAAGTTCCCAAAAGGTCTGGCATAGGCGGTGGGGATGAGGAAGTCCTGTGTTCACGTGGATGGAAGGAGTCGGGGGCAGGCCTGCCAGGTGGAGCTGTGACTAACCTGTGATTCTGTCACCCCCGACAATGAGGCCAAGTGCTTGCTGCCCAGGCCCTGAACCACCAAGAAACACCCCTGAGCGAGGGCCAGCTGCCTGAGTCAGAGTCACAGTGCCTCACAGAGCAGGCTTCCACTCTGGACGAGCTTTTCTTGCTTCCCTCAGGGCCCAGCACCAGGTAGATGCTCTTGGTGACAAAGGCAATGAAGGGATAGAGGGCCCAGCCAGCCTGGGAAGACTCCCCAGGGCAGGGCTTCTCACACCACGAGAGATCTCTTGCTTATTGTCAGGCTTCTGGGTGATCAGGAAATTAAAAACTCCAAAGCAAAAAAATTCAAGGTCACAAAAATTGGGGCTCTTAAAAATGCTTGATTTTAGTACACTAATGTTTTAACCACCTGTTTAAAATCTATGTGTGATATGGTTGTGCTATTTTCAAGAAAATTACAGGACTTGTAACATATTAATTCATGGTTCACCAGTTACAAGTGGTGTGGGGTCCGGCAACAAGGCTCAAGTTTGGTTTTACAATGAATGTCTTTCCTTCTCAGTCCTTTTGGTGTATCCCCAAGACTGTTACATCCTCAACTGGAGATAAAGACAAGAATCTAACTGCAAGGTCCTTTGTGATGGGAGGCCCAGGGGACATGGTACTCCAGGACCCCTTGGAGAGGTCTGCCTGGGAAGAGACCACCTTAGAGGGAGGTGAAGAAGCAACAGAAGCTGCAGGGCAGTCTCTTCCCTCCTCCGTCCTCATCTGTCTTCCGCCTTCTTCCTCTCCTTCCTTCCCATACTCAGTATCCTCTATGAGGCCTCGCTCTTGCACACAGATGACGGGAGGGCGTGCGTTTGCTTATGTGTGTGGTACGGGGAGAGGAGTGGTGTGTGTGTGAGAGTGTGCAGGCTGGGTGTCCAGGGGGTATGTGTGAAAGGTGTGGGGAGACGCCCTCTGCCCCTCCAGGGTGGGCTCTGCCCTCTTTCCTGTTTCTTGTTGCATTCAGCTCCTCCCGAGCATCGGACTCAGGACCAAGTAGCTGGTGAGGGGCTTCTATCGTCTTCCTTTGAGCAAAGCCAGCAGGAAGCCGGCACTGGGTCACACAAGGAAAGATGTGGGCTCCAAGGAAAGAGAGGGGAAGCCTGGAACAGAGGCTTCACAGGGTCCAGATGCAGCTGGGGATACACTCCAGCCCACTCTCTTGCAGGGCACCCCAAGAAACCTGCATCTCCAACGTGTCCCAGACCCCAGGAAGGAGAGGGACAGACCACCACAACTGTGAAGCAGCAACAAGGAGGGCCATTGGAAGCAATGTGGAAACAGAGACCCCAGAGGGAGACCAGAGGGGCTGTCACAGGGATGATGGCCCTGGGAGGGGAAAGTACAGGTAACCCAGCCAGGCCAGGGGAGCAAGTCTATGGGAGAAGCCAATTTCCATCTGCAGACTTGGGTCTACTGCAATTTCCCCAGCTTAATTCAACTCAAACTACATGGCCCTGTCTGAGGTGTCATCAGGACCAAGGGGAAAGGCAACCCGAAGACATCCTTTAGCAACCTAGTCCACTATGTCTCTGAGGCAGGAAGTTCTTCTTTATATCCCACCTCAATCCCACCGACTCCGATGGATATGGAAAGCAGCAATACCAGGTCAGGAGAAATGACCCCCACAGCCTTTTTTTAAATCGAAGTCTAGTTGCTGTACAATATTATACAAGTTACAGGTGTACAATACGGTGACTCACAATTTTTAAAGGTTATACTCCATTTACAGTTATTATAAAATATTGGCTATATTCTGTGTGTTGTACAATATATCCTAGTTTATTTTATACATAATAGTTTATACCTCTTAATCCCCTACCTCTGTATTGCCCCTTCCTGCTTCTCTCTCCCCACTCGTAACCACTGGTTTGTTCTATATACCTATGAGTCTGCTTCCTTTTTGTTATATTCACTAGTGTGTTGTATTCCCCATAGCTTTCAGTTCCTTCCTTGTTTATTTCCCCAGGATCCTCCACATCTGGGGAGAAATTCTTGGTGTGTATCCTGCTGGCAAAGACCAGCATTCTCTGAGCTGAGCGCTGGGGGTGAGGGGTGATCAAGGGCAGACACAAGGGTACCTGCAGCCCTTCCTTCCCAAGAGCGCTGTGAGCCCATGGAGACCTGGGGTTTTGTCCTGGGTCTGCTGTTACATAGCTTCCTGGCCTTCACAAGCTACTTCTTTCCTCCAGTACTCAATTTTTATAACTAGTCAAGTCTGGACTTGATTGGTGGATTTCAAAACATTTTTAGCAATGCAACTTTTTTTTCAAATGAATGCCTTGGCTAAACCTCAATATACATAACAGATTAAAAAACACAGAGCTGCTCAGGTTGGCACAGGGGTGGGTTGGGGGTACCCCAGGGCCACCCCCTTGGTCTCCCTCTCTCAGGAGGACTCCACAGAAATGGGGGCACAGCTTGAAAACCACCGAGTTATGGGATCCGTAAGGAGCCTGCAGATGTAACACCCCAGGACTCTAGGGCTCACATATTCTAACATCCCTCCTGTAAGGGGAGTATAAGTGGAGGGATGATTTTCTCATGATGCAAATGGGGACACCGAGGGCTAGAGAGGTTAAGGGTCTTCTCCAGGAAGCCCCGGGACTCCTGATTCACAGCCCAGTGTGCTTTCTGCCAGGATGGCTCACACTCTCCAGAGCAGGCTTAACACATTCAGTGGCTAGGCCTCTGGGAGAGGGATCCAGACCCTCCAGCCCTTGTTACTTTCTCACCTGCTGGATACAGGCAAACGAGGAGATGCTTACACTGGTCCCTCCCACAGCTGCCCCTGGAGCCCATCCTGACCAACTCTAGCTGCAAAGACATGTCCTCTCATTACTGAGGTCCAGCAGGCTGATGACTTCCTGTATTCCTCCCCACAGGGGCGTCACCTGGATCATGAGGTCATCCCTCTGCTGGCTCCTCCCACTTCTCCTCATCTTGGCCTCAGAGGTCCAAGGCCAGCCAACAAGACGACCAAGACCCAGACCAAGGCTCCAGCCCAGACCCAGACTCAGGCCCACACCCAGCTTTCCTCAGCCCCATGAGCCATTGGAGCCTACAGACCTGCCTCCTCCCCTCCCACCAGGCCCTCCATCTATCTTTCCTGACTGTCCCCGGGAGTGCTATTGCCCCCCTGATTTCCCGTCTGCCCTCTACTGTGACAGCCGCAATCTTCGAAAGGTCCCTCTCATCCCATCCCGCATCCATTACCTCTATCTCCAGAACAACTTCATAACTGAGCTCCCAGTGGAGTCCTTTAAGAACGCCACGGGCCTGAGGTGGATCAACCTGGACAACAACCGAATTCGCAAGGTGGACCAGAAAGTGCTAGAGAAACTACCCAGCCTGGTGTTCCTCTACATGGAAAAGAACCACCTTGAAGAGGTGCCCTCGGCTCTGCCCCAGAACTTAGAGCAGCTGAGGCTAAGCCAGAACCATATCTCCAGGATCCCACCCGGTGTCTTCAGCAAGCTGGAGAAACTGCTGCTCCTGGATCTCCAACACAACAGGCTAAGCGACGGCGTCTTCAAGCCCGACACCTTCCAGGGCCTTAAAAACCTCATGCAGCTCAACCTGGCTCACAACACCTTGAGAAAGATGCCACCCAAGATCCCCGTGGCCATTCACCAGCTCTACCTGGACAGCAACAAAATCGAGACCATCCCCAGCGGATACTTCAAGGGCTTCCCCAACCTGGCCTTCATTCGCCTCAACTACAACAAGCTCTCAGACAGGGGCCTCCCCAGGAACTCCTTTAACATCTCCAACCTCCTCGTGCTCCACCTGTCGCACAACAAGATCAGCAATGTGCCTGCCATCAGCAACAAGCTGGAACACCTGTACCTCAACAACAACAGCATCGAGAGTGAGTGGGGGCGGGGCTGGGGTGCAGCCACTGGGAGGGAAGCTGGAGTCTCTGCTGCCTCAACACTTTCTCATGAGCCTCATGGTGGGGGGTGCGAAAAGCACCCAATGGGGCCCTGGTCTTCAAACCTTGGTCTTTCCACTTACTATCTATGTGACCTTAAAAGGATATCTGACCTCTCTGGGAAGCCTCCTCATTTGTAAAATGAGAATGGCACGAAGTTGACGTGAAGATTTAATAGTTTAATATGGATAAAGTGCCCAGAATACCATGCTTGGAGGGTAATAGCTTTTCTCCCTCCACCCCTTCCCATCAGCCCCAGCTCCTTTGCCCTCCAGATCTATAGGTAAGGTAGACGTGGAACATAGCCCCGGACATCCTCCTAAAAGCAGAATGGTGACATTGAAATGTTGACTCGGAGATGTCCTGGGCCTGTCCACTGCAGAAACTGGTAGCTGTGAGGAAAGAGGCTTCTTCCCAAGCCTAAGCCTAGGTTTTAAAGAGTCTGCAAAAAGCATACACAGAGAGGCAGCTATATACTCAGAGTATATACAACTGGTAAAAACGTGCAGCCAGAAGGACATGTCCGTATGCAGGTGCTTTCTGAATCTATCTGGAAGGCTGGAAGATTTACGCATATAAGATAGAACACTTAAGGCAGAATTTGCCTAAGCTACATTGACAGGGTCCCGGGCTTGGGATAAAAAAATTGCAGGCCAGAAAAGAGGCTCGAAGTCACAGTTTTACTTCAATCAAAAATGTCAGGTCTGAGTAGAGCATCAGCAGAACAGTTTGAAAACAAAAGAGAAAATATGATCTGGTCCGTGGACAAAATCAGGCTACGTTCACACAAGGAATGCAGCAGCTGTGCAGATAAAGGACACCACGAGGAAAGAGAAGCAGTCCTAAAATAATATTAGGAATCCTTAGTTTTCGAGCCAGAGGATGAGAGGGGGATTTTTGAATTTCTATAATAGTGAAACAAGCAGGTGGGAGAACAGGCTTATTCACTCATCTGAGATAATTACACAAAAGTAGCGGAAGGCTTCTTAATATCTTGTAAGAAACAAATTCAGGAAAAGGGAAAACTACTGTCTAATTTTACCCTGCAGGTAGCAAACTAATGGAACACATTACCCCCAGGAGGCTGTATAGGCCACAGATCTAGACAGAAATGATACCTTGATTAATCCATGGCTGACAAGTTTCTACCACACTGTGGAAGAACAGGCTACAGGGGTGGGGGGCGGGGCAGTGTATTATCCAGCCTTCTGAGGTTGAAGACAGAAAGGTCACACCCACCCGCACCGTTTCACAGATCTGAGAACTGAGCATCAGGGTGGTAAAGTCCAAAGTCACAAAGGTCATAGGAAGAAAATCCATCAATGTCAGGGCTCTTTCTGCTACTCCAGTGTTGAAGAGAGAAGAAAGGGGAGAGAGGGAAGACGAGGAAGAGGAAGAAGGAGACGAAGAGCAACCACAACAACAACCACAGAAGATAAAAGCAGCAAGACTTCGGGAGAATCAAAAGCTCCATTGAGAAGATGCCATACCTCCTGTCATCTAATAAGAGGGGAAGGAGAAAATGGAAACTCATTTTCCGTTTGAAAGCCTACCACAATTTGGCCATAACTTACCTTTCCAGCTTACCTTCCCCAGAATCGGTCATCAACTTCAGAATCAACAGATTCGTCGTGTCCTAGGGCTCCGTGCCCTTCCCAGGCCCCCTTTCCTCTTCCTGTCATCCCTATTTCAGTTAATGTAACCACCTCTGCTCACCCTCACGCCTCACATCCTGTTCTCAGGAAAACCTCCAGAGTAACCCATCCACCGGCTGGCTTCAGATCTTGCTTCCCCCTATTGTTTCTCCACACTGTAGCCAGATTCATCTTTCTATAGTACAGACCTGATCATAGGACCCTTCCAGGTTTAGCACTCCAGGATACTATGGTTCATATATCCCACCATCCATCTCATAACAACAGTCCTGCTCAGTGCCATTCCTCAGACTGGAAATCAAAGACCCCATCCTTAGTGAAATATTTGAAGGCCTGCCGTAACTGGTGGCCACAACTTACCTCTCCAGCTTAGTCTTCCTAGTACATCACATTGTACTGTGTACTGGTCCCAAACTCTGCCATGAGCTTCTTGGCCCCCACAGTATCGTTCAAATAGGTCACAGCATCAGAACACCATCCCCAGGTCTCTACCTGCTGTAGTCCTATCTTTGAAGGTTCAGCTGAAAGTTTACTTCCTCTATGACTCTTCTGAGTAAATTTTCAATAACAATTGTTGATCAATTCCAACTTAATTTGTTTCGCAAATGGGTAAATGGAGCCTGGAGGTTACGGTCGACTCATTCACGGGTCACGCGTTCCCAAGAACTGGTCAGCCAGTTCCAGAGAGGAAAACTCTAGAGTCCTTGCCCCTGTCTACCCTCTTCTTCCTCTTTGTCTTTTACTCCAGCCCTGTCAGGCCTGATCCCCTGCCCATCTCTCCTGCTGACTTCTCCCCTTTTTCTCCATAGAAATCAATGGGACCCAGATTTGCCCCAACGATGTAGTTGCCTTCCACGACTTCTCCTCAGATCTGGAGAACGTACCACACCTCCGCTACCTGCGGCTGGATGGAAACTACCTGAAGCCGCCCATCCCGCTGGACCTCATGATGTGCTTCCGCCTGCTGCAATCGGTGGTCATCTAGGCCTTACTCTGCCCCTGGAGCTCCTCTGGCCACATTTGAATGCAGTGGCCCAGGTGCCTGTGCCCACCATTTGTTTTCTCTGTCTCCTTTTCTTGCTCTCAGCTTTGCCATTCTTAACCCACCCTCCTGATGCAAGGACAAGCCACGTACTCTGCTGCCCCTGCAGCTTCTAGAGCAAGACTTCCAAAGGCTTGATTTGGTCCACGCAGCTCAAAGACACCCACTGCACATCCAAACTTCTGGCCCCAGAAGCACAGAGGTGTGTCTAAAGACTTCATATTCTCTTCTCTCTCCTCCTCCCCTCATCACTCCTGGGTAAGTCTGGGCTATGAACTGACATCTGGATCTTGTCCTGGCCAAAGCAAGCAGAAGATGGTCAGGGGAAGCCTAGAGGTGAGGTTTGGGAAGTCCTGCTGGAAACTCCTGCATGGTGGGCAGCTCTGGCCCAAAGAGGCTGAGAAACCCGTGTCTCCCTGGCCGAGGATCCCATCTTCCAAAACTGCTGCTCCACCACCCCATTCACTGGTACCAGACAGTGCACCAGCTCTGTGCCAGCCTGTGTTCTCCGGAAAGGAAGTGCAAGGGAATGGCTGAGGGAGGGCAGAGGGTCAGAGATTCACACAAGGGCCTGCATCAGGCTGTCTCTGCATAGGGATGAGATGGGGCCCTCCTTCTCAGCACACAGCCTCCTGGCTGGTCCTCTCTGTTCCAAGAGTAAGAGCAGGGAGGAACATTCCAGGAGAAGAATGGCTCAAAAAACTAGGGATCAGCTGGTGGGAGTCATAGACCCAGGCCGGGCCCCGTGTGGGTGCAGATGGATCCTGCTGCCCCCTTGGCCACTCTGGATAAGAGGCCTGATGCCCTGGGGGAACACAGCATCCACAGTGGAGTGTACAGAGCCACCAACCCCGCCCCGCCATCTGTTCTCTATCAGTGAGGATGGCCCAATTCTTTCCACTCCCGGGAAGCAGTTCCTGAGAAACTGCTCAAGAAGGGGTGGAGCACCTGGAAATCTCCCAGAAGCCTCTTCCACTTATGCAGATTGGCCTCCCCTTCTAAGACAGACACAGCAGTGACACCTGGTGGCTGGTGCTGGCCACATCTGGCTCCCGTGTTCCTGCTCATCTCTCTGGTGTGATTTTCCAAGATCAAGGAGTTGGCCTCGGGTTCCAACTTGGAGAGCCATGGGCGATGTGTATGGTCTCTCTCTCCTCTGGGGTCTAAAGGGCACAAAGGTACAGAGGCCCCAAGGTGGGGGATCTGATTCCCATCATGAGTGAACACAAGTGGGAACCTTCAGGAAACCAGTTGAGGATACAGTTTGTTCCAATCTGCTCTCTTACCTTATGGGTCCCCTCTGCTCTCAGCTTTCATGTGGTACACCAAGGAGGTGGATAAGATCCCCCTCCAAGGACCCTCTGGCGCTCATGTTCCTGCAGCTCCATCCTTTAGACCGTGTTCTAATGCAGGACGAGTCCGAAATATTATCCCTTTCCCTTGCAATAATTTATTCCCTGTATGGACTCTCCTTCCCCCAGAGTTCCCACCCCACCCTGTCTGGCCCAGGTGAGCAGTGTGTCAGGCCTCTAAGGGAAGCCTGGGTTCCACGGAGCTGACTCAACTTCATCTTCCCCTTAACTCCCTCTAGGGGATGCTGCCCCTCTACAGCCTCTGAGTGTATGTTGGTGGGGGTGGGGGCATATGTCCTAGAAATGATTAGGATACGGTGCCCACTCCCAAGTTAGGTTGAAAAAAGTTCCAGAGATGTTTAAGAAATTGGATTAAGCTAGGTCCCTAACTTCAAGAAATTCCCATTATACTCTTATTTTTCCCCTTTGCTAATTTACAGAATATGGGCCCATTTCATTACAGCCTCCGTCCCCCATGCTCGCATACAACTGCTTCATTCTTCGAGGCTGCAGCTGGTTTCTTCGAGGCTGCAGCTGGTTTCTCCAAGGCTCCTGCTTAGAGTCAAGATATTATTGTGTCTGTAAGCAACCTGTTGCTATGGCCTGGATAAGCCCCTTCTGCACCTTATCCCCACCTTGCACCCTCAGCCCCTCTGATGAGGCCCTCAGGGGAGCACAGCTCCTGGGACTCCCCGGGGAGGAGGGGTCATTCCCCAGCTCCTGCCAACCTGAAGTGCTTTGATTCAGCAGCAACAAAATCACCATCATCCTGTTGCCGCATCTGGCATATTTCTGCTTCCTCCATTGCTCCCTGTATCTGTAAACCAGAGGAAATTAAATTGGCTTTACAGCACCACCCTCCCACATACAATGTGCTGTTTTCCCTTGGGCTTAAGGAAGCCCCCTCCTGCATATACAAGTTAACTCTCTCAGTGCTGCTGACATACGCACATACAGGTGTGTAGGAAGGTGTGTATGTATGTGTACTCTGTACATATATCTGTTCTTTCTTGAAGACCGTATTAACTTTGTGCAACAACTTTGACATTCCAGCATGCTTCACAGCAGAGAAAATAAAGTTATATGAAAAATACCCTGCTGGAACTTGACAATGTAAACAGATGAGAATAGTACGTTAAAGTCACTTTGCCACCCCTCTCCCCCGGCCTCCCACCTTCCTTGCTCTGAGAAGACTGGTGGAGAAAGGATCCTATCCTTAAGAAGCTCTAGGAAAATGATTTCAAAAGTTTTTTTGGTGAATTTCCCCCAAACTCACAAGTGTTACAGAAATAATCCCTAAAGTCAAACAGGTAATCTGACAGCTACATTTGAAGCCCAAATCTCCAAGTTCTTTTTAACCCACACATACCAAATTGTTGAGGTCTCCCAAATGCTCAGTACTGAAAGACACAAAACAGACACCATTCCTGACCAGGAAAAGCTAACAGACTAGTTGAGGACAGGTAGTGTAAGATACACAAAACAATGGCAGAGGTGTATCAAGGGCAGTGAGCAAAGGGCCAGCCACATCATCTGGAATGGTCTACATGCTATGCAGATGTTCACAGAAGGGCTAAAACAGGGTACCCTGGAATCTCTCTTCAGGTGGAAGGTTTGTTCCAGAGCCAACCCTGTGGTCCCCCCGGACTACACCATCTTCTTTTGAATGAAAACTGCCGGATGCTGTCCCACCCCTCCCACCCTGCCCCCTAATTTCCTGCTTCAGTTCAATTCAGCACGTTTTCAGCATATATCAACCACGTGCAAGGTTCCCAGCTAAGAATTCAAGGATAAGTAATATATACCCCACGCCACTGAGGAATTCATAAAGGGAAAAATCCATGAATTAGTAATTGCTTGTCTTAAGTGTTTGCAATAATGTTGGGTACAGAAAGCATAGTGGAGAAGGCCTCTGCTTCTGCCTGGGAGAAACCAGAATGGCTCCTATCATTTAAGCTGGATCTTAAGGTTTGAATCAGATTTTGCCAGGTGGGAGAAGGAGGGAAAAGCACATAAACAGGAAAGAAGGGAAGCAGCATGAGAGAAAGATTGGAAGACATGGAGTCTACCCTGTATGGGGGGGGTGTGTGTGTGTGTGCCTGAGAGAGGAAGAGAAATGAGTTCCAGCCATGCAGTTATGTAGCTACAAGCCCTCAGCAGGGAATATACCCTTGCTGTCCAAAAAGCAGGAGGGTTCCTGAAACTTCCACCCCTGCCTCTCTCTCTGCCCACGAACAGGGAAGCAACAGGGTCAGCTGGCCGGACTTCTGTCCCCAGGGCCTGCCACCTCCGTTCCATCATCATGCCCTCCTGCTTTTCCTAATGAGATTCGGATTAGACCAGCTCCGGCACCTCCCGCCACCTTTTCCGGGCTCTCTGGGGGCTGAGCTGCCTGGAACAACAGCATGATCGTTAGACGGTTCCCACGAAGGTCTCACACACACACACACGCACACACACACACACACGCACACACACACACACACACACACACACACACACACATCCCACGGACCCTCCCTGAAATCCATGGTAACCAGAATGTGTGCCGGTGTGTTTGTGAAACCGAG
>NW_020173731.1:12916897-12939500 GCF_003031525.2 Neophocaena asiaeorientalis asiaeorientalis | reverse complement strand
CAGAGCCTAGGCTGTAGAGAGAGAGTAGAGGACAGCCCGCCACATATGCATTCTGCTTCCTGGGCACCTTCCTGGCTCCAGGGGCTCTCTCCCTCCACCAGCAGAGCCCTGCGTGTCTCTCCACACGCGGGGGGCTGTCTGGGGCACAGGAACAAGTGTTGCTCTGGTGACAAGGTTCTTGAGCTGGGGAAGCCCCCTCCACACCAGCTGGTGCCCAGGAGCACTGCAGGCTGAGCACTGCCCCTGGGGCCAGGCTGTTAGCTCTGACCCTTCACCTGTTGTGCCAGGGCAGAGGTGAGTTCTGCCAAGGCCATCTCTTCTGAGGGCACGGAGAGACATGGCCTCAGGACCTCAGGGGTGAGGCAAAGAAGGGGAGGGTCATATGAATAAAGGAGAGCTCTCTGGCCTGAGAATCAGGAAATCTAGGACCTAACCCTGGCTCTGTGTGACCTTGGGCAAGTCACCTCACTTTGCTGGGCCTCGGTTTCCCCACATGCTCTATGAAAGGTTTGGATTAAATGATCCTAAGGAGAACTATGCAGCTGGGATTCGGTATCTGGTTAGTAGGAGGAAGTATGGAGGAGCCTCACCTATGAACCTGGGCAAACATGTATGCAGGCTGGCAGACTCCTGGGGACAATGTCTTAGCCCCTTACCCGTGCCTTCAGCAAGGACTTGCCCTGCAGCAACCTAAGGCACCAGGGAAAGGAGAGTCTCTCCTGACACATGCATCTTTGGTAGGGGACCATGGAGTGGCGGGGGGGGGGAGTCTCCTCGGCCCCCTGAGGACCCCACACAATGCCTCCTGGTGTTTATGATCAGGAAGGTTTTTTCTAGGGCTCAATCTTATAGATTTGGGAGAATTTCCTATATCTTCCTCCCCATCATCGTCAGAGAGCTTGAAGTTGGCTATCAAATCCTGCTCCATCCCCCATTCACCTTCTCTTTGAATCTCTTTCCCTGTGGTGATCTTTATTCAGTTATGGTCCTGTATTAGAGGTCCAGGTGGTGGGTAGTGGTGCTGGTCGGAGTACCTCAGCTGAGCCTCTTTTAATCTTTGGATTGCATCTATGAAACCAAAGCCTTATCACTCTCTGGCTGGAGAAAAAAGCTGGAAAGCCAAGCCCCATCCCTCCACATACCCCCACTGCTGCCTTCTCTTCTTGGAGAGTACAGAATCTGAGGGGTTGGTCTCCCCTCAGGAGGTGAGAACCACCTGCCCCCTCAAAGAGGGTGGGCCAGAAAAAGAGAGATGTAGCAGACCGAGAGAGGAAAAGATGAGGGGAGGTGGGGAGGGGTACATATAGGGGGCTGAGAGTAGAAGAGGTGGAGGGAGGGAGAAAAAAAATCTTTCAAACCAAGCAAAGGAGTGGGATGAGGGACCCGCTGAGGAAGGAGGAGAAGAAACAGCTGGACGTCAGGAAAAAGAGAAGTCTGATTGGCTACACGCCTGCCTTGGCTGGCTCCCTTGCCCTCCCCAGGCGACAGTCTACCCAGACCCCTCCATGGGTCATGACTTCTCCATCAGAGTCCCCACCTCTCTGGAAGCTGTGAGCCTCCGTTTGGAACCAAAAGAGTCTCCAGGGGTAAGGTTCAAGGCTTTGAGGGGTTAGGCCCATTGGTATGCAAATGAGGGAGAGTGCTTGTGGGGAGGAGAGCACAGGGGTGCAGTGAGGTGGGGTGTCTGGGTTGAGACAGGGGATTGAGGTTGGAGGGAGGCAGTAAACTGTCTTAGGGCTTTTGCTTTAAGATTTTTTTGATTATATAATTTGGTTTGGAGTAACGTATGGGAGGTAAGATGAAGAGACACCTCTTGCTAGGATGGGGGCTTACCCCACTGCCCAGCAAAAACTAAGAAAGGGAGCGTGCTCGCTTTGGCAGCACACATACTAAAATTGGAACGCTACAGAGAAGATTAGCATGGCCCGTGCACAAGGGTGACACGCAAATCCGTGAAGCTTTCCATATTTTTTTTTTTTTTTGCTGCATTGAGTCTTTGCTGCTGCGCGCAGGCTTTCTCTAGTTGCAGCGAGCAGGGGCTGCTCTTCGTTGCGGTGCGCAGGCTTCTCATTGTGGTGGCTTCTCTTGTTGCGGAGCATGGGCTCTAGGTGTGCGGGGTTCAGTAGTTGCAGCATGCTGGCTCAGCAGTTGTGGCACACGGGCCTAGTTGCTCCGCGGCATGTGGGATCTTCCGGGACCAGGGCTCGAACCTGTGTCCCCTGCTTTGGCAGGCGGATTTTTATTTATTTATTTTTTTTGCGGTACGCGGGCCTCTCACTGTTGTGGCCTCTACCGCTGCGGAGCAACAGGCTCCGGACACGCAGGCTCAGCGGCCATGGCTCACGGGACCAACCACTCCGCGGCATGTGGGATCCTCCCGGACCGAGGCACAAACCCGCGTCCCCTGCATCGGCAGGCGGACTCTCAACCACTGTGCCACCAGAGGAGCCCTATATTTTTTATAATTGAGTCACTTTGCTGTACAGCAGAGATTGGCACGACATTGTAAATCAACAATACTTCAGTTTTTAAAAATGAAGAAAAAAAGAGGGAGAGTCTACTAGAGACTTGTGTAGCCAGCTTTGGGGAGAGCTGCCTTATCAGAAGTACACTGGGTACCTCACATCCACACTGCACACATTCCTTGACCCATCTGTGCATATGTGGATGAACATTTGAATTCACCTGTACACAGAAACCTAAGGAACTTTCTGAGTGTGTACAACCAAACACAAAGAGCTCTTTTGTTTCCGTAATCATTTGTTTCTAAAAAGCTGCATTTATAAATAGATTTTAAAACTAACATGCTTTTTTACACTGTAATCAATTTTTAAGCCTATGTTCTCTAAATGGACTAGTCATTCTTGGAACTAGGCATGTCTTATTTATTTCTGTGCCCCCAGAGACAAATCCAGTGCCTGGGACTATTAAGATATCTCATAAATGTTTGTCAAGCAAAGGCATGAATGAATGAATGATCTTTTTAAAAACCACAGGATTGCTTAATGGTGAAGTTTCTCTGAATCTAGTTTAGTGGCTAATGGTTGTACTCGGAGTGGGTGGCTGTGTAAGAGAGAACATCTGTGTAAATTCACAAGTGTGTGCCTAGTTAGTAGGGAGGTATGTAGACAAGGGGACATGCATGAGTGTGTGTGTGTTAAGTAAATGAGCCTTTGCCAGGTGCCTGCACTTTCCTGCGTGAGTGAATATCAGTGTGTGGATGAGCATGTAGAGACTGAAGTGGCGAGCAGTGCCACTCATTGTGGGGCTGGCAGGAAATATCCCCCTAGATGTAGCCCCAGCCTTGAAGGAGCCTGCACATGCAGTGAAGGCACTAAGTCTGTGACAAATGGCTTAAGAGTCTGCAAGTGTGGGGGTGGGAAGTGGAGTGAGTTTGTGAGCTGTTCCCCCAGGACTGGATACCTAAGTGATTCGGCCCCATTCTCATCCCATCCCCCACCTGCCAGGACTTCCATGAAGCTCCTGGCCTTACTCAGCCTGCTGGCCCTGATGCTGGCCCAGGAAGTAAGGACAGCATCTCTCCCAGAGACGGAGAGGGAGCCGGAAGGAGACCAGCCACACGGAGAAGGCGATTCTTATGCAGTTCTGCAACTGGGGGACTATGTCCTGAGCCTGGACAACTACGATCAAGTCATTGACCTGAGCAACTATGATGAACTCATAGACTACAGGGAGCAGCTCCCCAAGGTGAGGGGCATGCAGCAGACCCATTGCATTCCCTGCAAGAAACTGGGAGCCTGAGGCCTGGTCCCTCTCTACCTGTTCCATAATGCAGGTATCTCAAGCCTCCACCTTTCTCTAGGAGGTGGAAATTCTTGTCCCTCCACAGGAACTTGTCGTTTAGATAATACTAAGAAAGAGGACACAAAACTTCAAGTTCTTTGTCTGTTTGTAGCAAATTTAGTGGGACTTCCCTCAGAAGTCATACATCCCTCCTTCTCTCTGCCTTCAAGACCATAAGGTGTATCTCACTGGGACAAGAGCAATGTCCTCACATTCTCCCTTGGAAAAAGGAATGCTACAACCTGTCTTTTCTTAGACTATCTTCAGTTCTGAAGTTCATTTTTCAGCCCTTTCTGGCCTTTGCAGGGACTGATCTGAAGTCTGCACTCATCTCCTGTCTGACCTTGGTCTGTGCGGGCAAGGGAAAAGCCCAGCCTGGGGGGTCTGGAGATGGGGTTCTGGCTCTGTCACCAGATGGCCCCTTGAGCTCAGTCCCTCCCCATTTGGACCTCAGTTTCCTCAGCCACGTCATGATGAGGGACCAGATGCTCAGAAGGCCCTTGCTTTGCTCACTCTTCCTGCCGTCCCTCCCTCGTTTTCCACAGTGACTCTTTGCAAACTTGAAATTGGTCGCTGAAGTTCCCAGAATCCAAAGTGAAGCCCCTCTCAGCCCCTCAAAGCTGGCTTACTGTATACTGTGTCTCCAGGTTAAAGGGACCAGCCTGGCTTCTCCAACCAGGACAAGTTTCACTCAGAGCACAAGGGCTCCAAGGACACCCCCTTCAAACCCCACAATGGCCAGGCCTACGACGCGGGGCCTGCTGGTTTCCCTGACCAGCCATGGTAAGTTCACAGGCACAGGTCTCAATAGCCACAGGTCATGGGCCGGCAGCCATGACCCAGCACCAGGGGTGCCAAAGAGGAATGCAGTCAGAGCTATAGGGAGTGGAGGATCAGGGAGAGAAGGGGAAACAGCTGCAGGGGAGGAAAAAAAAAAAACAAAGGGAGAGGCTGGCTGTTCCTAATGCTTCTTCCTGAGTGCACAAACTGGATAGGAAGCAAAGAAATGCAAGAACTCCGCTGTGCCTAGAAAAGCCACCTACCTTAATTAATAGCGTCGCTGGGGGAGCAGGTTGAGTGGTAATTAGATTAGAGACAATTAAAGGCCTGTAGAGAAGAATAAATAACTTCGTGGCCGTCATTTGGCATGGGGGCAAATGAAGCAGTCATACTGCTTTTCAGCTTGAATTCCCTGGTTAGCAGCTTTTCCCTCTCCCTGAGGCCCTCCTGGAGACTCTGGGATGCGGGCATATCCGCCGGTAGGGGGTTGGCGCTCTGCTGGGGATCAGAACTGAGCCAGAGGAGGAGGCAGTTAATTCCTGACTTGCCCTTGCGCTCGGTTCCTGTTCTCTTCTTGAGATGTTTGCCTTGGGTGGGTATAGGGTAATGGGGCACCTGTAGAGAAAACACTTCTGTCAGGAATCCATGACCTCCCAGGCTTAAAGAGACCACAAAGGGCCTCAGCTGGACCTGCCATTCAAGGCCTGGAGATAAGTACACTGTCTGGTCACGACTGGTGAAGAAGAGCTATCTCTTAATCTTGGGTCTGTGTCACTACCAACAGAGTTCCCCCTTGAGTTGGACGAGCAGTGATCTCCAGTAATCTCTGTCCTTTCTAATAACAAGGGATGGAAACCTCCTGCAGTAGTCAGTAAAACCTTCCCAACTTTGTAAAGCCAGTCTGAGCTCAATGGCCTGGCCTAAGTCTCATGACCACTGGTCATGGACTGAGAACAGGGGAGGGATGTTTTCCAATAGAAAACTGAGATGCTGATAACGATGAGAGGGGGAAATGAATCCTGGGCAGGCAGTGTACACTCCACCTTGGCTCTATTATGCTTTTTGGAGCCACACAGAACATGTCTAACTCCTCGCCCACCAGGCAGACGGCAGAACCGGCAGCCATTGGCCACTCCACTGAATCTGGCTTTATTTCATCTTCATTGCACCTTTTAGGACCAGAGAGGAGCCCTATGGAAAAGAGACTGATAGATGTCCTAGAAACGCCCACAGAGGCCCAGAAAAACCTACACAGGACCAGGGTCTGATAAAGGCACTAATGGGCTTGGATTGTAATGGGTAATAACTGAGGGTGGATCTGCTTCTCTTAGGTCAAGGGCTGAGTGCCAGGCTGGCAGCGGCCAACAGCACTCCTGGGTACATTGTGACAGTCGGTCTGGGCAGCAACCCAAGAAGACACAGACAGCCACGGCTCAGACACTCCCTGGGGCCAGGGCTATTGGTCCCAAGGGCTGAAGGGAGTCTGACTGAGGAGGGGGGGTCTCCCTTTGTTCTGTCTTCCACCTGGGCCAGGCCTGCCAACCTGTCTGATCTGCGTGTGCCTTGGTTCCTCTGTGTACTGTGATGATGCTGACCTAGAGAACATCCCTCCTCTTCCCCAGACAACCGCTTACCTGTACGCCCGCTTCAACCGCATCAGCCATATTCGGGCTGGAGACTTCAAGGGGCTGAGTATGTAATGTCCTGGTAACAGAAAAGAGTGGGTGGGCAGAGGGAACCCCCGGGGTTCTCTCCCTTGCCACCCAGCCACATTGAACTGTCACCAGACCAAGTGCCTTTCCCTGTTGGCTTTCAGTCTCTCCAGCTATCAAACAGAAATAGCCCCAGTCTCTTTAATTCCTTTGCTTGAAGATTTTTAGATGGCAGAAGTGACCTGTTCTTGTATGTTCTCCCCGAAGCTATGGGAAGCAGGGGAGGAGAAGGTATGATCAAGCCTATGTTTTCAGGCTGTCCCAGCAACTGTAGCTCTCTGCCGTCCTGGCCTCTGGACGAGGCCATGTTAACTCTTGTGTCTAATCCAGATTCTTCCACTAATTACTGACAGCCTTCCTGGGCCTCATTGTTCTTTTGTGTAAACTAACAGGTAGAAGTGGGATGGATCCAGGGATTCCTGAGCCTGTTGGGTCTTACCCTCAAAAAGCTTCTTCCAAGCCAATCCACATAGGACAGAACTCCAGGGAAAGGTATTACAGAATCTGAGGGCTTTTCCAGGTTTATAAAGTTATTCCTTCTGGTTTGGACCTGGTGCCGGTGGAGAGCTGGCTAGCATCCCCTATCCTGAGAGGCAGGGAGCAGGGCACAGGCAGCTCCAGCAGGAGCAAGGGAAGATGGTATGTCCCTCATCTCTCTGTGTTCTGCCCTGCACCTCTTAGCAAAACTGAAGAGGATTGACCTCTCTAGCAATTTCATCTCCTCCATCGATGGCGATGCCCTCCTCCTGCTGCCTGCTCTGCAGGATCTGATCCTCCCTGAGAACAAGCTGGCAGTGCTACCTGTGCTGCCCACTGGCATTGAGGTCCTGGACATCTGCCTGAACCAGCTCCAGAGTTCAGGGATACAGCCTGAAGCCTTCAGGGTGAGCCAGGGCCTTAAGTCCCCCATCTACCACCTGCCACCCATGCCTACAACCACACACACACACACACACACACACACACACACACACACACACACACACACCCATGGCCCTCATGGGATATCTCTGCTCCAACCCTGTTCTGGGGCGTGAAAATCAAACCCAATTTTCCTCATCTAAACCATCAGCAGCTCCCCCTCTCCCTCTGTGGGGCACCTGGTCTCTTGGCTTCTTTCTGTGCAACTGCCCAGTCACCTCCCTGTGCACCAACATCCTCGCACACTCAGTTTCTGCTCCCCTAAAACTTTGACTTACATGTGACTGGACTTGCAGTGGTACTGGCTCCAGTTCTCACTCTACATATTCTTTTATTTCCAAAACCCATCACTAACTGACCAATCACTGTCTTTCTAGGAGCAAACTCTCAAGAGAGAAAATCTGGTCACTGGCTGGCCAGTTTTGATGGGAAGGGCTCAACACATGGCACAAATATGGCCCCCTGGGCTGCCCACTCAGCAGGGCCAGGAAGAGTCCTGGGGACAGTTCCAATGAGGAAGTGAAGAGGGGTGTGGATGAGATTGACACCCCAGCTCTGTCACTCTCACATATGCAATTTGTTTCCATTGTGCCTGTGGCTCTCATTATGCTAGTCCGAGTATTTCCCGACCATGCTCTCCATAGCTGCTCCAGATTTAGCATCTGGAGACTTTTCATTTGGGAAAGTCCCTTCTGATAGCAGAGATGCTGAGGCTGGGCCGAAATGTCCTGCGTCCTGCCTCCCACCCATCCCTGCCCCTTGCCTGCTCTTCCCAGAGTCGCCACTGACACTGCCGAGTGCCTTCACACTCCCCCAGCTGCTGGCGCCTCAGCGGCAGCAGCTTTTCCTTCTGCATCCAGTGGGAGGAAATGGGCCTCCCCCACAGCACCCAGCGCGGAACCTGGCACCTGGCTGAGGCCCAGGAGACCCTGAGTGAGCGAACGGGGTCACATCAGCCACCCATCACTGCCAGGGCCCCACAGCACCCACCAGCCTCACGCACCCTTTGCCTCCTCTCCAGGCGCTGGAGAAGCTGCAGTTCCTCTACCTGGCCGATAACCTTCTGGACTCCATCCCCAGGTCCCTGCCCCTGAGCCTGCGCTCACTACACCTGCAGGTGAGCGGCCTCCCCAAGAGCAAGGGCATTGAACAGCACAGAAAGTGGAGGTCAGATTGCAGGGAGCCCGCCCCTTAGGCAGCGGTGGGTCTACGTCACTGAGAGCTCATGGGAGACAAGGATTGGTAGGTGTTGTTCAGACCACTGTCCACAGACGCAGTTTGATTTCTTCCCCTTCCTGCTCTTTGAAACACTTCCCCATGTCCTTATGCCATCTCACCCAATTGCTCGTTCCTTCTCCCCCTTCCCTTACCCTCTGTCTCCCGTCTTCCCTTCTTCCCTCTCAATCTCCCCTCTCTCTCCATCCGTCCTCAATGGGTCTCCTCTCCTCTTTCCTTGTATGGGGCGTTGGCTTTCTGTGTCTTGGTTTCTCCAGTTGTAAAGGGGAGGCGAGCTGGTAGGGAGAACACACTGAGCCTGCCTTCAGTGCGGCCTGAGGGCAGAATCTCCGGGCGGAGCAGGCTTGCAGCTGTCAGTGTGTTCTTTCCAGAATAACATGATAGAGACCATGCAGAGGGACACCTTCTGTGACGCTGAGAGGCCCAAGCACACAAGGAGGCAGCTGGAAGACATCCGCCTGGACGGCAATCCCATCAACCTGAACCTCTTCCCCAGTGCCTACTTCTGCCTGCCTCGGCTCCCCACAGGCCGCTTCACCTAGCTCACCCCTTCCACTGCTCCCAAGTAAGAGCCTTGGAGGACCACCAAGGGCACGGGCCTCCTGGGCCACAGGGCCCGATCCCTGTCAGCGGTCTTTCATCCAGGCACTAATCATCCTCAAGATGCAATTGCAAAACTCCACACACACCCCTCCCCCAACACACACACGGCACGGAAATGTCCTCCAGGAGCCAGATTTGTATTTCTCCATCCTCTTTCCTGAACACCTTATGGCTCCTGGCTCAGAGAATAGCGACGTCTGCAGCAAAACTCTTTCCCATATCCCCCATCCCTCCTACCCATACAGAATGCCAAGAAAATCATGTAAGAGGAAGAGGAGGAACAGAAAGAGAAGGAGGAAGTGGGGAGAAGCAGTGGCGTGCTGGAGCCAGCTCTTACTACTAGGCTCGCAAGAACTGATCATTAAAATTTTCCAGAATTTTGCAAACCAGTTGTTAAATACAGCCATTATTAAAAACTAAATTATATAAACTCACAATTAAATATATTATGTTGAAAACAAATGTAATAAATACTCAAACTCATCACTTCCCAATTACTTTACTATGTTTTACTATTAACCATGTTCTTGAACTTACTTACGTCCACGGTACCTGTGTGGTGGAACTACTATATAATGACAGGCTACTGCTGCCCATCTCTTCCCAGCTCTGCTTTCAGTGACATCACATTGGTAGCTTGAAATTGGCCATGATGGGAGTATTTACACCACGCACATCGGTAAACACTACACATTAGGATTTTTTTGAGAAAGAGAGAGAGCCTGTTGTTAAGCAATTTCTAGCACACCACTGAGGAAAAAGAAGAGCTATTTAAACTACCCCTCCCCGTACTTCCAGGCCACCCCACTGGGGGTAGGGTGGGGTTTCTGTGGGGCTTTAAATTTTTTCTTACTTTTCCTGTGCCAGGGCTTCCTGTTAGATTTGGAGGGAGCCATTCATAAGGATGGAGAACTGACATGAATCTTCATCCGGATGCCTGCTTGTAGCGCTTCCCTGTTCCCGGTTCAGTGACCAGCTTCTGAGCACGGGTGGCTCAGCCAGCTGGTTCCTAGCCATGCTCTCTTGATGTTTAACCACCAGAGGGCAGCCTTGTGCAAAGATAAATAAATAAATATAGCAATTACTCACCTTCTTGCAACCTTCTTGGATCCTGGGCTGGGCCTGCTGTACCGGGCGAATGGGAAGAAGGGCAACTATGATCTAGCCAACTTGCCCCTTGAATTATAATGGGAAGAGAGATGTCATCTTTCTCCTTCTTATAAGGACATGTTGGGCAAGGGGGCGGGGGTGGTGTTATAGATCGGTGCTTGGCATCAGGTGTTGACTGGGGCATAGAAGAAGGGTGAGGCCAGCAATTCATGTATTCATTCAGCAAGGGTTTTATTGAGCACCTACGTGCTATGTGCAGATGGTATGCAATAGACATACTCCTTTTCTTCATGGAGCTTAAAGTCGAGTGTGGAAGACATGTGTGAAACAAATAATCACACAAGTAACCACACCATTCAACTCATGATAAATACTGTAAAAGGAATATTCAAAACGCTATGAGGACTTACAGGAGGGGGACACAGTTTAAGGGTCCAGGAGACCTTGAAGAATCAATGTCTAAGCTGAAAGCTGAAGGAATAGGAGTTAGCTAAGGCAACAACTCAAGGCCCCAGGTGGTCCCCAAGTCTGGAGGAACAGGTGTGCCTTGGGGCCCACCTGGAAGGGAACCCATTCATCCGCCTCCCCCACCTCTGTCTAGACGTCTCCAAGTACTGTGGGTGCTCAGGACAGTCCTGTAAGCAGACCAGTCAGGGATCATTACTCACATTCTTCAGATGAAGAATTTGAGAACTAGAGAAGACTCCACACACAGGCTGCAAACTAGGAGTGGGAAGTCTCAAAGGCAGTGAGAGCGGCCTGGTACAGTTGCTGCTGTGTTCACCCTCCCTCTCCCCAAGGACCCAAGGATTCCAGGACCCAGCAGGCTCCCTGTCTCTCTCCGTCTGTCTCTCTCTGTCTCTGTCTCTGTCTCTCTCTTGCTCTCTCTCTCTATCTCTCTCACATGCACGCTCTCTCTCATCCTCCAGTCCCATCCTCTTCCATATCCCACCGTATTTGATTATGACCAGGCCTAGGCATGCAACAGTTGGAAACCTCAGGATCCGCAAGTGCAAGAAACCCTGATTTGAAACAATCCAATGAAAAAAACAGAAGAAATTTTCCAGAACTGGGGCTCCCGTGTGCTAGAAGTCACATCATACCCATATGCCCCAAAGTTAATACGTGCTAAATACAGAAAGTCATCTGACCCCTGTTCTATTGTGGGAGAAGGGGACTCATAATTTCTGGACTCCTGGAATTTGCCAGACGCTGTATTAGAAGTTTTTATGCACATCAACTCACTTAATCCCAGCCACCACTCTAGATAGTAGAGATGTTTATCTCCACATTGTGGATGAGGAAACAAGTTTGTGAAAGGGTGGTACCCAAATTCACATAGCTAATAAGTGGCAGAGCCAGGATTCAAACCCAGGTCCCTCTAAGCATAGGTTACGGGGTCCTGCTCTCACAGCACACTTCAATGTAGGCACTACTTTCAAGGCCAGCCAAAGTAGGCAGGCTCCTTTCCTGAGGCCACGGCTGCTGTGCTGGGTAGGATTTCCCCAAGGGCCTGCTGCCTTTGCAGCTGTCTCCTAACTAATGCCCCATTTTTGGCTAGGGAAACCCAAGGAATAGAAAGAACGCCCTTGTTGGCCGCCTCCCTGAAGAAATTATAAATAGTGCATCTGTCCCTTGGCCCCTCCCATGATCCAGGGAGTGGGGAGGGAAGAGAAATCCAAGTGGCTCCCAGCAGCTCTTATATCTTGACTGAAGGAGCTGGGGCTCTTCTCAGGGACCTGAAGAAGTTAGGGTCGGACACTTGGCAGGGGAAAGAGAGAGCACCTCTTTATCCAGACTGAGGGTCTCCTGTCTGGCGGAATGGCAAAGACGGGTGTGAACCAGCCCTGAGGAAAAAAGGGAGAGCAGAGAGGAGTGGGCTGTGGGGGTCCAGTCAGGTGGGGAAGGGGCCTCACTGCTAATACAGTGGGCAGTGCTAGGTGGGATTTAAATCCACTTCTTCAAAGAGCCAGTCTTTTCTAGCCTCACTCATCCAGGTCCTTAATGGCACTCAGAACCTGTGCTCCACCTTGGTAACCTTGGTGAGGACCCTTGCTCTTGGGTGGCTCCCTGGTGTCCCTCCTGCCAGCCCTGAGCAAAGGGGAGCACCTCCCCCACACCCCGTTGCACCCCATGGCCTCAGGATGGTTCTAGCTCCAGGCAGGCGCCCTGACCAGTTCTGTGACTGTTGTGGGAGGAGGCAAAGGGGCCAGGGTAAGTTTGCAGTGACTGCCCGTCCACCTGCCCATCCGCAACTCCACAGCCAGGCCCAGGGCAGGAAGAGGCTGGTAGGGAATGGAGGGAGGGAGGGGCTGCTGGAGGGGCTGGAGCTAAATCCATTCAGGAGCCAGGGAGTGTTTCCTCACCCTGACCTTTTCTTGCTGCTTCCTTTCCCCTTGAATTTCCTCCCTGAATAATAATCTCTTATGCTTATGCTGTAAATTTTCACTTTACGGATAGATCTCTTTGATATATGGGATTGAATTTATGGTCCCAATAACTCTGCAGACGGTATTATTATCTCTACTTTACAGATAGAAAATGGGAGGCTAAGTGATTTGTTCAAGGGAAAGTTGACTTAACGTATAGAAGCACAAGGGAGATGGGGGGAGACAGCCATCATTTCTTGGGAATTCCTGCAAGAGAAATGGAAATCCCATCACCAGCTGCTGGAGCAATGGATTAGTATCCCCCTCCCCACTCCCCAAGAGCTCTTTGAAAAGCAAGGAACAGAGAGAGCCTCTCTCAGACTGGCAAAATGCGTGCCGCCCACAGGGCTGTGGGCCTGCATCCTGATGGTGCACAGGAGGTAGTGAGGAGAAGGCAGCTTCTGTGAATCTCAGCTCAGGAAAACCCCAGGACTCAAGGACACACTGCTCCCCATCTCTGCCCCCACCCCAGCAGGCGCATGGACATCCCAGCACCCACACGCCCCCATCTGTGTCCTTCTTGCTTCCGGCCAGAAGGAGGGAGGCAGACAGACAGGAGGTGCAGAGAGGCTCTGCCCTGCCCCCTCTACTGTCTGGATCTCTCAGCTTTCTCCTTCCTCCTGCCTGCCCCTCCCCTCTCCCCCACACTAGACACCAACTCAATTTGGCCTCTCCTCTCTTTCAAGGTCATCTCTCTCAGCTGGGCCAGCTTCACATCCCCCAGCAGCCAACATCTCCCCATCTCACAGACCTCCCTCCTGTGGTTGCTGGCAGCTTAAAGGAGGGTCTCCATAAGGAGGGGGGATGCTGGTTTCTTTCCCCACGGCTCCCATGTCTCCCTTCTCCTCCAAGAGTGATAAAGCAGCCAGGGGACCATCTCCTTCCTGTCTCACTGCACAGCCCCCCAAACTCAGACCTCCTTCTGATCTTCAGACCAGCCTGTTCATCCCTCCCAGGCGTGGAAGAAACCTGTGGCCGGGACAGGCGTGTGCACACTGTCCAGTACGTGCACGCAGAACGCGCTACACCTGCTCTCTTCTTTCCTCCCCTCTGCAGTCTGGCTCCCTTCCCACACCCACTGCTGTGCCCCAGGCACCGGAGCAAACAGTTCTCAGCCTTTTCCTGGCACTGCCGGTCCCAGCCCCGTTGCCCTGAATCCTCGTCTCTGGGGTGTATCTAACATACAGTTCACGCAAAGGAGGAAACGCAAAGTGTTCTCTGCTGCCGCCACCTGCAAAGGAACCATGGTTCAGGGAGCGAGCAGCTGGAATGAGAGTCCAGAGCCCTGAGTCTGACCACCCGAGGCCCTGGCTTGCTGTGCAACATGCGGCAAAAGTCACGCCAGCACCACAGTCCGCCTGCCTTCCACTTGGGGCCCCTCAGCCTACTTCTGTGGCTCAAAGCATAAAGAAGCCTGGTGGGCGTGGTGTATCTCCCCCCCACCATTACTTTTCTAGTCTAAGAACAAAGACCAAACCCTCCCCCACTATTCCCAGTAGCACAGGCCAACGTTGACAGAGACACCTAACGGTAAAGGAGAACAAAGGAAAACAAAGGGGAGTAAGGACAGAAAATACACACCACACAAAATGTGTCTAGTCCCCATCTCAAGGTTTCTGATCCCAGATCGACTGCACTTTGACCCAAAAACTGGCTTAGCTGCAGGCCTTCCTGAGCTCCCCTCTGGTCCTGCAGAATAGGAAACAGTCCAAGCTCTCCTCCCACTTAGGCCAAGGAACCTGGGACAGGGACATCCATCCTGACCCCTCTTGACATTAGAGGCAACAGCTCTTGAATCACACGTTGCCCATGATCAGTGTTCACCCACCTAAGGATGACCAGTCACCAAAGGGTAACCGAAACGCAGTCTCAGGAGAGGTGTTTCCCTCCCCCAGAGGGGACCCTGCATCCGAGGACAGGCTCCTGGAGCCCAGTGCCTGCAAGAAGAGCAGCACGACTCTTGGGGATCTAAGAAATCCCCATGGAGCCACGTCCTGGGAGACAGGCATGATGGCAGATTTGAACCCTGGGGACAAGTGATAGCAGGTGAGACTGTGACCTTGGGGAAAGTGCTGGGGGATGGGGGAGGTGGGGATTGGCATGGGCGGAGGAAAGGTGGGACCTTAGCCATGCATGAAAAATGCCAGGCTAGAGAGATGCCCACAGGCCCCATGCCCAGAACGCTCTGCAAAGTAGGAAGATGTTAAGCAGTTACACAGACGTTTCAAGCTAACGCCCCCTGCAGAGGAGAAAAAAAAAACAAAAATGGAGGCTTTAGGGATTCAAGTCTTCCAGATCATCTGTATAGTTGGGTTAAGGTCACCTTGCCCAGGCAGGTGCTGGTACCCCTCTGAACAAGTCAATCTGAAAATAGGCTCCATTTTAAAGTCAGCAGATCAGAACATTATCCCTACAGAGATTATGGGAGGTAATGAAAGATGGGAAGAAATTCAGTATTCCAAAGGCCTTGCGATGGCTCACAGACCTTCAGTCCAAGCTCCTGTGTCCAGGCAGGTCTTTGTCTAGTGCAGGTAAAACTTCCCCTGGTTTTAAGTAAGAGCCAGAGGTCCAAGCTGCAGAAAGCTACCCAACCACCATTTGCAGGACACCGTTGCCTGGCCTTGGCGAGCCCTTTGCATTGCACGCATGGTTACATTTAATCCCCATAGTAGCTTGATGAAGTGAGCACTGCCCCAATTTTATAGAAGAACCCCGAGAGGTTAAATTCCTTGTCCAAGGTCAAGGAGTTCCTTGTCGGAGTTATGCAGCAAGTAAGAGGCAAGTTTGAATGGAAATTCAAAGTTGGCCTGACTGCAAAACCCTCTATCCCTCCTGGATCGGTGCTGGGTGTCTGACATTCCTGGTAAATCATGGGTCACCTCACGCTTCCCATAGGAGCCTTGTGTATGGAACACACCCAGCAAACACCACGCGGCCAGCTCCATGGCGTCGTGGTCCGAACGCAGGCTGGAAGAGAGCTGCCAGACATAAGGCAGAACGTAAAGAAGATAGAATTTATTAGAAGGAAGGTCACTGTCAGAACAGCAGGCCGGCTTCCTAGTAGTCTGGGAGAGTCGAGCCCCAAGCATGTGCTATCGATCAGTTTTTATAGCCAGAAAACAAAGGAATGGTCCGAGGTGAAAATTTCGTTTACTGATCTGTCGAGGCACATATACCTTCCTTCTATAGGGTGGGAGTGGGACAGGGCAGATGCCTTTCCTTATTTGGGAGAGGTCCCGTTGCCCAGGTGGGCGTTGCCCAGGGGGGCTCAGGAATTTCATAACCATCGCAACATGGTGGGGAGGGCAATTAAGAGTCCGGTAGAGGGTGTGACGCTGACACTTTTTCAGGCAGGGTCGTCCTCTGTCCTTGGAACACCATTGTCCTTGGAGCACCACACATGGCATGGGGAGGGAGGCAGACTTCTGCAGAAATCTGACCTTAAATAGCCCCTTTTCTGCCCCCTCCCTACCCCAGTGGTGGCACCCGCACACCTGGATTTCTCCTTCAAGCCTTTCCAGTCTAGATCTCCCTTCCCACACCCCCTCCCTTCCTACCCATTGCCTCTGAGCCCAACTTCTTGGCCCCTGATATTCTATTCACTGATTTCTTCCCGCTTCTTTCACCCTGAATACAATAGGCTCCTTCCTGTGTGTGTTGGTAAACAGAATCACGACATTCCGAGGGCGGTGTGTTCCAGACCAGGTTTCAGCTCCTCAAGGAGCCCCTCATGCCACAGTCTCTTCCTGATGGGGACAGAACATCCTAGAGAGGTGGCCTGGCCTGGCCCATGCCCTGCCTCTCTGCCCCTGCCACTCTTGCACATTGCAGCTTAGGGGACAAGTGGTACAGCGCCAAACGTACTGCCTCTATTTTTCCTCAGAGCCCGGGAATTGCTCTCTCAGCTCCTGCCTAGAATACTGGAAGAGGGATGGGAAGGGGAAAGCGTTCGTTTGTTTGTAGCCATCACCAAGCAGGTTCCTACCACCCCACACCCAGGCTGAGATCTGGTGGGTGGGGGAATGGTGTTTTCCAAGTAGCCTCCATGACAGCCGGCAAGGAAGCAGCAATGAACGTGGCAGAGACAACACCGGAGAAGGGAGATGCAACCACCCGCAGACAGCAGGCGGCCACAACTCCTCCAGCACAGAGGATGATGGGGATCCCCTAATTCTTGACTCACGTGGATCCTGAGCCTCAGTCTTCTGAGCAGGCTGGAGGAGGAGCATGAATCTGCAAGGGCTCATCAACCGAGAGATTCACACAGAACTAGGCCCTCCCTCAACCTTAACCATCTCCAGGGTCCTTCATTGATCCTTTGAACAAGTCTTTATTAAGTACCAACCATCAGGGACACTATAATAAATAGACAGACGAGGTCCCTGTTCTCAGTGGAGGAGGCAGGCAGTAACGGAACAAGCAAACAACCAGATCAACAGTATAACTCAGACACATGCAGCAAAATGAGGGTGATGTGACAGAGACTGGTGATAGCACCCGCAACGTTAGAAAGGGGAATTAAGGAAAGCCTCTTGGAGGTAGTGATGGTTGAGCTTGGACTTTCATGACAGGAAGGCAGCAGCCTTTCCAAATACGAGGCGAATGCTCTCTGGGCAGAAGGGACAGAAGAAGCAAAGGCCCTGTGCAGAAACAAGCAGATTCAAAGAGGAGAGAGGAGACCCATGCAAGCAGCCAGAGCTGCTTCCCCCTACCAGGGTGTGAGGTAGGGGGAAGCAGCCGGCCCTGAACATCAAGGTCTTGCAGGATTTTACTGGAAATGCGATGGGTCCTTTTCCGAGGAACTCAAACACCCTTACCTGCTTGCCTCTCTGTTAGTGATGCTAAAAACACAAGGAAGGAGAGGAAGGAAGCGTGATTCACTGGCGATGACATTGACCAGAGCCAGTATAACCTTTTAGGGAGGAAGGATCTGTTGCTTGGCTACCAGGCCTGGGGAGGGTCATGGGTGGAAACGGGCAACAGAAGTGGAGCAAAAGAGAGACACCAGGGGAGGGTGTCTAGGGGAGGGCTGAGAGCAGGAAATCTCACCGGGCTGGAGCTTAAAGAGCGAAGGAGGCCTGAGCGGCTCCCAGGAGCCGTGGCGCTTTGAATAGAGGGGAACAGAGTATTTTAAGGAAGTTTGTTTGGCTTTCACACAGTGTAATTTCCCCTTGGTTATCCTCTCAAGAAGACCTCGTGTTAAGAGCTTCACTATGTCCCAAAGCTTTTAGAGTCTGGTGTCAGCTCCTTTTAGACAAGTCCAGAGGCTTGAAGTGGGCCTCAGGAGAGCCCCAGTGCTCAGTGCACTGTTGAGATTGGAACACAGGTGAAAAGGGCTCCTGCTGGACACTGCTGTGTAGGCTCAGTCCAGTCACTTCTCTGTTCCCTTCCTCTGGCCATGAGAGGACTGACTTAGAGGATCTCTAAGGTGCAAGCGGTCTGGGGCTCCAAGATGCCACATGTCCTTTCGTTTCCTTAACAGAGACTTGAGAAGATGAGGCTTAGATCCTCCTGACCTCCAGAGAAGGTTGTCTCACCCCTGCAGCAGGCTGTCCTGCTGCCCTTAGTGCTGAGAGGGGACGGTTTTAGGGGCACACCTGCTCCCTGACCGCTACACACTGCTCAGGCCCAGCCTTCTCCAAGGAACTGACCTCCCTCAGGGACAAGGGACTCCTGGAAGCTTTCATCAGCGTCTGTCTTTCGATGCCAGGACTGGGTTGGGTGCAGCCCCGAGCAAGGTAGACCATGTAAACGACTCCTCAAGGAAGGTGGCTATGACCTCAGTGGTGAGATACCCCCTGGGGAGCAGAAGAGCCTCTTCACATTCTGGAGAGGGTCTGGGGTGACCTGTGACCCTGGCAGAGCCAAGAGTTCAGGCCCTCTCTCCTCCATACCCTGCTGCTTCAGGGTCAAGCAGAGTCTCCAGACCCTGGTCAGCCCTCTCCTTCCTGGTTCCTTCCTGGCTCCTTCCTTCTAGCTTGGCTGTAGGAACCCAGGCATAGCTGCTTTAGCAGGCTGCCTGCTTCCTTCAGCACAGCAAGTCCTTCCTGCAGAACCTGCAGCGCTTTCTACCACCTTAGTAACCAGCACACGTACCCAGCGCTCTTCCCCTCCTCCCCTCCCCTCCTCTCCTGCCTCCTGCCTCTTTCCTCCTTTCTCTCTCTCTCTCTCTCTCTCTCTCTCTCTCTCTCTGTGTCTCTCCCCCACCCCTTTCCTTTACCTTCTCCTGCTTCCTCCCCACCCCTCAGAGCCATTGCCACCTCCTGGGAAACTGAGAGGGTTTATCATCAAATCAGGCTTTGTCATAAGGAAAACAGGTTTATTTTCCTCACTTTGCGAAGGTGCTGACAGAAGCAGCTAGGTAAAGGGTGTTTTGTATATTCAAAGCCTCCATCTGTCCGTCCCCCACACTCCCTCACCCCCACCCCCATGGCTGAATCTGGCACTGTTTTCTCATTTTCCTCAAAGGCTGCTCCTCTGACCTGCCTCTTGGGTCCCCCATTCTCTTAACCCTCACCTGTGAACCTTTGCCCACAGGACCCATCCACTCCTAACCACTCCTTCATTCAGGTCATTTCACTCATTCAGCAGTTTAGAGTCACTGCTTTTATGTGCTAGGGACTCCAGGTGCTGTGGATGTGAGATACGGGGGTGGGGGAGTGGGTGCATGGATACATGAATAAACCACTAAAGTACAAAGCAGTAACCGTGGCAGCAGTGGTGGCACACGGCACCGAGGTGGGGCAGAGACCATGGAAGGCGGAAGGTGTACTGAAGGAGAAGATAGTGATGCCAGAGCAGGAAGCCTGAGGCCAAGTGGGATCATGGGATCAAGGGCTGGTGGGGGCATGGGGGGTGATGCGCTACAGGCCTGTACCCAGGGCACGCGCTGGTGCTGAGCAGGGTGATTCTGGAGCAGACGTTGTAAGCAGAGGAAGCAGGGGTGGGAGAGGCTTATGAAAGGAGCCCCTGCTGGGTGGCACATGGGGCATCAGAAGGGTCAGGCTGGTATCTCAGAAGTTCTGTGAAAGGCAGTTTTGAGGGGGACAAGCCTGGAGTCTGGGGGAGGGAGACTGGTTAGGAGGCCAATGCCATGAGAATCAGAAGTGAGTTCTGGGACTTCCCTGGTGACGTAGTGGATAAGACTCTGGGCTCCCAGTGCAGGGGCCCGGGCTCGATCCCTGGGCATGGGAACTTGATCCCACATGCATGCCGCAACCAAGAGTTCACATGCCACAACTAAGGAGGCTAGGTGCCACAACTGAGGAGGCTACATGCCACAACTAAGGAGGCCACCTGCCGCAACTAAGACCCAGCACAACCGAATAGAATAGGATAAAAAAATAAAATGAAGTGAGTTCTGAGTTGAGAACAGTGGTGGGACAGGAGAAGTCACAGGAGCCATTAAAGGAAGAGCCTGCAATAGTTTTGGGGAGTGGGACTCTCCAGCAGAGGGGCAGCTGAATCCAGGAGAGGGTATGCGATGGATTACTAAGCACATGAGCTGTGAGAAAGGCAGCCAGGGGGCAGAGAACACTGCCCAATGGGAGGAGCCCCAGGCCGGGTAGGTGTGCAGGCAAAAGAGAAGCCGGAGAGGTGAAAGCAGCAGGAGAGGCTGGCAACCCAGAAGGGAAGAAAAGGGGTAGAGGGTAAAGTGGGAGGTAGTCGGGTCAGGCTTCACTCAGAGCAGAGTGTCACTAACGGCTAACACCCTGTTCAGTGTGGAAGTGACGTTGGCCCCGGTGACCCCTGTGTGAGCAGTCTGGGCTCACTGCTGCCTCTCCCCTCACCTCTGGGGTCTTCCTGGAGACAACCACTCTTCACTCTGCCACCCCATTATCCATCACAGTGACTGCTGGTATTGAGCACCAACTGGCAGTCCACCCTTCCACGGGCTATGTAGCGTATGGGAGAAGCACAGCCCTCGTGCTCAGAGAGCTCCCAGGCTATTGCAGGAGCATGTGCACAAAATCCCCATCCATTAAAAAAGCAGCCAACAAGGGACTTCCCTGGTGGCGCAGCGGTTAAGAATCCGCCTGCCAATGCAGGGCACACGGGTTCGAGCCCTGGTCCTGGAAGATCTCACATGCCACGGAGCAACGAAGCCTGCGCGCCACAACTACTGAGCCTGCCCTCTAGAGTCCGCGGGCCACAACTACCGAGCCTGTGCACCACAACTACTGAAGCCCGCGTGCCTAGAGCCCATGCCTCGCAACAAGAGAAGCCACTGCAATGAGAAGCCCACGCACCGCAACGAAGAGTAGCCCCTGCTCGCCAAAACTAGAGAAAGTCTGCGTGCAGCAACGAAGACCCAAGGCAGCCAAAAGAAAAAGAAAAAAGCAACCGACAAGTAATATCGATCAGGAATGAACCTAAAGTCAATGAGTGCATGCTAAAGTGACGCCCAAGAGAAGAGGCTGACTCCAGAAGGAAGGCAGGGACACCCCAACTGGCTCTGCAGCACCAGGACCAACTGGGACATGAAGTCCGTAATTCATAGCCGATCAATCCTGGAGGGCCCAGTGCTCTGATCCCTTTGGAAACTGCTCTCTTCTCTGACAGCTGAGCCCTTCTCCTCGGAGGCCTAGGGCAGGAAGGTTTCTCTGTGAGATGTACTCTGGTGCCCCGCAGCCAGGATGATGGATGAGGAGGCAAGAGAGCTGCTCAGGGCGGCTGAGACCAGTGGGGCTGAGCAGGGAGAGAAATGTTATGGCAGAGCAACTGAGAAACAGGAGAAGCACTCGGGGGCTGCATGGGAGTGGCGGGGAGCTAGGTCCTTCTCTCAGCCATCTCCATTCACCTGTCTGCCTCTTGAACCAGGTCCTAAGTTCTATGACACAAATGACACAGAGGGACAGCTGAGAGGGGAAGGTGAAAGATCAAGGTTCCAAAGGGTCATCTATTCCCTTCAAGGTCATGGGTTATGGAAAGCTCTTGGGTGTACTCAGGAGTAGCTCACCTGGCAGCCGAGACCTGGTCCCTGTTCCAGTGCCCCAGTGCCCCAGAAATGGGCCCAGCCCCAGATTCTCCTGGCAGAGATTCAAGCTCCCATTCAACCTCACTCCCTCAGACATAGGAGATGCTGGGGCCAGCAGCTAGCAGAGGGAAAGACACATCTCCTTGGAATCAATCCAATCAGGACTCCATCCCAGGGTCCAAGGTGCAATAGAATGGCAGCCAATCCCTCCGGAAACTGACTGGCAGCCTCCACCGCCCATAGATGTGACGAGTAAGGCCTCAGCCTACTCTTTCTCCAGCCTTTGCGTTCCATTTGTCCAGGCCTCTGGAATGTACTGCATCCCTCCCATGTACACACAGGACGATAGGGATGCCACTGTCCTCTCACTCCCCAGCAGCTGCTGGATAAGAGGGGAATCAAAGAAACAGAAACTCGTGGGAGCCACCCTTGCAAGCAGCTGAAGTGAAAGGAAGCTGGGCACAGGGGGAGGGGGCCTGGGGCTGGGCCAGCTGGCATTATCGGTCTCGCCTGCCCGACAGACAAAACGTGACTGCATTATTGGTTGGCTAATTGAACTCTCTTTTCTAGAGGTGAGCACAGAGCAGTAGGGTAACAGAGCCTCTCTAACCTGAGTGCTCCATGCTTTGTGCTTCCCTTACTCCTAGGTATAGGGTTATGCTGACAAGTCAAACATGAGCCTGTGCTGGAGAGTTTACTCCGGAGGCCATGGCTGAGGCAGTAATGCTAACAGTGTAAGACCTGGAAGCTCAAGGGAGGAGGGTGCCATGGGCTGAAGTCAGCTGGAAGCCTGAGTCGGGGAGGCAGTGTGTGAACTGCCATGGCCCCTCCTCACTCCCGCAGAGGCAGCTGTTTAGTACAACTTCTATGTGGCAGGGACAGGCCTTACACGCAGCACAGTACCTATTTATGGAAAGAATAAGAGGCTGCTGGCAGCGAAAGTATGTTTCTGAAGGTAAGCCGCGTGAAGGGGCCCTCCTGGGTAGCTGGCCTTCGCCAGTCCCTCTCTTGCACGCCTTCCTTCATTGTGG